>NW_026866414.1:0-366067 GCF_026571515.1 Ruditapes philippinarum
AAGTCAGCTTGGGTTATTATTGTCTTTAAAATGTTGTGGCTGGCTTAAAAATTTTATTTTAAAATTTAAAAAATAGCTAAATTTTTTAACAATGTGTTTTATAAATCTTAAATAGAATGACATATCTTGTAAGCGTGTCCCAAACCCCTTTAAAATAAAAAAACCGGACCCTTAATTTATTTCAAACACAAAAAATAGGTTTGAAACCCTTTGGGTTCCTTTCGTTTGTTTAAAGGGAAAATCCCTTCCCGGGGAAAAAAACTATTTTTTTAAAGTCATTTTTTTTTCTTTTGGGCCCTTTAGACATTAAAAAATTTTAAAAAAAAGTTTATAAACTGTTTTTTTTCATTTTTTTCCAGGTATGGTTTTCTATATTTTTCTAAGTAAATTTAGAATAATTCTACTAAATTTTGAAAACTTAATTTTCAAAATATTTGTACTTTGGTTTTTCCCTTTTAATTTTTTTTAAACTGAATTTTTTCAACCTTGGGGTTAATTTTTTAAATTTTACTTTTGAAATTTAATTTTTGTAATTTTTTTAAAGGGGATTCATTTCCCAAATATTTTTAATATTTAGGGGAAAGTTTTTTAAAGGGGTATTTAAAAAGAATCCTTGCTTACCATAATATTTAAAATTTCTTGTAAATTTCTGAATTTTGAAAAATTTTTTAAAAACCCGTCTTTATAACTTTTTATCTATGAAAAGGGAAATTTAATAACAAAAAAATCACAAAAAATTGGGGGTAAATATTTTTCTTGTTAAAAGGGGTTTTTGTTGATTTTTCTAAAAAATTGGGAAAAAGATTTTTAAATTTTTACGAGAATTATTTAAAAAAATATTGTAAAGAAACACTGTTTCA
The DNA here is from genome assembly GCF_026571515.1 of Ruditapes philippinarum. Classification (NCBI taxonomy): domain Eukaryota; kingdom Metazoa; phylum Mollusca; class Bivalvia; order Venerida; family Veneridae; genus Ruditapes; species Ruditapes philippinarum. The sequence goes on from NW_026866414.1 coordinate 861, forward strand.
TTTTTTTTTTTAACCAAAAGGAAATAAATCAATTTTTAAAACCCCTTTTTAAAACGGTAAGTTTGCAATTTGGGAATTTATCTTTATACAAAGGGTTTTGTTTTAAGTAAAGACATTGTACCCTTTTACTAGCTAAAGCGGGTTTATTTTTATTTTATTAAATGAAAACCCTTTTTATTTCCCCTTTTTATTAAATTATATTTATTGCGTCTGCAAATATAAGTTTCATAATTTGTTGTGGAAAATGGTTTTTTTTATTTTTTAAAACTTTTTTAGTTTTTTTCAAATTGTATTTTTATTTGTTCATTAGAATGTATTATTTAAAACAAATTTTTCCTTTTGGGCTTCCCGACATTAAACGTGAAACAATGTTTTTTAAAAATTTTTCTTTTTCTTTTTCCCGCAGCTGCCCCAAAAACCTCGCATCTTTAAACCCCCGGATTTTAAAAACCCGCCTCTCGGCTAAGTCACCCTGTAAAACCGGGGACGTAAAAAAAATTAAAACTTTAAAAATATCCCTTTATCCCTTTTGTGAGTTTTTAAAGTTAAAATCCTTTTATATTTTTTAATAGGGGTTTTTAACCCGTTACTGCAAAAAAGGTGGCAATTTGTTTTGTCCCTAACCCATAATAGATAACTATATTTTTTAAAAAAAGGAGGATCTGATAGTTTCAGAAACAGAAAGACATAACCCCCCTGCAGAAATCAAAACTCCCCGATACCCGGGGAAATTTTTTAAACAAACCAAAAAATTATAATTTTTTCACAATGATATCATGGGAATTATTTTTCTAAGGTCCAAAGTAATTTAAAACAGTTTTAATGATAAGAATAAAGCTTTTATTTTAGTAAAATTTAACATGAGAAAAAAATTTAAAAATAAAAAAAGAAAAACATACCATCTAAAAGGTTAAAAAAAAATACAAACATAGAAAATTTTTAAAGTTTTTAATATATTGACAAACATCCCTTTAATTTAAATTTTTTTGAAGGGAATTTTGAGGGTTTTTGATCGGGCTGAAAAACAGGTTTAGGTATGTGTATAATCGTTTTTCTTTAAAAAAAGATTTGCTTTTATTAGATAAAATTATATTCCGTTTTTTAATTTAACGTATTATGGGAAGATTTTGATTTTTTGGGATTTAAAGTTTCCCCCAAAAACCCCGAAAAAAAAAAATGTATTGTAATTTTTTTGAAAACTTTTTTTATATCTGGCTAACTGGGGAAATAAGGGTGGCCCGTTATTGGTTTAAATTTGGATGGGCCCCGTTATTTGGGGGAAATAGGGTGGTTTTCCCGAATTTAATTGGTGAAAAAAGGGTGGCCAATAAAAGGGCTAAATTTAAAAAAACCTGGGAAAATTTCAGTAGGTTTTTTAAAGGGCAAGGTCAAATTTCCCCTTTTGTTTGTGTTCCACATTTTCTTTTTAAAGGGGGAGATTTGGGGCTTTTTACCACTGAAAATTAAAAAAACCCAATATTTAAGCTTCAAAATTATTAAAAATAGAAACCAGATTTTTTGGAGGCTAATAACCCTTTCCCGTATAGGAAATTTTCCTTTATTTTTTGGGGTTAAGGGATTTTTCTGGAAGATTGGGTTTTTTAATGCGACAAAAGAACAAACAATGAATTTTTGGGGAATTTCAAAATTTTTTAAAAACTTCATTATGTTTTTTCTATAAAAACCATCTTTTTTATTTTTTTAAAACATTTTTGGGCCCAAGGGAGTAATTTTCTATATTTTTTAAATGAAAAAAATTTTTATGTAAAAGAATACAGTATGTTTATTTTTTTCAAAGGTTTATTCATTTTAAAATGAAAAAAATTAAAATCAAAAAAAAAACCTAAACGTTATTTATCTTTTTAATTTAGGCGCTTTTTTAACCAGTTTTTGTTCATAAAAGGGTTGGCCTAAAATGGGCAACATAATTAAATGCTGATTTCAAGTAATTATTTTTCAAGTTCATGAATTTAATTTTAAATTTAAATTTTGGTGTTTTTTCAAAATTTTTTATTTAAAAATTTACACCTTTATTTACATTTCTAATCAAACTTGTTGTATTAAAATTTCAATGTAATCTCTATATTAAGCTAAATATACTTATTTTCAAAAACAAATTAAATTTTTGTAATTTATGAATACAGAAAAAAATGCAAAACACATATGGTTTAACCTCCCAAAAATATAAAAAACATTTTAACTATTTACTTTTCTTTAAATTTTTTTGAAATCATTTGGGCTTTAAAGTTTGTTGTTTTTTTACACCAAAATTTAAAAACATTTTTTTATTTTTTTTCCCAATCTAGGTTTGTCCACCTAACGCCCTCCGGTTCTTCAAAGAGTAATAACCAATTTCTTTTGCAAGTACTGACTATTTTTGAACCAGAGGTGAAAACAAAAACCAGTGAACTCAAAAGTCCAGATTAAAATTTTTGGGAAGTTTAACTTTCATGCCAAAAACCCTTTTCTTTTTATTTAAAACAAACACCCCTTTTTTATTTCATGTTTTGATTTTTAAAAAAAATTCCAAAACCATCTTCTTATGTTAAACCCCGTTAAAATGTTACCAACAAACAATATTTTTTTAATTGAAAAACTGGGGATTTGAAGCCATAAAAAACAATTTCTTAAATTTTATATAAATTACTTAAAATTTTTTATTTCTAAAATAAACAAGATATGTTTTTAAAACATGTATGCCCCCTTTTCAAACAGCCCAAATTTGTCATGTGAAAGGTTTTTGCATGACTTTTTGAACCCCAGGGGATCAAACAAATTTAAATTTAAGGGTTTTTTAAATTCTATTTTTCATGCCCCTTGGGCCTTTGAAACCCCCCGACCCAAAAATCAATTTGGGGGCATCTGTGGGGCAAAAAATCATCAAAAAAAAGTTTTGAAAATTCCTTTGGGTTTGGGGGGTTTTTTTGTAAATTTTATTTAGAAAAACCCTTTTTCCTTTCAAGGTTTTAATGTGAAACCCTTTACCCTTTTAACCCCTTTACCCCCAAAAACAATTTGGGGTCATCTTTCTGGTTTTATTTACCCAAACACCCTGCCAAGTTTGGAAATTCTTAGGGCCCAAGGGTTCTTTTTTATTATTGATCGGAAAAACCCTTTTAAATTAAAAAGGTCAATTGACCTTGACCTTTGACCCCAAAAAACAATAGGGGGCATCTGCTTTGGGCATGGGCAATCACCATGCCAAGTTTTGAAGTTTCTTAAAGGGCCCAAGCGTTCTTTAGTTATTTTATCAAAACCGTTTTTAAATTACAAGGTTCATTGTGCCTTGACCTTTGACCCTTTATCCCAAAATCAAAAAGGGGTTAATCGCTGGTTATTTACCAAAAACACCATACCAAGTTTGAAATTCCCAGGCCTAAGCGTTTTTTGGGAAATTTTTGATCAGAAACCGTTTTTACTTAAAAGGGGCAAGTGACCTTTAAACCCTTTTACCCCTTCACCCAAAACTCAAAAGGGGTCAAACTGCTGGTTTTATGGGCCTTTATCACACAAAGTTTTAAAATTCCAGGCCTAAGCGTTTTTAGTTAATTGATCGGGAAAAACCCTTTTTACCACAAGGTCAATTTTGACCTTGACCTTTGACCCCTTTACCCCAAAAACAAAAAGGGGCATCTGCTGGTTTATACCCAAACACCATACCAAGTTTGAAGTTTTCCCAGGGATAAGGGGTTTTTAAGTTATTGATTTGGAAAGCAATTTTTTTCGTTTCAAGGGGCAATGTGACCTTGCCCCTTTTAAACCCCCTTTAAACCCCCAAAAACAAAAAAGGGGGCATCTTTCTGGGCATGACCAATCACCCTTTCCAAGGTTTTAAAAATTTTCCCAGGGCCCAAGGGTTTCTTTAGTATTTTATCCGGGAAAAACCCCCTTTTTTTCTAAGAGGCCCAAAGGGACCTTGACCTTTGACCCCTAGACCCCAAAATCCCAAAAGGGGTCATCTTTTCTGAAACATGACCAAACACCCCCCAAGTTTGAAAATCCCTAGGCCTTTAAAGGTTTTTTTCATTATTTGATCGGAAACCGTTTTTTTCCTACCAAAGGGCAATGTGACCTTTACCTTTACCCCTTTTAAAAGCCCCAAAAACAAATTTGGGGGCATTTTGATTTGGTCATAAAACCCTTTACCTTTCCAAGTTTGGGAAATTTCCCAGGGCCCAAGGGTTCTTTTGTTATTTTATTCCCGAAACTGTTTTTTTTTAAAAAGGGCAAAGTGACCCTTTACCTTTCACCCCCTTTACCCCAAAATCTATACAGGTTATCTTTCTGACATGACCAACACCATTTCCAAGTTTGAAGTTCCTAGGCCCTTAAAAGGGTTTTTTATTTTTTTGATCGGGTAACCGTTTTTACCTTACAAGGGCAATGTTTACCTTGACCCCTTTTACCCCTTGACCCCAAAATCAATAGGGGGCATCTACTGATCATGACCCAAACACCATACCAAGTTTGAAGTTCTTAGGGCCTAAGGGTTCTTTTTTATTTGATCAGAAAAACCCTTTTTAATTAAAAAAAATCAAAAGTGACCTTTACCTTTGACCCCCTTTACCCCAAAAACTATACGGGGCACTAAATGATCATGACCAATCACCATACCAAATTTGGGAAATTCCTAGGCCTTAAGGTTCTTTAGTTATTGATCAGGGGAAAACCTTTTTTTACCTACAAGGTCAATGTGAAACCTTTACCTTTTTAACCCCCTTTACCCCAAAAATTTAAAAGGGTTTCATCACTGATCTTGGGCCCAAACACCATTTCCCAAAATTTGGGTGTTCCTAAGCCTTAAGGTTTTTTAGGTATGATCGGAAACCGTTTTTTCCTAAAAAGGTCCAAAGGGGAAACCCTTTACCTTTTACCCCTTGACCCCCAAAAACTATACGGGTCATCTACTGATTCATGGGGCCAATACCCCTTTCCAAATTTGAAGTTTTCCCAGGCCTTAAGGGTTTTTTAGTTAATTTTATCAGAAACCGTTTTTGCTCACCCAAAGGGCAAAGTGACCTTGACCTTTGAACCCCCTTGGGCCCCAAAATTTAATTTTGGGGTCATTTTACTGATTTATTTACCCCCAATCACCATACCAAATTTGAAGTTTTCCCAGGCCTTAAGGTTTTTTTTAGTTATTGAAACGGAAAAACCCTTTTTTCTTTTTTAAAGGGGGAATGTGGAAACCCTTTACCTTTTACCCCTTGACCCCAAAAAAACAATAGGGGGATTTAACTGGTCATGACTTTAAACACCATACCAAGTTTGAAGTTTTCCCAGGCCTTAAGGTTCTTTTGTTTTTGATCAGAAAAATGTTTTTGCTTTCAAGGGCAATTTTTGACCTTGACCTTTGACCCCTTTACTCCAAAAACAATAGGGGTTTATCCCACTGGTCATTGGGCCAATCACCCTCTCAAGTTTTTTTAAAATTCCCAGGGTTTTAAAGGGTTTTTTAGTTATTTTATTTGGAAACCGTTTTTGCTTTTAAAGGGCAATGTGACCTTTTACCTTTGAACCCCCCCGGGCCCCCCAAAATTTAAAAGGGTTTATCTTTTGGTCCCTGACCAATCCCCCATCTTTAATTTTGAAGTTCCTAGGCCTTAAGGTTCTTTTTGTTTTTTATCGGAAACCGTTTTGGGTTTCAAGGTCAATGGGGACCCTTGACCTTTGACCCCCTTTACCCCAAAAATCAATAGGGGTCATCTACGGGCATGCCATCACCCCAAAGTTTGAAGTTCCTGGGCCCAAGGGGTTTTTTATTATCACTCGGGAAACCCCTTTCACGGGCCGGAAGGGACCCGGACCGGCAAAGCAATATACCCCCTTTTTTCAAAATGGGGGGGAAATTTAAAATTAAAAAAGCCTAGTTGGGTTTAATTTTCTGGCCCCTCAAACCCAGGGGTCCATGGGTTGAGGGCCTTTCTTTTGGGTTTATGACCAAATTTTCCCCATTTTTGAGGGATGACCATATTTCCTCAAATTTACCAGTTTTTGGGTTTGTTCAAAGAAGCCCGCCTCGAAAAGTGATAATAATTTTCAAGGGGGCAGCCCTTTAAAAGGGGGAAATTTAAAAATTTTCCCGGAGCAGCCTCCAAAGTGATAAATGTAAGTTTAAAGGGGGCAGCCTCAAAATATTTAAAATAAGTTAGGAGGCAGCCCCCCAAATATAAATGTTTAAATTTTTAAGGAGGGAGCCTTTAAAAATGATTTAAAAATAAGTTCCAGGGGGGCAGCCTCGAAAGTGATAAATTAAGTTCAAGGAGGCAGCCTCAAAATTTTTTTTAAGTTCCCCGGAAAAAGCCCCCCGAAATTAAAATTAAGTTCAAAAGGGGGAGCCCAAAAGTGATTAAAATAAGTTTTCCCGGGGCACCCCCCAAAATGATTTAAAAGTAAGTTTTAAGGAGCAGCCTTTAAAAAAGGTTAATTAAGTTCCAGGAAGGCAGCCCCGAAATTTAAATGTAAATTTTAAGGAGGGGCCTCAAAAGTTTAAATTAATATTAAATTCCAGGAGGCAAGGGGCCCCCAAAGTTTTAAATGAAGTTTAAGGAGGCAGGGTCAAAAGGGGGATTAAAAAAGTTCCAAAGGGGGCGGGCCTCCAAAAGTTTAATTTAAATTTTAAGTTCAAGGAGGCGCCTCAAAAAATTTATTAATATAAAATTTTCCCGGAGGGGAGCCTCCAAAAGTTTTTAAAAGTAAGTTCCCCCAAAGGGGCAGCCCAAAAGTTGGGTTTAAAATAAGTTCCCGGAGGCAGCCTCCCAAAGTGGGTTTAAAATTTAGCTGCCAAACTGTTTAAAAATTTAGGGTAAAAGAATATGGTGATAAATTAAATTCCCAAAAAAAGCTCCTTTGTATGGTGGGGGAAAATTTTTAAAATATGTTTATAAAATAACCAAATTTATTTTGGGGGGTAATTTACAACTTTGCCACACATTTAAAAAGCCATAAAAAAAACCCTTTTTTTGTTAAAAACAATTATTTCTAAAAAACTTTTTTATTTTTATGGGGCAAAACCCGGAAATAAAAAAACCTCTTTTAAAAATGGGCCTGCAGCCCGCAATATTGCTTTTTTTTTTAATTACCAGATTTTCCCCCGATTTTTATCATTTTAGAGCATCTATATTTATTTATATGTTTAAAAAAAATTAAAAAAAAATAACCCGATTTCAATAATACACTTAAAAAGAACACTTAATTTCCCCCCTTGCTTGCAAAAACCCCAACATAACAAACATCCATGGAAACCCAAATGATCAGGGGGGATATCCCAGGGTGTCTCATTTATGGTTTGCACTGTTTCCCCAATTTAAACAGTTTTTTTTTTTGGAAATTTTTTATTGAAAAATGAAAGTTTCCCTTAAAAATCCTAAGCTTGGTAAGGGGGTTAATTTGGGAGCCAAAAAAAAAAAAATGAAATCCCAAAAAAGATCGAGCCCCAATTAATTTTTAAAAATATTTTACTTGAGGGGCCCTTTTTAATTCGGGCTTCTCTGCTTTTTTTTTCACAATTTTTTCTTCATAAACCATTTTTTCACCTTTACTTTTTTCCGGGGCCCTTTTACTGGTTTTTTCGGCCTTCTTTACGACCTTTTGGTTTTATTTTCCCACATTTTAAATTTTCTGGTTCAAACCCTTTTCCCTTCCCCTCACCCCTTCCTAATCTGCCACCAGTCGTTGGGGTTTTTTTCCGGATTTAAAAATTTTAGACCCAATATTTGAAGGTTTTACATTTTATTAAAAATATTTTTTCCAAGGGCCTTTTTAGCTTTTTAAATTACTAAGGGAATTTTCGAAATTTACATTTTTACCCCCTTTTTTAAAACCTATTAAAAACCGGGTGAAAAGGGGGAAAATTAGTATGAACCCCAAGGGGTAGCCTTCCCCAAATTTAAAACAGTCGATCTTTGGTAGATTTTACATTTTTACTGAAAAACATTCAAATTTTTAATTTATATTCTTAAAATTTTAAACCTTTTAAAAAGAAAAAATTTTTCTTTCTGAATTTTTTTAATGGGGAGGGTTTTCTTTTTTTGTGAAGCCCTTGCTGGGCCCCTTTTCTTGCGGGGAAACAAAAATTTGTAAGTGTAAACAGAATGCCCGGTTACTTGCTAATGGATCAGAAAATTTTTTAAAATTTTTGGAACCCCTTTGGGGAAAAACTCTAGGGGTTTAGTATGACCCTAATAAAATTTTACCCCTAAAGTATTTTAAAATTTGGAAAATAATAATATTTTTTAATGGTTTTGCCATTTAAAATATACTGTTGACACTATTTTCACAAACAGGTTGGTAAGTTAAGCAGGAAAAAACTTCCCATATTTTGTTTGTTTACAATAACTGTCTAATAATACTTTGATTAAACAGAAGAAAAAAAACACAAACAGCACATGGGAAGTAAAAACCTCACTTCCATGTCAAGTAAAAAAAAAAGAAATACAACATTTAAACAGTCAAATTAGTAAAAATTTCTTTCTTTTTCCTCCGTAAACATTCCCCTAACAGTCATCATTTCTTGTAAAATACAAAAAAAAGGTTCAAGAATGGTTTTCACCCACACCAAATCGAATTTATTAAATTTCATTTGTTAAAGATGTTTGCATGTTTTAAACAGAAGATTTCTCAATATTTGACAAAGATGCTTTACCATTGATTTCGAAATCAATTTTTCTCTTCTTTCATCAACATAGAATAACCTCTGTGAAATACAAATATTATTACAGAGCTGGTGTCTTTACAAATCAATTGAACATTCTTGTTTACCTAGTAATTTAAATTATCCGAGAACGTAACTCACATTTTAAGAACGGTTATTTTCACGCGGAAGGGAAAAAGTTTAGTCATTACACAAATACAATGATCACCGATGGTTGACAACTAAATGAATCAAAATCAGTGTTCACATAGTCAAATGAAAGTGTTTAGGACTGGAACATTTGGAATTTACTAACTTTGTTTAACTTTTGGAAACTTAATATTTCCCGTTTAGTGATTTGAAATGAACATTACTCATAAAAAATAGATAGTATTTTCCTGTTACCAAGTTTTACAAGAACGGTCCATTTTGATCAGCTTCACTTTTGGTAAACAGTCTCTATTACAGAGGAAAACTTTGTTATAACAGTTTCTACTGGATTAATAAAAATTTATGTACTTAAATATTTGGACTTGCGAAAACATGACGCAAATGTGTTACTCTTATGCTTATGACTGCAAGATTTCTACCTCCTTAACATATATCTGCAGGCACAACAAAGTACAATTAAAAATACTGTATTAAATACAGTAAGCAATGTACTTTAATGGTCTGAATTCAATTACAAATTATTACGTTAAGCTACAATGAAACGTATATTGTTACTAAACAAATCTTAATTATTGTAGAACTGCTGGTGTTAAGTTTTCATTTGACCAGTGGAGAAACCACCAATGGTGGATATTTTAAATAATTACTTCTATGATTGTCATATTGTGTATTCCTGACGGATCACAGCATCAGTCATCAATTCATTGGATATTACTCTGACGACCATTATAGTTTGGAATTGACCATGTTATATAATATAATACTTGTTTCACATTGGCATTCAATCAACTGGACCTTTGACCAGGAAGGTAATGTAGATATTTCTATTTATTATTATTTATTATCATTTTTTGGTCATGCACTGATTTAATTAAATCTGTTAAAAAAATTATTTTATTCTGACTTTTCAATTTTTTAACCTACAAATTTTTTCTGAATGTAATTTTAAGTTTGATCACATCAAATTTCATTTATTCTCCAAAACAGAAATGTATGTATTCAAAACAAAAATAATAAATTGAAAAATAAAATGATAAATATTAATATTAATTTATGTATTATGATTTACAAAATAGTGAATTTTTGCATATTCAAAATTATAGATTTTTTAACTCACTGAAAAACAACTATTTTCTAATTACATTGTGTATCAAAATGCAAGCATCAATATTATAGACATGAAATTTTTTTTCAAAAAATCCACCCATTTCATAAATTTTTAATTAATTATTCATCAGTATCAGAGTAAAGCTTTTAATTTAGGTTAAACCAAGCAAGTTCTCCTTTTTAAACTTGAATCATCTTTTTTAAATTTTGATTTAAAATATCAAGTCAACTCAAATGATATGACATGGTATTTTTGGATTTTTTTTTCCTCTGTATTTTGGTATTAAGTCACACTAACCATGTTTTAGTTATGAGGTCACATAGTCATTTTGTAAAATAGGCACAGACCATTTACCTTAGGTTTTTTTACCTCAGAAGTTTTTTGGGCACTCTCCTCTTGTTTTGGTTTCTGTATGTTAATGGCTATTAATCATAATAAAAATAATTGCAATAATCTGTGTAATGTATTTTCCCAGCTTTAAATTCAGAACAGTCCATTCAATGTTTAAGGGATTAAAATATCAAAAAAAAATTTTAGCTACCAACAGCATAGAGTCTGTACTGGTGGCATAGCCTAATCACTTATGGTTCCAGCAGCAGGCTTATGAAACATGAACTTTTGTTTAAAAATAACTGAATTAAAAAATCATGCATCCCAATTACCCCCTCCCCCTTAAAACAAGATATGTTTGTAAAACATGTATGCCCCCTATCAGCAGCCAATTAGTCATGTGATAAGGTTATTATGCATGACTTCTGACCCAGTGATCAAACAATTAATAAGGGTTATCAAGTATCTACTGGTCATGACCTTAACCTTTGACCCCTTGACCCAAAACTCAATAGGGGTCATCTGCTGGTCACGACCAATCATCATACAAAGTTTGAAGTTCCTAGGCCTAAGCATTTTCAGTTAATTGATCAGAAACCGTTTTTACCTACAAGGTCAATGTGACCTTGACCTTTGACCCCTTGACCCCAAAATCAATAGGTCATCTGCTGGTCATGACCAATCACCATACCAAGTTTGAAGTTCCTAGGCCTAAGGGTTCTTTAGTTATTGATCGGAAACCGTTTTAACATACAAGGTCAATGTGACCTTGACCTTTGACCCCAAAATCAATAGGGGTCATCTGCTGCTCATGACCAATCACCATGCCAAGTTTGAAGTTCCTAGGCCGAAGTGTTCTTTAGTTATTGATCAGAAACCGTTTTTACTTCCAATGTCAATGTGACCTTGACCTTTGACCCCTTGACCCCAAAATCAATAGGTCATCTGCTGGTCATGACCAATCACCATACCAAGTTTGAAGTTCCTAGGCCTAAGGGTTCTTTAGTAATTGATCGGAAACCGTTTTAACATACAAGGTCAATGTGACCTTGACCTTTGACCCCCAAAATCAATAGGGGTCATCTGCTGCTCATGACCAATCACCATGCCAAGTTTGAAGTTCCTAGGCCGAAGTGTTCTTTAGTTATTGATCAGAAACCGTTTTTACTTCCAATGTCAATGTGACCTTGACCTTTGACCCCTTGATCCCAAAATCAATAGGGGTAATCTGCTGGTCATGACAGTTCACCATACCAAGTTTGAAGTTCCTAGGCCTAAGCGTTCTTAAGTTATTGATCAGAAACCGTTTTTACTTACAAGGTCAATGTGACCTTGACCTTTGACCCCTTGACCCAAAACTCAATAGGGGTCATCTGCTGGTCACGACCAATCATCATACCAAGTTTGAAGTTCCTAGGCCTAAGGGTTTTTAGTTAATTGATCGGAAACCGTTTATACCTACAAGGTCAATGTGACCTTGACCTTTGACCCCAAAATCAATAGGTCATCTGCTGGTCATGACCAATCACCATACCAAGTTTGAAGTTCCTAGGCCAAAGGGTTCTTAAGTTATTGATTGGAAAGCATTTTACCTACAAGGTCAATGTGACCTTGCCCTTTGACCCCTTAACCCCAATATCAATAGGGGTCATCTGCTGGTCATGACCAATCACCATACCAAGTTTGAAGTTCCTAGGCCTAAGGGTTCTTTAGTTATTGATCGGAAACCGTTTTTACCTAAGAGGTCAATGTGACCTTGACCTTTGACCCCAAAATCAATAGGGGTCATCTACTGATCATAACAAATCACCATATCAAGTTTGAAGTCCCTAGGCCTAAGGGTTCTATTGTTATTGATCAGAAACTGTTTTTACCCAAGAGGTCAATGTGACCTTAACCTTTGACCCCTTGACCCAAAATCAATAGGGGTCATATACTGGTCATGACCAATCACCATACCAAGTTTGAAGTTCCTAGGCCCAAGCGTTCTTTAGATATTGATCGGAAACAGTTTTTACTTGCAAGGTCAATGTGACCTTGACCTTTGACCCCTTGACCCCAAAACCAATAGGGGTAATCTACTGGTCATGACCAATCACCATATTAAGTCCTAAGTGTTCTTTAATTATTGATCGGAAACCATTTTTACTTATAAGGTCAATGTGACCTTGACCTTTGACCCTTTGACCCCAAAATCAATAAGGGTCATCTACTGGTCATGACCAATCACCATACCATGTTTGAAGTTCCTAGGCCTAAGGGTTCTTTAGTTATTGATCGGAAACCGTTTTTCCTTACAAGGTCAATGTGACCTTGACCTTTGACCCCTTGACCCCAAAATCAATAGGGGTCATCTACTGATCATGACCAATCACCATACCAAGTTTGAAGTTCCTAGGCCTTAAGGTTCTTAAGTTATTGATCGGAAACCGTTTTTCCTTACAAGGTCAATGTGACCTTGACCTTTGACCCCTTGACCCCAAAATCAATAGGGGTCATCTACTGATCATGACCAACCACCATACCAAGTTTGAAGTTCCTAGGCTAAGGGTTCTTTAGTTATTGATCGGAAACCGTTTTTGCTTACAAGGTCAATGTGACCTTGACCTTTGACCCTTGACCCCAAAATCAATAGGGGTCATCTACTGGCCATGACCAATCACCATACCAAGTTTGAAGTTCCTAGGCCTAAGGGTTCTTTAGTTATCACTCGGAAACCATTTGGTCTACGGACCGACGGACCGACAAGTGCAAAGCAATATACCCCCTTTTCTTCGAAATGGGGGCATAATTATGTTATATAAATCCCAGATGATTAATGTGAACTAAAAAAGGAAAGTCTACTTAAAAACCAATGTTTATATGACTTGAGTGTTGTTATATTTTTCTGGTCCTTCTGGATCATTGATTCCAGCACTTTTATGTGTTGAAAATGGAGTACCGCTCAAGCCTGTGCTAGGGTCCTTAATAATATTTTATTGCATATATAAATACACATCAATTCATTTATATCAACAAAATTACACAATATACAAAAGGGTTGGGCCAAAAGTTTTTACAACATTATCATGGGCCCTACTAGGGGTCCTAAGAGGGCATGAGGGATGTGGCACTCTTTCATTATCCCTAATGTACAGACTCAATCAAACTGAGTCTGCAATTTTCATGTAATTTTGCAGTTTTTAATGCTTCCAAGGGATCACTTTTTTCCAAGATATTTAAAAGTGTGAAATTTGTGGAGAATTGATTATACAATAAAATGCATGTTGTCAATCTCATTCTAAATATAGCTTTTCACAAATACCCTATGCTTCTTAATTACTAAAATCAGCTTATAAAATTACAACTTTATTACAGATTTAATCAGTTTAAACTAAGATGTTCAAAGAATTTGTTTGCCTCTAAGTTTTAGTCAAGTTCTATACATCATAGAAAATAGTAAAGATAAAATCTTTAATATCATCACATGTCTAAGACTTCTACTTTCAATTAAATTAGGAAATGTAAATAATTTACGCATAATTATAATAATAATTATGCTCAGAGACATTTTCTGCTAGTTCAATGCGTATCATGTTGACAAAAAATTCAAGATCAAAATCTTCTATCACCATTAAATTTTATATTTATCTAGATATTCAAAACTGAATCATAACAAGGAAGTAATGGCAACAGCTTTCTGCTACAGTAATAGCCAGATCAGCCCTTACACTACTGAAGTTTTTTTAAACACTTCACCAGCCCAGCTTCTATTTAAGAGCTGTTGAATAGTTAGTTTAGTCCTCAACTACTGAAATTTTGAAACCAACTTTAGCCAGCTTCCATTTTAGAGCTGCTGAAGTATCAAATTAGCCCTTCCATTTACTGAATTTTTCAAACAGACCTCACCAGCTCCCATTTCAGATCTTTGTTAGGAATTTTGTGATTTTAAAGGGACTCCACTGAGGTTTTTTGACATGTCAGGACTGAATTTTTTTTTGTCATGATAACATTTCATTTATATAGATCATTGGCTCAGAATAATTTTTTTTATGTGAAATTTTTTGCAAATCTCTCAAAAGTCTTAAATCTGGCTATATGAATGGCACAAAAACACAACTTTAAATTGATTTCTGAGAATTTATCTTAATTATCTCTTGCATATATTTTTCTGTTTCAAGTGCCCCAGCTGATTTATGTCAGAAATGAAAATAAATAAATAAATTTCTCCTTAATGAACATTAGAACAATTTTGCAAAATTTTTGTCCAAATCTACAAAATATTTAAATGAAACACCCATAAAAATAATAAAATATTTCCTGGCTGATATCAAATTTGAAGATTTTTATTAACTTGAAAACATATCAAGACGCCATCACCATCTTCATTTCATTATCTAGTCATCTTTTATCATTTGACACTGAACATGAATATACATCTGCTCAAGTGTGAAGAAATTAAAATATTGTGACATATAAAGAAATGTATAAATTGATAAATTAAATTCACAATCCAAACTGACATCTTAAATTTTAAATTATGCTATAATTCACTATTTCTACAACCTATTACTTCAACATCGACATGACATTGAAGGTAATTTCTATATAGGAATACTATCAAATTAATGTATAAGGCTAGATTAACACATAACCTGTTGAGTTTCTAAAAAATGGACTTGTTTGGAACTGTTCATTACTAATTTTTGGAATACCAAAAATATGTAAAATCACTAAATTTGTACATTTGTGTCATTATTTTACAAATAAGAACAACAAATTATCTGGAATGAGGAAGTGTGCTGCATTAATTGAAGCCCTCAGAATGATTAGGTGTAACAAAATTAATTCTTTAAAAATTACAGGATATAGAGTAAATTAAATGATTAAAACAGTATAGTTTCCAGTTCAAAATCATAAATCAGTTAATTAAATGATAATATAACATGATATTTACATAATAATTACAGCCAACTGGAACAGATAATCGGTTATCAATATTTTCAATACAAGGTTAGTTTAGTTTACTTAGCTACGTTGATATTATGGAATATCTGGGCTATATCGAAAGAAAAAAAAAACAACAACAAGAAAACAATAAAATTACATCATTTCAGATTCCAAAGGGTAAGCAAAACTGTTTGCTTTTCAGCCAGTACAAACTTTAAAAAAAATTCCGTACACATGATAAATGTACCAAAAAGAGGTCAAAATATGCAAAAATAACCCTTACTGTGTAATAGCCATTCATTAGATATATGTTGATCAGTACTGCAAAAATCAGTCAACAATGGCACATTACATGTAAATCAATCATTACTTGAAATCTTTTTTTTTTTTTAGAATCCTAGTACATTATTTTCAAAAGTTTGATTTTCTTGAAATATTTCAAATTATCTGAGGGCATGGAGCTTTAACCTGCTTGAACCAAAAGTACCAAGCCCTTTGCCATCAGTAAAGAGCCTGGCCAGTATGCACATCTGTGGCAGCTCAATTTTTGTACTGGTTTGTTTTTTCATTACTAGTGTGTTCCACATTAAATGGACTGTTCCAAGTTCAAAGTACACAAATTCAGCAAGTTAAGGGATATCTGTATAAAAGTACTGAAATCAATGTCAAACCGAATAATTAGGCAAGTTAGGTAAATCATATAAACTAACCTGTCTCAATATGGCTGACATAGAAAAGGTTTCACAACTGCTACTATTCCAACAGTTAATTAAATGAAATCTCAAATGTCTTATTATTATCATTAATGTATAATGACATGGACCAATGATAAATGAAACTAATTTCATTCATTTCTATTTGTTAATTTTCTTGCAAATAAAATGACCTTCTGACCACTGATGGAAACAAAACATAGGTTTGAATACATTTTATTCCATAATATTAATACTTAGACACTCTGGCTGAATTTGTTTTTATAATAAATATTAATTTTTGAGCATCTGACTTGAAAAGAAAATTGAACAATTTATCATTTTTGAAATGATTTTTTACTGGCAACAGCACTAATGTATTTCCCAAGATAATGGTGATTTAATGATAATTTAAATTAATTGTTTTAGGTGGTCACATTCATATAACTGTGTTAAACATATAGTGAATATTGTAATTCTTATTTCAGGATAATGACTTTGTTCTGACATTCAGAATGATTGGCGAAAAACTCTACATTTGATGGAAATACAAGCCAAAGTGTATTAGGTGAAGAAGTAGATCAATTCCACCTGAGGAATACCTATGAAAATGTTTTGCCATTTGTTCCTTATCATTATTATGCTGACATCCATATTCGGAAATGGAGCTGTAATAGCAGTAATCTGCCTGAACAGACACAATGCGGAAAGAAGTTTCAAATCTTCTTTATTGTCAACCTAAGTGTCACGGATCTACCAACCACTTTACTTGTTATGCTGAGTGCCTCGTTGGCTTTGATAACGGACGAATGGATATTTGGACGACATTGGTGTGATTTCATCTGTGCTACTAACTACTGCTTGATCATTGTTTCAATGTTAACACTTTGCTGTATCAGCATAGATCGTTACCATGCCGTCATGCATCCTTTATCCTACCCTTTATTCGTCACTAGAAAGAGGATGGTGATGGTCATTGCCTTTACATGGATTCAAGGGATTACATTTGGAATAGCTCCATCTATAGCAGGATGGGTGGCATTTGATTACTGGGAAGCTATATGTGCCATACAATGGCATAATTACAGACCGGACTCCATCATTTACGTCGTACTTGCTTTTCTCCTTTGCTTTCTCATACCTGGAATTGTACTGATCTACTGCTACTCAAAGATTCTACAGGAAGTGAAAAAACAAAAAGCTCAGGTGGCAATTAACACAACAGGAGATTCCAGGGCGCATGAGAAAAATAAGCGCAAAGTCTCAGATCGCTCAAAAATTGTATGGAGTTTACTTGTGGTTGTTTTCGCATATTTCGTTTGTACAACTCCTTTTAGTGTGACTAAGTTAATTAAAGTGTTAGCAAATGGTAAGGATCCCATTCCTGGACCAGTGAATCTCTTATCTGCACTTTTAGGGTACGTAGCCAGTGCAATCAACCCACTCATTTACGGAATCTTCCGGAGAGATTTCAGGACAGCATATAAACACTTACTCTACTCTGTTTTTCTGCATGAAAAGTTCCCAGACAAATTTTCCTCAGATACACGCAGCCAAACTGGGAACGGGACTATATCTCATGCAAACAACCTTACAATAAATCACGAGCATGACAACCAGATAGCGACACTTGAACATGCACTGGAGGAGTTACGTAATTCCTCAATGTTACCAAAGAGCCATGAATGTTCGCCAAAAAATGTCAGATTTTTACCAAGTGTGGAGGTCAAATCACCAACATTTGGTAAAGACACATGCTTTACTGAGTTAAACTCTGAAAAGCCTCACCTAAATGCTGTTGGTCACAATATAGAGAACGGTAAAAGAGCATCGAGTGCTCTTTCCTGCAAACATGTCATGGTAAAATCTGTAAATGGATCCACAGATATTGAAGAACCATAGTGAATATATATCAGGGAAATATCAGCAAGAAAACCGTAACAAATATAACCAGTGCTGCCGGTCCCTAGATAAGTGAACTATCTGAATAAAATCAAACTTTAGAAAAATATGTTCCAAGAGTTTAAGAAGCATACAAAATTTAATATTTACAATACATTTTACAGCCCTTTGTAATTAATATTAATGACTTTACTATTTCTTTTACCAAACCTCTACCCTGTTTAAATAAAAGAGTTAATTGGTCATATTTTAGGGCTATTTTTGATCTGTAGTTTGATGCAATTTATGTAACATATTCTTGGCTCAACATGCCTTATGTAAGCTTTAACTATATACTTTGTCAATAATTTCACAGTATTTTAGCATTCAAAAGCCAACTTGAGTACTTCACTTATTAAGTTGTCTTATGTTTAACATGAAGGCATGGCATTAATAAAGGGCACATTTTAATCGCATTGATCGAAAAAAACATTTTCTAAAAATTTGACCTCAAAAATGGTATAAATCTGTTTTAATTGCTTACTTATTTGTGATATCTAGAGGGAATATTTACTGTTTCTGTGGCGGGAATGAATAAGTCAAGATCAAAACATCTCATTAGTACATTTATTATATAACAAGAAAGCCTCTGCAGCCATTTAAAAAGTTAGGGAAACAAGAAGGAAAAAAACAAAGCACAGGATGTGTAGTAAGACAGAAAACAGTAGGTGGAAATAAATCAACCATTTCCAATATGGAGACTAAATTAGATTTGGTGGACTTTGGTGTCACATTCAGGTCATTTTACATTGTGTTAAAGATATGTTGAAAAATGTTTTAAAATATTTGATATCTTTAAGTCAGGGATGAAATTTTCTATGTAAAAAAGTGGTATAAACTTTAAATAATTATAATAGAGGTATGCTACATGCCCAAAGAGAATATTTCATGGTGCTATACTAGTATATAATAAAATCTTTGTGCGACACACTTTGACCTTGAACTTTTAGGAGAACAAGTGGCACAAGTGATGAACCTTTGCCAACAGTATAAAGCCAGGTCAGCCTGCACATCCTGTAGTCTGACCTTACTTTATACTGTTGACTGCCTTCACATTTTAATCTTGATATCCCTAAAGTTGACAATGGACTGTCCCAAAACTGGAAGCTGGACAAGTTCATTAAGTTTTACAAGATAAGCAACATTTATTTACAGGTAATTGTAAACTATTGTTCTTTTGGCAGATAAGAAATAAAAATTTATATTTTAAGCTGCAGGTCACTATGACCTTGACCTCTTGACCCTTACTACAATTACATTCCGAAGGTCTTTTCCTTAATTCTAATGTTAACTCTGTTACCTAGATTCTGTAACTGCATATCATATTATTTTAGTTCCAAGGACTATAAAGTGATTTTCAACTAAAAAATTTAACAAATAATTTGGATCTAAAATAGGTGCAAGGTCAGTAAACAAGATGCAAGGTCAAGAAACTTATTCTTTGTAAAGTATATGCAGATAGAACTAATCTTGAGAAAGTGGCAACAACAGATAAAAACACTCAAACGACGCCTTTAATGACATGTGGATAGTTGTAATTAATATATTGCATGTGCATACTTAATCTTCAACTCAAATGAGAATATAATGTTTATAGTTTATACAGCAACATGCTTATCACCATCCCTGTACATTATCTACAATTCTTGCAATATGTAACAACTTCAGATAACTGATGATATTGATCTCCCAACATTTTGCTCAGAAATGTTTCTATTCAACTGTAAACTGGTTGTTATATTATTTATTTTTTTCAATAGTGCTATGTTTTTTGTTGTTGTTATCCCAGACAACCCTGAAGAGGTTGTGATCTAAAGAACAAGTTGTTTTTTATTGTTTGTGCTTTCATGACTATTTTTGTTATATTTTGTATAATAAATGTAATTACTGAAAAGAACTGTCTTGGGTTTGTTTATAATATTGTTTAATGGTAACTACACCGACAAAAAGTACACATAACAGGAAAATTAAATGATTACGTCCCCTTTCTCTATAATATAGCAGAGCCAGAAAAAAATGATTATCCCCCTTGCCTTTTATAATTATCAAGCAAACTGTTACAGAAATAATTTAATTATTACTATACAGTTATGCAAAAAGGAAATAAAAATGATTTTAACTATTCCTTCTCATAAGTCCTGTAAACAATGCAAAAACCTAACTATTATTTACTCCTTTTTTTCATATATTAATGAAACCATGTCAGAACAATACAACAATTACCTCCCTTTATAACTATAACAATGCAAACACGGTCAAAAACATTCACTTATTACTTCCCTTGCCTAAAAAGTAGTGCAGACAATGCCAGAAACGGTTCACTGATTACTTCCCTTGTCTTTTATAGTAATGCAAACAATGCCAGAGAAAACAATTCTATGATTACCTCCCCTTTTTCTATCGTCATCCCCTGTCCTCTGTAAGTGTAAGCAGCTTTCACTTGCGGTATTTTACGAGTTTCTACATAATCTTGTAACACTTCCTTCTCATGTATCTGCAATGAAATCATTATGCAGCCATATCAAATTAACATTCAAATTTTCAAATTTTATTATCAATGGTTATGCATAAACAATTATACAATATGTGTTCCCCTGTATATGATAAAGAACTCATAATAAATATCATCATTATTATTTTTTGCAAGCAAACCAAATTTCATCCTGCTTAAGATCAAAGTTTTAAGGAATGTATAAATGTTTGGGTTTTTTTATATACAATTTGATAAAATAATTTCATATCAAGGTCAACCATAAAATTTGTATGAAGTTAGCACATGCAATATTTAAACAGAAAAAAAAAATGCTTTCAGTTTTGCAAGTAAACAAAACAATCTTTGTATGTTAAATTTAAGTGTATGCCACATTAAACTTGTTCAAATGAACTGTAACAGACTGTGTTTACCGCCCCTAGGGATGACACTCCTATTGATATGATGATGATCAAGCTGTTGACCATTTTACTACATCTGGCACATTAAACAAGGGAGACAATTCTTTCAAAAATCTTACCCTCACAGACAATATGATTCAATCAAGAGAGTTGTCTTTTCTTTGATACTTTTAATAATTATCCAGTCTACACTTAACCCTAAGAAAGTTATTTTTCTCATTAATTATCCCTCTAATAACAAGCAGATGATGAATATCTATGCAATTTTTGTATTTTAATAACAAACCCCTTAAACTTGGAATGGAATGTTCCAAATTCAAATCAGGGCAAATTTATAACACAAATTCATCTGATTAAGTGTTTGAAAGATGTAAATATATAACATCTAGGATTACCTCTTCAACATCAATCTCATGAGGTCTTTCAACAACTTCATCTTCATACATTTCATCATCTGACTTCTGTCCATTCTCAGCTGGTTTAAACTTTTCGAGACTTATCTGAAATAAGAATAATGAATAGTGTGCTGAAATTTTTTTTGTGATATTCACCTTTGAAATATAAGTTCACTTGAAAGATGTTTTAAAGACAGTATCAAAAGCAAATTAAACAAAGATCAGTATAACTATGTTACATTAATTTTATTTACTATTCAGTCAGCATTTATTTTGAAATTTTTCCTATAAACGATGAATGGCATTGTCTAGCTTGAAAGATGGTCAAGTAAATTTTTAGTTATTTACCACGGTCAAGGTTCAGCAGGTAATGCAAGGTATCAGAACATACTTGAGGCATTTGAGGTAAAAATTTCAACAGAATGATGCAATTTCTTTTCATCACTCTGTTCTAAAATTTACTACAAAATGCTGAGTCTGTTTTGCAGATCACCCTAAAAGAGGTTAACTTACATTATGTTCACTGGCAGCCTTTGTCATTAGTTGAGCAAGTTCATCGAGTCTCTTAATCTCACTACCAAATGTTTTGATCTCACCCTCCAGTCTGTTGTGTCGGGACAGTAAAGTCTGAGCACTGCCCTCGTCCTTACCATAATCATCACTTGTTACCAGTGGCATCTTCTCCTTCATCCAAGATTCTGCTTCATTAGCATCAGCATAATACTGTAAACAATGTCAACATAATACTGAAAACAATGTCAACATGATACTGAAAACAATGTCAACATACTGAAAACAATGTCAACATAATACTGAAAACAATGTCAACTTAATACTGAAAACAATGTCAACATACTGAAAACAATGTCAACATACTGAAAACAATGTCAACATACTGAAAACAATGTCAACATAATACTGAAAACAATGTCAACTTAATACTGAAAACAATGTCAACTTAATACTGAAAACAATGTCAACATACTGAAAACAATGTCAACATAATACTGAAGACCAACAGTGACATCATAATAGGGTGCTGTACCCTCAAAATTGCATAATAACATTTCTTTCCTGATTTTGATAATCATGTTCAACATTTCAATTCAAAAGTTATTTTAAATTCCTCTATCAAAGGACAGAGTAATTGTCCTAAAAACCGCTTTTACCATTGACCTAAAATGCTTAGTGTCACCACAATGTACATAGTAATAACATGCTAATTTCCCTAAAATCACTTTAGATGGCCTGTAGACTTACTTATTACAAATTTTATCATGACATCCCAAAAATTGATCATGTACAAACATTGCACAAATTTAGTAGGTTAAGGGTTAAACAGAGGTAAAATTTATTTTTTACAAAGGTAGACAACTTTTACCTGGTGAGCTTCAATGCCATCCTCTAGTTTAGTTCTCCTTGTAGCTGCCAGTTCTTGAAGCTGTTTCCATTTATCCATCAAGGATTTGATACGGGAGCCAATCTCTGATCGAGCACTGTGTCCCGTGTTCACCAAGTCCTGGCCTTTACCACACACCTGTTCACATACTGGGAACCGGCCTGCCATTTCAGCTTCAACTTGCTGTAAATTTAAAATTTCATCATTTTCTTAATTAATGTTGTTGTTTTTTCAAGTTAAAATATTCAAGTCAAACAATAATAAGGTGCAAAAGATCCAAAGGAAGGGGTTTTTTTTAACAAATGATACATTTTTCTTATTTTGTACAGAGTTTCATTCAATATTCATAATGAAATATGATTTTAGTTGAAAATTTTGGATGTGTGAAAGATTTTTTTTCAAAAGGAATGACATAGATTTAGATAGCCTGAATGCAGTAATCTTGATTATTTCCAATAAAATAACATCATTAACACCAAATCCTCCATACCTCATGCCGTTTAAGAAGAACACATGCGGCATTGAGATCTTTGCCAATATCTGTCTGTTTTACAATCCCTATCTTTTCTAGCACCCATCTTTCCTCTTCCTCTGAGTCTTGTAAAAACTGAAAATATGCCTTCGCTACTTCAAGGTTCTTCTTACGCTTTGTGCTTAAATTGTTCACCCTGAAAGTAAAATAATCAAGAATGCTTTAATAGTTTCATACAAAGATTCTTCTAAAGCTCTACTTTTAAAGTTAGGAACATAGGGAAAGAAATCCAGTCTTTTGAGATTCTGGAATGGATATATGTCATTAAACATTTTAAAGGTTATACGGCATGATCAGCTTTCAAGCATTACTATTTGAAGAAAACCTCGGCCATAAGAGAGCACCGGAGTAGCGCTACTGGTCTTCCTAAAATTAGCTGAATTGCTTTCGTATAACAAAGGATTGAAGGTCTCTTGATTGTTTCAAACCTACAGCAGTGCACCACAACCTCTCAGCCTCAGAAGCCCATTTATGAAGCAAGTCCATCTAAATTTGAAATATTTTCACAGAAAAAAATAATGCTTTAGTTGTATATAATCCCCAAACCACTGTAACCCATCCTAATTTCTAACAATAAATTAACATCAATATTGTTAATATCTGCTTAATAACAACACCCAACGCTATTTCTATGGAAACTGACGGTACTGCTTACTTTTCTAATTCTGAATTGAGAGTATCTAATCTTTGATCAAGGACTTTCATCTCTGGATGGTTTGGATCTGCGTATGATTTTGACCGTCTGTTGAGATTCCGAACTCGTTTGGCAAGAGAATGGAGTTGTGATTCCTGTAGACTATGTTGCTGTAGGTACTCCTCCACCGCCAGCAGGTGCTTCCCACAATCCTCTAACTTCACCTTATTCTAAACATGAAAAATTCAGATACAGAATTATCAAGAATTTAAATATCGAGCAACTTAAAAATTCAGTTGAATTATTTAAAGTTCATTTACTGAGCAACCAACATTCAATTCTCAAGCTAACAAAAATTCAGTTATTGAACTATCAAAAATTCAACTCAAAAATTCAACTATGAAGATGTCTTGTTTGTTTGTTTCATTTTACACCTTTTTCCAACAGTATTTCAGTCATATAGGCGGGTAGTTTCCTAACCATCGTACCTGGAGAGTTACACCAGTACTAGACTACCTTCCTCCGCGCTAAACTACCAAAGCATCTCCCAGGGATCGAACCCACGCCAGAGAGGTAACTGGATTAGAAGTCATCGACTCTAACCCCTCGACCACGGAGGCGGTATGAAGATGTCACAATTCATTTATTGAGCTTGAAAATTTCCGAGTTATTAAAATCAAAGACTGTCAATAAACCAATTATAATGATTAACTAAAAATGTTTTGAATTGTAAAATTTAAGATAAATACAATATAGGAGACGTTTTAACTATGTTTGATAATCAATTTTGCATTTTCACATGCAATCATATTTTGGGTACTGGTACATGTAATCTGTTCTAAGACAAAATAAATTTGAACATTTCATCCATTTCAAATGGTTTAAGACTGATCTTTTCATCCAGTGTTATTTCCTATTCACTTTGAAACTTGACAAAAATATAAATACCTCCACTTCTTTCAACTCTTCTTGTATAGTTTCAATTTCTCTGAACATTGCCATTAAATTATTAAATCCTGCTAGTGTAAGTTTCCTCTGTTCTAATTTGTCCAACAGCTCCTGCCATTTCAGTCTAATATAGTCATCTCTAAAAGTATAAAACAATTTCATAGTTTGTCCTAGGTTTTTATTTGTTTGCTTTCCTGGATAACTCACCAGCAATTACCAATTATTCTTCAAGTGAATAACTATAATCTTACATGATTTCTGAATAAGTGGTGAACAACAAATGACTGTTAAATTCAATGTCCATGATAAATTATCACAAAGAAATTTTGCCATGCCAAAGGGATCCAACCAGAGACCTATTGATTTTAGCTGACAGTTGAAACTAAGGGATGCATTCTGATGTTGATATGACACATCTTATTGTCAGGGAAAGCAAAAAAATCTATTTTAGCCTAGTGACCTTGAGCTTTATCCAATTATTATTTGTTTTTCTAGTTAATCAAACCATATCATCTTTCCTGGATAGCTTACTAGTGAATACCAATTTCTCTGCAAAAGTGACCGACTACTTATCCAACATGACTATTAGACGCAATGACCTAGATCAACCGTCACCAGAGGATGGAGCCAGCAATCTTTGGGGTGACTAATCTGATACTCCCTATAATGAGCTAGAGGGGTGGATCAATTAATTTGAAACCCCACTAAACACACCAGACATGTGTACGCCGTGTAACGCCTTTGAAACCTCACAACATTTTAGGGACAGTCCGGCACAAACGTATAAATCCACGTATATTCTGAAAATAGACAAAGACTATCTAAAACTGTGTCTTACTTTTTCTGTACTGCTGCCTTCTGATGATAATTTCCTTGAACCAGTTCTACAGCTAATGTATTTAATGCCTTGTATCTGTCTTTCTATAAATAAAACATATAAAATATGTACTTTAATCTGCAATACAACAATTGGTAAATCAGTGTACTTGATTTCATCAAATCTGCCAAATTTTTACTCCTTTCTACATTGTATTTGTGTAGAAAATGTTATCTAAAATGATGTACAGTTCTAAGTAAAATTTCTATTCCATTCTAAAGACACATAATTATTTAGTATTTGACAGAAATTTTAGAAAAATAAATCATGTTTTACTACCACTACAATTGAAGGAATTAAAATATATTTAATTTGAAACAAAGTAATATGTGCTCATTAAACATGATCTCCAACCTCATTAATGGCCTCAAAGAAAGTTAACAGTATAAATGGATGAATTAGAACATCTTTAAATTCTCAGTCCTGGTTGACTAGAAACCACACAAGAAATTCTCAGTACATCCTGAATGGAAACCATATGTGAAAATCTCAGAACTTGTTAAATGAATATCATAGATGAAAATATTAGGTATAGTGAAGTAGAAATTTCATTCAAAACTATCAGTACTGGTTGAACGGGAACAAACATACGATTTCTTTTATTTGATACATCTCATAGCATGTCTATTTTTACTTGATCATCATCCTTTTTCAGCTGAAAAAGCTAAAGGAAGATGGCAGAAATATGACGCTAACAACTTAAAATACCTCAATTTGAATTACATTTCTACCTAGATTATCATACTTACTCTGGCAAGAATTTCAGCGCTAATTGCTTCATGTTTTTTAATGGCTGCCTCAGCTTGTGCTGCATTGTTACAAACCATTTTTTCATCCAATATTTGCATCATGTCCATCAACCATGACTCTCGGATTTCAGCCTGAAAATTAATGAAATACAAACCACTTCTAAATGATGATATAATAAAATTTTAATTATTTTTATCAGTCCTACCATTTATTAGAGACATAACGATAGATTTTTTTCCTGATGTGTGCTTATTAAGTAAGTGGTAATGTCATAAATGAGATAAAGTCATATATCACTTAACTATATATAACTAATGTGCTTTATATATGTTTTAACATCTGAGGTTTAATTTTGAAGCCTGAAAAACAAATGATCTGCAGCAATTTATCAAAACTCTCCAAATAAACTGCATAAAAATAGAAATATCATAAACAATAGATCTAGGAGTCAATTTATTTACCTTTCTTCTAAATCTCTGTGCTAGCTGTTCTAATCTTTCTTGTCTGCAAAATGAAGATTACAGTATTTAAATTCTAAGCCTTTGATTGTAATTTTTCTTATATTAAACAATTTTTAAAACTCATTCATGTGCATTATATTCAATGTCAGACACCTTTCTAAAATTCATTTATTATGAGGTATAAAATCAAGTTTATAATCAATTTGCTTTTTTCTTAGTTGTTTTTACAATTAAAACTACATAATTTATCAGCAAAAACTTTATAACTATTATAAACAAACAATATCTGATTGTACCAAAACTGGGCAGGTACAAGAGCAATACTATGTCATTTTCAGTCTGTGGTAGTTACTCCCCTTTGAATGTAAAACAGTAATAAGATAAAATTTCATTTTAACAAAAAATACCTCAAAATAAGATGAGCTAATTTAACAAGTCTTATACAAATTCAAACATAGCCTTTTTAGTAAAAACTAAGTAGACATGTGGTGTATCTAACAGTACCTGATTAATTCATCTCGGAGTGAAGTTTCTCGGATGTGTTCTGATTTCTCTAGCCTCATCCAGGCACTTTCTATGTCATGAATAAGGAAGCCTTCAGGGGGATTGTATAATTTCTGTCCATTGGCTTTTAATCTGGCCTGTATGTTGAAAAATGTTGCTTCTATGTTGCCTTTCTCTCGTAACCTGAAACAAATGAAAGGGCAATATCTAAGAAACATTCTGCAAACAAAAGTCAATCTTGTAAATACTACAAGCAAGTTCCACAGAAAACAACAACAAAACTTATTCAATAAAGTATTAAATTATAAAACATTGTTCTTGAATTAGGAGATTTCACAATGATTTGCAAAAACATATTGCCAGTTCTAATGAAATTTACAATGCTGAATATAATAGTCATAGAAATTAGGTTTAATATTTAAAACCAAGAAGGGCTATTTACTAAGCAATTTCACTGACTATTGAGAATTTTACTTACTAGCCACTGAAAAAAATCTTCTAGGTTTTCTTTTTTTTAAGGAGTTATTTTTGCTGTCAGTCTAGTGCTAGATTTTATCAGTTTAACTGACAAGAAGACTCCAAGAGTCCCTTTATGCTATATTAATAAGCAAAGGTGTTGACACACAGCAAAGTAGGAATGTAACTGAACAACCTAGATCAAAAATTCATACGATATAAAGATAAAACTTATCTTACTTTGGTGGTTTTTCTACAGTTCTGTACTCTTTGAAAGAGATTAGTTCCTTCTGTATACCCTCTAGTGAGTTTGGAAAGTTTCTGTCATTAAGAGTTACTATTTTAGCTTTGATCCACTCCAGTAGAACAGTTGTAAGGCTCTCATAGTCATCTACCATCTTCTCTAGCTCTAACATTGAACCAACAATCTAAAATAATAGTAACCTCTTATAATAAAACACTTACAATAGCTTTTGACACCATTATTTACAATATTTATTTATCATTAGAAGAACTTTTCTGTAACACCAATTGGACAAAACGGTCCTATTACAACATATATTTTCTAAAATATATCTGCATTTGGTAAATAAAAATAGTAGTAATATAACATATAACTGAGAGCAAGCAAAAATAATTGAGATGCCCTTAAATTTTCTGACATGTTGAAATTGTAAAGCCTACCCGCATGTCACCCACAGTTGAAAAAAATTCTTTCCTCATATTTATCATCCCTATGGTTCAAACATTTCACCTAAAGATCTTAGAAACAAACAAAATTTTATGGTCAATCTAAGAATGCTGCAAGTTTTTACCACAAAAAGACCAAATATGATCTCAGAAATTAACAAGAGCACTGCATGCAGTGTTAACACTGGTCTGATAAAAATTCTTAGTTAAAAAGGGGCATGAATTCAAATATATTGCTTTCAGAAACATTCAAGGCAATGATTTATAAGTTAAACCCTGGGGCAAAAATCAGTTTTATCATTTGTCTCCATGGTTACCTTGGCAATTCTTTTTCCTCCAGTCATCTCACTCTTCATCTTGGCAAAATAATGATAGTAGGAAGCCACATAGGTTACAATAATCTTCTCATCCGGCTTTGGTACATCAACATCTGCAATTAATTATAGACTCTATATTATATGCTAGAAAAACTAACAATGGACTTTCACCATATGGTTTTATAAAGTGAGAGGCTGAGTGGTTAACGTTGTTGGCTTTTAAATCACTTTCCGCGCACCGCGGTGTGTTTGAACCTTGTCAAGAACTTTAAATTATTTCGTGTATAAAAACTATCCAGATAGTTTATGAAAGGGAAAGTGTGTGTAAATTCATTTTCATTGTATAATATTACATGATGATTCAGTAAAATTTACATATCAAATAATATAAAAAAAATAAAACATGAAACCTGTTGGTATATTTTATAATGTTTGCAAACCACTATTGTTACGGCTGTTATTCAATTTGAAGAAACTTTAATTTCATGTGGAGTTAAACTTGTCAATTATTAAAATGTCAGACAAGAAATACTTCTATTTGATCAACACAGAATTTTAACATTTCAAGCCATTTAAAGATAAACCCTTTTGTTTTTAGTCATTTAAAATTGATTTATTTAAAACTTTAACTTTGCTGTTTTAAAATGAAATTCACTATATATAACTATAGACAGTTCTAAATTCAAAGCAGTAAAAATCCATTTAATAAAATTAACAGAATATAAAACAAGCATACTAGGAAGAACAAATCTCAATTGCCAGGGCCATCCATAAAGTTAAATATCTATTGCAGAGCTGTTCATAAAATATCTACTCCAGGGTCGTTTATAAACTATCTATTACAGGGACGTTCATAAACTTTCTATTCCAGGGCCATTCATAAACTATCTATTCCAGGGCTGTTCATAAACCATCTATTCCAGGGCCATTCACAAACTATTCCAGGGCCGATCATAAACTATCTGCTACAGGGCCGTTCAAAAACTATCTATTACAAGACCATTCATAAACCATCTATTACAGGGCTGTTCACAGGGTTGTTCATAACTATCTATTACAGGGCTGTTCATAAATTATCAATACCAGGGCTGTTCATATACTATCTATTCCAGGGCAGTTCATAACCTATCTATTTAAGGGTCACTCATGCACTATCTATTCCAGGGCAATTCATAAACTATCTATTTCTTATAGGAGTTAAAAGTTTTGGGTCCGATTAAACCTTTATTGGGATATGGAGTAAATTTTACCTTCAGCATCAAGAATCTTGTGGATTCCAAGTTTATCATCAGCTACATTAAAGGCATTGTTCAAATTGCCAATGTGATCTGCTGGGTCTAGGTGTTCATATGCTATCAGGTCTGGTCTAAAATTTTGTAACACATAATTTTAAACATTTTATAACATGAACAGGTTTTTTTTAAAAAACATTTTATAACATGAACAGGATTTTTTAAACATTTTACAACATGAACAGAATTTTTTTTTAAAAAAATTATAACATGAACAGGATTTTTTAAACACTTTATAACAAGAACAGGATTTTTTAAACATTTTATACCCATTAAACATTTTATAAGAGTAACATGATTTTAAACATTTTATAACAAGAACATGATTTTTTTTAATTTTATAACATAAATAGGATTTTTTTACATTTATAACATGAACAGGATTTTTTTTAAACATTTCATTCCCATGAACATGATTTTTTAAACAATTTATAACATGAACAGGATTTTCCAAACATTTAATAACATGAATAGGATTTTCCAAACATTTTATAACATGAACAGGTTTTTTTTAAACATTTTTAACAAGAACAAAATTTTAAACATTTATAACACACAGGATTTCAAACACTTAATCGTAAGCAATAGTTTTACCTATGTGCGTGTATAAGAGCATTGAATCCAAGTCCATTTCTCCAACTACTTGTGAAGTTTTTAATGTCTACCCCTGGATACCTACAACATTAAATATATACAAAGTTCATTAATTGTAACTATACATACTATGTATTTATACTGTAATTAATTATTCTAAAGAAGGAATAAAAACAGAAAGTAAAATCTTAAAGTCTAAAAGTTTTGTTACAAAGCACAAACTACCAAAAAAAATACAACAGAACAAATTAATACAATAAAAAAACTAAACATTTTAAAACACTAACTTAAACTATAATTGTGAAACTATTGTGTTTTTTTCTCATTTCTTACAGCATGCAGATTATAGATAGGTACAGGGCACTGGCAGATGTAAAGCAACATGTAAGGGAATAAGGAATATACAATTTCTGTAAAACAAATAAAATATTCCATTCATTTGACATTTTTGATGTTTGGTTAACTTGTTTAGCTTCATTTTTTTTGTTCCTGCATTTAAAAGGTATGCAAGGCATTTAGGAGCAACCTAAATTCCTTTATGAAACGTTAGCTTGTGTTATCTGGGGTGCCTGCTGACTGACTGCTTTAAGACAGATAACCTGGATTCTTCAAAGTATTTAACCCTGGCAAGAAGTATCAACTTAATGTCACTTCATCAAGCCACTAGTACACATAAAACAGGAGTACAGATTGAAGGAGAGATAAAAACATGCAGATGGATGATTGATAAAATGTATTGACAATGTCATAGTTATATCCTTCTTTCTTATAACAGGGAATGAAGATGATGAATAATAATATACACGAAAATCAAACATATGTGTGGACAAACAAATCTCATACATAATGACTGGTGATTAAAATACAGAGTAAATTCAAAATGTCATCCATAATAACTGGTGTTTAAAATACAGAGTAAAATATAACAACTGGTGAGTATACATAACAATTGGTGGTTAAGTCAAAGTGAAATCAAGTTCAGTGAATTACTTATTTGTCTTTTTTATTGGGTTTTATGTCACACCAACCCTATAAAGGTTATATGGTAACTTTTTATCTTTGTTAATGAATAAAGACCCAAGTTTAGTTCTCCAAGCACTATTTCAGTCATGCGCAGACTCCTAAGTAGAACCACAGACCTTCCATAATATACCGTATTGTTTCTATTTATAGCCCCCCTTCTAATTAGCGCCCCCTGGGTGAAAAATGGAAAAAAAAATTCTTGGTAGCAGCTTGATAGCTTCCTAGTATTAGTATGTAACCAGCAGGATTCGAACCAAAACTAGAAATGTGTCCATAGGACACGGATGCCCCCACACGCCTGCACTATTCTGTCAATCTTATGACTCTAGGTCAAATATTTTTTGGACTACCTGTGCCACAAGTTGAAAACTAAAAATCAACAAAGGACCACAATTCTGTTAAATTTGGTCGCAGCAAAAATTCCTTCCTTTACTACCATCTACACATAAAGGTTTTTAATCCCTGAAAGTTTAAGCAAAATCTGCCATCCGGTTGAAGAGGAGTTGCGTTCACAAAATTTCAACATAGTATATAGTGATAATCAAAAAAGGGCCATAATTCTGTTAAATTTGGTTGCAGCTAAAAAGTCCTTCCTTTACTAGCATCTACACATTAAGGTTGTTCATCCCTGGAAGTTTAAGCAAAATCTGCCATCCGGTTTAAGAGGAGTTGCGTTCACAAAATTTCTACATTGTATATAGTGAAAAAATCAACAAAGGGCCATAATTCTGTTAAATTTGGTTGCAGCGAAAATTCCTTCCTTTACTACCATCTTCACATTAAGGTTGTTCATCCCTGGAAGTTTAAGTAAAATCTGCCATCCGGTTTAAGAGGAGTTGCGTTCACAAAATTTCTACATAGTATATAGTGAAAAAATTAACAAAGGGCCATAATTCTGTTAAATTTGGTCGCAGCAAAAATTCCTTCCTTTACTACCATCTTCACATTAAGGTTGTTCATCCCTGTAAGTTTAAGCAAAATCTGCCATCCGGTTTAAGAGGAGTTGCGTTCACAAAATTTCTACTTAGTACATAGTGAAAAAATCAACAAAGGGCCATAATTCTGTTAAATGTGGTCGCAGCGAAAATTCCTTCCTTTACTACCATCTTCACATTAAGGTTGTTCATCCCTGTAAGTTTAAGCAAAATCTGCCATCGGTTTTAAGAGGAGTTGCGTTCACAAAAATTCTACATAGTATATAGTGAAAAAATCAACAAAGGGCCATAATTCTCTTAAATTTGGTCGCAGCGAAAAATCCTTCCTTTACTACCATCTACACATTAAGGTTGTTCATCCCTGTAAGTTTAAGCAAAATCTGCCATCCAGTTTAAGAGGAGTTGTGTTCACAAGATTTCGGGACGTACGGACTGACGGACGGACGGACGGACGGACAAGTGCAACGCTATATGCTCCCACATTGTGGGGGCATAAAAAGGAAACCTGCAAATGAAATTTTAAGTCAGCATCGTCAGTGACCACTCAGCTGCCAGAAGCCCTTTACTGACTGGTATACAAATTTTTTTGGAAAACGGTTCAAAATACTGTTAAACGACTACAATTCTATAAATTTGCCTCATTATGTAAATAAATACATGCTGGCTAATAAGTTCCAGATGTAGACAAACTGGTAAAAAGATAATCTGGAAAAGGGATTTTTGTTTGACGTTACCCTCTTATTCTTTCAGCAGAAAACCTGAGTACATAATCAAGTTATTGACTATTTTATTACTCTGCTACCTTTATAAGTAAATATTGTTCTTTTGACAGGGGTGGGAGTGTTATGGTGGGAGGAGTAATAATACTTAAAGGAAAAAATTTGTTTATGAAACTCTTGGTTTCATTACAATTGGTAAACATTTCTGACATATAAATTTCTTTCTGAAATTTAATAAGCGATTTGATATCTTTATGAAGATAAGTAAGGTTTCCTTTACATTATTAAGCATGCAAAGGTTTCTTTTAAGATATTTAGCATGCAGTATTACATGTTATACAACACTAAACAGCAATAAGCAGGTGGTTAACAGTTATATAACATGTTATAATAATTAACCCTTAACCTGCTACATTTATATAATAGATTCTCCCTGCTTTAAATATTTGGCACAGTCCATTTAAAGTTGAAAGAATTTCAATCTAAAAATACCAAAATTGAGCTACCACACTATAGAGCCTAGTCAGACTGCATGGAAGCGCAGGCTGACCTGGTTATAACCTGGTGGCACAGGCTAATCACTTTCCATTCTAGCAGGTTAAGGGTTAAAAATAGTTTGGAAGGGTACTTTATATAAGATATCAATGGTGAAATAGAATTCCATTACCGTCTGTTATTTTTTTGTCAATAATAAATAGTATTATCAAAATTAGTATGCATGAACATGTACTACATAATTGTTTTCAAGATTAGTACTTCATTAATAGATAAATATGTAATTAATATGTAAATTATTTCTAACAAAAATATTATCTGCATTTTATCATGTTAGATCTTGTAATTATATTAAACAGCATGCATGTATTAATCATAATACATTTCCGTAAAGCAAATATTTACAATATCTTAATTCACTTAAGTTTGTACAGTTAATCATAATTTTCAAGAAAACAAAAATTAATTTATTAAAGAGCCAATGTTTGTCAACACAAGATCTATCACTTTTCTAATTTTTTTAAAGCTGCATGCCTCCCGATAAGCCAAACTATTTCAAGAAAATCAAATTTGACCAAAAAAAAAAAATATCACATTCTGACAGATTTTACGAAAAGTGAAACTATTTAAGATTCATTAAAATGTTAGTTCATAACGAATATGAGGCAGACATCTTTTGTTTTGAGGCGGACTAATATGCTTTTGAGACAGACACCTCCAAATGTCGACTCGCATTACACGGACATACAATAGAGTGAATTACTTACCCTGCTGTTTTTCTCTGACACCATAGCAACAGTGCATCCTTTGCTGACCTCTTTTCACTACTCTCATCATCTTCATCCTATACAAAACAAAGTAAAGTTTTTATTAATGCTAGCGGTACTGACTTCCCATTTCTACCAGTTCCAGTAGGGCAGGTAACATGATGCTCAAACTTCTTACAACAATCTATCATTAATACAAGCTCTGTTACTATTTTCTTTTGATGAAATGAAGGATGAAGATTGGTTATTACGCAACTTTTCAGCCATTCTCGAGGAAGACAGATCTCAACCAACAGTGGTTTTTCTCATTTAATAGGGAAGAGGCCTTTGCTTTTTGACTTTGGGATAAATTATCCCTAAAAAAGCTGGTGTAAGTTCAGGATTTTAGGGAAAACTGCATGATTTTAGAAAAATTATCCAGTAGGAGGATGCCTTTAATAGGTATCTGTTATATAAGGTGAAATTTCACTGACCAACCATGAAGTGATAATAGTTTATTAACAGACATCTTGGCAGGACAACCAAACTTCTCAATCATGCTCATCATAAAGGATTAGATTTCAACACTAAACTGCATTTGTAGCATCATAATAAAAACAACATACCACTTCAATTTCAATCTCCTGAATCTGAAAGCGAAGAATAATTGTCCATATAAGTCCGAGAATCAGCCGTGGGTTGCCATCCATAATATCTTCTGCTCCGATATTCTCGAAGTAAACCTGCAAGTAAGCATTGTTTTAAAAAGTTACAAAGAACAGGCATTGGGGGACATTTGAGGACATCAGGGAAAAAGTATTAAATGGCATATATAACACTTCAGTGCACCTATTTAAATAAATGTCAAAATTGCTGTTGCACATTGCATGTATTTCAGGCAGAGTTCTGAATAGAAAAGACTTCTTTCAACATCTAATATACATTTTTTGTCAATCATTTCTGTATATTTTGCAATGTTTGGACTCCCTGTCAGTACAAATGTATAAAAGAATGGAAAGTGTGGACCAAAAATGTGCACATGGCAGCTTAAACTGATCTACAGAGATAAGCCCCACATACAGTGACTGTTACTGTATTTTTTACTTTCAAACAATTCCCATACATTCCTCTGTTAGCTATCTATTATTTTTGCAACCTCATTGCACTGCACATTACAATCTGTACAAACAATTCATTTAATATAAACATCGTCAGTGTGTCAAAATTTCGACGCTTTAAATAAAAAACAATTTGAACATGGGTAGGCGTCAAAATTGTAATGTTTCCAAAATACCTATACAGGTAGGAGATAGTGTACACAGTACATTGTTATCAGATTGATTAATATTATGGCTAATGAACTCTCTCAACCCTGTAAAGAGGCAATATTTGGCTTGGCTATGTAGCCAGTATAGAGTCTGGCAAACTTGCTGTCAGACCCAACTGTTCACTATATATAATGTTTGTGCAATATAAGAATTTCTACATTGATACCTTACACTGATAATACAGTGTTCCATATTCAAGAAATGACTATTCAATTAAACAATTTCAGCAGGGTCAAGATTATGTGTTAATTTAGTAACATTGGGAATCTAAGAGTAAACAAGTTAATTAGTAATGCAATATCAACAATGATCAATCATTCATAAGTTGGTCAATACACCAAATCTACCCTACCATGATTGAAGAATACAAAATATTGCATTAACTTGACTTCATAATAGTGTTAGCATGTATCATTTATTCATAATCTAGTTTCAGAAATAGTCGACCAAAACATAATATAATATTGTATCCTTTTTCTCTTCTTTTTATTTATTAGTAACAATTTCATTGAACTAACAAGAAAATAACAAAAACAATTAGCCAAGGACTAAATTCTTCTACACAAGTCAGTATGAAAATATTCGCCAAACAAAAGAATCTCAGGGACAAAAATTAATCGTAAACAGTTAAAAAAAACCTTTATATAGTAATTTGAAATTCACTGATAAGTAAAATTGGCGACAAAGATTATAATCAAGAGCAATGTTGTATCATATTTTTAATCTGATTAATTGTATCTAAATCAATAATACACGCATGCATGTGTGATAAGTAATTTTCAATTAATGAAACTGATACGCCAATTTTATCTTAAATATTTAAATTAAAGAGGGGTTGATTGGGTTTAAAGTCAAACATATATATGAAATGCTGTAAAGTTTCCATTCAGTTTTTTGTAGAAGTACAATTCTATGTATAATGTAAAGCAAATGAAGAAGTCTGATTTTCTTTATTTGGTATACAAGGCTGAGGACAAATGGTGCTCAATTCAGCCTTGATGGTTTCTTTTTGTTTTTGTGTTATTTTTTGTTGTTGTTTTTTTTGGTTGGGTTTTGCATCACATCAACACTGTACAGGTCAGGTATAGGTGACTTTGACTTTCCAGCTTTACTGGTGGAGGAAGACCTCAGGTGCCCCTACGTGCTTTATTTCAGGCAAAAGCAGACACCTAAACAGAACCATTGATGTTCTGTAAGCTAGCTGGATAGCTTATGCACATGAAAGAATCCAAAGTTAATGGCGGGATTTGAATCAACAGAAGTGAGGGGTAAGTAGTTTGAAGTCAACAGCCTATTTGTGAACGATTTCAGTCACAAGTATGCATTTTAGTAGAACCATCAACCTACCATCAGAAAACTTCATAGCTTCCAAAAATAAGAAATTTCAAAACCCTTAGTGGGATTCAAACCGATAACAGAAAAGTGATTGAATATAATAAAATTTAGCCACTTGGCTGTTTGAGGTTAAACAAGTGATGAAATAGTAATTTTCTAAGGTAATGCTTTCCCTGCAGAGTTATGAACACTATAAATTACCTTTGTTCTGAGAAAAGTTAGACATCTGTTAATGTTTTCAGCTTTCTGTACTCTTAATATGCCTTTATTTGGTTTGCCGAGGTTCTCTCCGGATATAATCTCCAACAACTTCATGAGAATCTTTCCATCAGCGAGGTCCTTAAACAGGTCATGAATCTCCAGTCGGGCCTGAAAAAAGAAGAAAATATACATGTATTTTAACACATTACACTATAGTAACAGCTTCTTTTTCTTTTTCACTTTGTTAAGATTGTAAGATTGTTGGATATAAATCAACACTGACCTAGTTACGCAACATTGATTCCAATATTAATGGTGTTATGAGGTATGGGAGTATGCTCTATCAGCACATTGATCAGATTCTGATCAGGCAAGTATCAGGGTGTATCCTGCACATCAAGACACTACTTATTGTCACTAACAATGAAATAACAGAACAGCCTTAAGATACCTACCCTTAGGAATAAATTAATTTAACAAATAGATTCATTTCAATCTGTTTTATTCTAAAACAGTATGACATTTTTAATGCAAGTGTAGACTGACATATATACTTTTTGCGGTTTTCCTTAGATCTTACTTCATAACATTTAATTTTTACAGAAACTCCATTACCCCATAATGATGGTTTCTACATCATGAACTTGGTAATGACAACTTGCACAATAACCCTTAAAATGTCCTCTCATATTTCAGGATGGTATTACCATTAATGTGTCAGTGTGCCATTAGACTAACACAAACAAATCAGAAGCACAGACAGACAGACAGACAGAAATACAAAATACATAATGTACTACCCCATCTACTTCTACATTTGATTAGAGCATGTTTGAAACAGAAAACGTGATTATATTTATGTAATTATATTGATAACATTTATAAGTATATATGTAACATATTGCTCTGTCTATCTGTTACAAGCAATTGATTTTCTATCAACAATATTTATGATAGAAAGTGAATCTAATGTACTTTGAAGGCACATTAATATGCTACTGATATGAATAAATATTCCCTCTTAAAGAAGGTGCAAATATGAGTTATATAATGTTTAAATTATGATTTTAGAGCATGTAAGATGCTTATCACCTGAAGAAAGTAGTGTTGACTGAGAAATTACTCATTATAAAGGAAGAGAAGTAAAATGTTAAAGTAGTAATTTGACTTCCATACAATAAACTAAATCACTATAACTTTTCTGATTTGCCCGAAAGGCAATGGAAGCAAGATGGTTCAGTCAATTCGCAAATGAGTAATTTTTGGACACAAAAAGGCTTCTGAGGAATAAAAATTTCAGCACTCTGTGGCATAATGGGTGTTCAATGTATCAATGTATGTCATTGTATCAGGGCCATCATTTCACAAACTATTTACTTAAACCCTATCTCTAAATGTGATAAATTTGAACCAAATTTTCTGAACATACTGATGTTAATCTCCTCTAACAGTTTATGTTATTTAAAAAAAAAAAAAAAAATTTACTACAAAAGTTCAAATTCCTTCTAAACGGTAATCTGATCTGATCCTGATGGTTTAATAAAAGAGATGGCATCATGTTACATAGCTTTATATTGTTCAAGGCAAAACAAACATTATTCAAGGGATAAAGACATGTCCGATTACAATCTCCCCTCCAATACAGCTGTTTGAGGACCATTTATACAAAATCGACCCAAATCTGGATTCATGCAATACTACACTATCTTCAGTTGAATAAATAACAATTTGTATGATTTATTATGTCACTTTAAAGTAGGCTACCCCAAATACCAGAAATATCTACCTTACACAGCATAATCTTTTCACTAGTATGACTTAAATACCATAACAACTTTTTTTGCTACTACTACTACTACTATTTTTACCAATATATATATATATATACTACAACTATTTTTGCTACTACTACTACTATTTTGTTATTATTAATCTTGAGATTTTATTAAAGACTGACTTTTATTATACATATTTTGACAATTAACCTATCGAGTGCTACTGGCAAATAAGAACAACATCTTCGGACAATTCCATGCAGTCTGAGTTTTTGTTGATTGCTCAGTCATTATTTTGTGCTTGAATTCCCTGCCATCAGAATGTATACATGTATTCCATGTTAAATGAAGCTCTATCCGCCCGTTAAGGCACAAAAAAGCAGCTTTCGCCCTGGACATGTCACCAGTCATGCCCTTAAAAGCTTAATTTTGAAGCACAGTGGTGATAATTTACCACCGAGTATAAGCCAAAGATATGAGTTTTGAGCCAAAAGTCCCTGACATATGCAATGAGCAGGTCAAACTTAATACATGGACCTTATGACAAAGGACAAGTCCATTATACAAAATCAGTGGTAACCAGTTAAGACATATATTCAGATCAACAATGAATGACATAGATGGGAAACTTGACAGGTGTGACAAAACACACATCTTTCCCTTACATGTTAACACTTTTCTTGATAAATATCTTTTCTTTCATTCTGGACAAGAATAATCATTTCAGAATTAGATTCAGAGTCCAACTGCTTAGAGTACAGACCATGATCTGCCAGCAAGAATGTGCTGTTTGATCTTTGTTTGATCTTCGGATGTGTCATTGGTAGAATCAGTTGTCACTAGCAGGCTGAGAGTTAAATCAGAAAAGATAAGACACCTCTTTAGTCTTTACTATCTAGAAAACAAGGTATTTTTGATATTAAGTTCAGGTTGTCTATATACCTTCCCAAGCCCCCTATTCATACTGTTATGTTCACACTGTGTAAGATATGCTGTACTACACTGTGAGATAGTTTATGTTTCAATTTAAATTCTTCTTCAAGGAGCTGCACCCAGGCGTTTCATAAATTCACAAAAAAATAGCAAACTTTATCTTAATATATGAACATGATATTTATCTGCTATACAATAAAACTTTGAAATATAAGTTGGGTAAAAGTATGTAAGAAGACAATCATGGCCTGTAATAAAACGGCAATGTAATAAAAGGCAAAATAATAGCTTCAAAATGCAAATGAAATATAACATACACCAGATATTCAAGTCCTTTACTTCCTATTAAATTACCTCTAGAAATTAAGAAGCATTGCAAAAAGCCAAACATTTATCGGTTTTTTTCTTTTGATGATAGAAAAAAAATCACTGAAACTGTACATTCAAGCCATTTCTTTCCTATAAAGTTACCTCAAGTAAAAAAGGTGCATTCCTTAACTTAAGCACAATGTTTTTTTTTCTAAATGGGTTGTGAACTGAAAATTTACAATATTAGTAATGGTGTTTTAACTGTTTTTTCTAAACTTCTTGTTGAAACGTTTATGCGGGCAATACAAATGACAAGACGAGTAGTGTAAATTATTTCCTTTGTTTTCATCACAAAAAGTATGCAAACCTGTTATACTTATTACACAGTATTTATAGTGAATTCATAAATAAATTTCCATATTCTTAATAATATCAATTTGTGACTCAACATATTCTCATTTCTGAAATTCCCAAATCTATATAAAATGGGAAGTCGGTGAGATATACATACATTAAACCAATAAAATTAAAATGCTAGAACAAATTTTAATAAGAGAATATAACAATATTTCTTCTAGCTTATTTTAATTTGCTTGTTTGATATCTTATGCTATTAATCAGGTATAGAGAGGTGCTAGGTCAAGTTTGGTGAAGATACATCCGGGGCTGATTTAACATTGACAAACAAACTGACTAGGTTTGGTAAGTCAGTACATATATTAGCTTAACCAAACCTCTGGCATCCGGACAGTGGCTGACTTCGGTTAACATAGGAAGTCAGAATTTTGAACAAATTAGATAAATTCTTATAAAGTTAGCAGTAATAAAGCAAACCTGCAAAAGCTATGTACATGTATTTAACATTTAGCATGCTGTCGACAGCAAACTCTACCCATGTGACTGATCAGTGCAGCCCAAGATGACAGCCAGCAAATCCATGCTCTCTGCACAATTTGCCATTCAGTAAAGTAAATATTTTGAAATTTTCCCCTAAAAATAATGAATGGTTTAGTCCATATTGAAAGACGGACTAATCCATTTTAGAAATTTAGCGTGGTTTGGGTTAAACATTGATATTCCTCAAATTGTCACTACAGAGCCCAAAACAAGTCATTTTACACAAATTCGGCAGAATGTAAGAGACTCTAATGGTGGCTCTGCACGGAAACCGATAGTAAACACAATCTCAAATTTTACAACCTTCAAAGTGGTTTCATTGACAATAGACACGCCATGATCAACACTAAGTATTATACACCTATCATACACTGTCAACAGTGTAAACCTGGTGACAATCAGTCTTCGGGCCACTTCAAAGTTTAATGATGAAATGTCTCATAAAAGTAATTGAACATGATGCATAATAACTGTGTAAATATACAAAAGTTACCACCGTTTGAAGTCATTATAACTCTACTATCAAGTATTTACTCTATAAACTAACACAACAATCTCTGCCAATCTTTACCCCTTTCACTTCTCAAGATATGATAAAACTGAATCAATCTATATTTAGAATATAATGCATACATGATTATTATGTCACTTTCTATACAAAATGTTAGCATAGCTATTTTCCTCTTCTGATTCTTTTTAAGCTGCTCATATATAATTTTGGACTGGTATCTATTAATTTTGTATTGGTATCTTATAATCTTATAATTTGGGACTGGTATCTTATAATTTTGGATTGGTATCTTATAATTTTAGACTGGTATCTTTTTATTTTGGATTGCTATCTTATAATTTGGGACTGGTATCTTATAATTTGGGATTAGTATCTTAGAACCGAGGGAATTGCTAGATTCTCTTCATCAATTAACCTGTTAAACAGTCAAATAATCACTTTACTAAAGTATTGTGTAAACCATGTGTAGC
This sequence comes from Ruditapes philippinarum, assembly GCF_026571515.1. Lineage (NCBI taxonomy): Eukaryota > Metazoa > Mollusca > Bivalvia > Venerida > Veneridae > Ruditapes > Ruditapes philippinarum. The sequence goes on from NW_026866414.1 coordinate 43,082, forward strand.
AAATATAAATAATTAATGAGGCATATAATATAGAGATGCATGCAACCACAGCTACAGGAATGTCAATGCAAATTTTAAAATCTGGATATACACAATATACTTCAAATAATGCTACACTTTTTCATTTCATTTTGCCTTCGTTTATATAATGATCATGTCAATAAAATTTTAGTACAACAATCTATTACAATGACTAAGAATGATGAAATGGGAACATATATTACTCTTCTATATATATATATATACGGATAACTTCATGTTCAGAAAATGCGTTAAAATTACTATATTAAGCTAAAAAAATATACATAAATTGTACATGAATATGGGATAGTATTAAAGCACATCATAATAATACACTACCAAAATTACACTGCTGAGAGAGATAGAGAGAGACCGCAAATCATCCTGTCTTGATAAATTGTTACTGTAGTTAATCCAAGTATTTCACTGAAGGACTTGTATATCTCCGGGAATGTTGGACAATTTATCATAACAGGAAAGTATGTATGAATTGGATTTTAGGCGACAAGGTGTACTTGAAACATAAAGCACTATGTCTGAATTTTATAACATTGCTTCAATATACTTTCATCCATTTTTTATTTTGAAGAAACATGGCCAAACTTGGGATTGTTCAACCTGCAAATCATAGGTTGTGAGGTAGACACCTAAATCATTAGTCCACTGCTTAAACTGCCTTCATAAGGAACATTATGTAAACTCAAATTTGTCATACAGATCGAAGCTTTCTACCCATGACTTTTCTTTCTGCATAGAAATTTGAAATATAATTGATTTTTGAGGCACACCAGGTCAAGAAATCTTTAAAATACACATATATGACACGGCCATTGTTTCTCTAGTCAAATGTTTTTAGAGGTTTAAACCTGGGACATTATATTAAATGCATAATCAATAATATAATCTGATTCATCAGGTATTAATGTCAGCCTAACATCACTCATTGATTTCTTATAGAAAACTTGTCTTGGGATGTCAATATAAGGTAAAATACTGAAGGGGTATGCTGTACTCAACACTGTATACATAATATATTATACAGCTGGTGCAATGCATTGAGCGAGTCTTGCATGAAATTGATCATTACAGGATTTCATGAAATTATAAATGACTAGACACACGATTATATATGTCTATTAAACAAAAGGCACACAGACTTCTATTTTATGACTAGTCAGTCTACTGAATTAATAATGCTAAAATTATAAGTAAGAGCATGGAAAACAATTTATTTTGTCGAAGGTATCTTTTTACAGCAGTTTTGAACTTAACAGTGTCTGACTTTAGATAAAGAACTTGTTTCTGACAATGCATCAAAAAGTGTATTTTTTTATTTTACCTGAAACAACCCTGGCTGCAAAACTTTGAAAAGGCAAAATAAACACAAGTCCAAATATGGGAACAATAATAATTACCTTAGTTTTCAAAGATAATCAATCAGAAGAAATGATGTAATATCATGTAGTGGTAGTAGTTTAATGTAAGTCATGCACATCAATGAACTAGACATAACTTACATTAACCATGCTTCTTTAGAAAATAAATTATTGATTTTTGTTGTTGGGTTTTTTGAAGGAGACTAGGGTAGGGCGGGGGTCAGTTTATTTGGTTTTTTGGGGGGAGACGAGGGTGAGGAGTATTACCACCTTTCTAAGAATATATGTAATTCTTCTATTGAAAACAGCCTAAATTTGGAAAATGGAATGAAAAATAAACTGGATATACAAGATCCACCACCATAGCATGCTTAAGTCTTATACAGTAAATTTCTGTATTCTATCCCATCAAGACTTGTCAATTATATTTACCTTTTCCAAGAAGGCATTAGCCCATTTGGTAAATGTCTTTTTCTGTATATAAACTCTTTCATCTCGCAGAGCACCTATTCTCCCTGTCTCGAAATTCTGTATGTCCCTTGATGACATACTGCATTAACTCTTCATCAGTGCTGAAAACAAACAATTTAATCCATTTAATGATTAGTTTAAATTATGTCGGAAACAAACACAAAAATTCTTGTTACTTGCTGCTGATATCCATGGATAAGTTTGGCTAACAAGACCATGTATAATAGTTCAAATATAAGCAACTTTCTTATTTGTCATTTAAAAATCTGCACTGAAATTCTTTGCCGTTCTAAAAGAGTTTTTTAGCCGGTCCATTCTTTTTAATAAACTGAAATGTCCCTGAATGCTTGCAGTGGTCCGCTTGCAAGGATTCAAATCCATGGTAAAAATGCATTCCTTAAATCTAAACTGGACAGATCAAAATTGAAGGTAGACAGATTAAACTGGGTCAATATCAGACAGTAGTGGTCAAATTCTGCCACTTCTATATGCAACCCAATTGACAGGTAATTTGATGAGCATGACAGTAGCTTGATAAATTGTTAGATAACAAATTTAATAAATATTTGATGATTGGTCGCTATGCATGCTATCAAACAATTCATGTTGATACATGATGACAGTCAACAATAACTTTCTATCATTAAAACAACAAAACTGCCTTTCATATATATGCAGTAACAATATGTAAAAAAATTTTCCAACAATTTAATGACTTCAAAATCATATGAAAATGTAGAAATATGACATGTCTACACCAGTGCAGTTTAAGGTTGTATATTAGTTATCGGTTTCAGGTCTACAATGAACATTCCATCAGTAAAATGACTTGTGTATCTTATAATTATACAATTCACAACAACTTCTCTATAGATTCTACACAGAATGGAGTGACTTAAATTCAAACAAAGAAAAGTGCATTTCATATAAATTTAGCAAAGTAAGCGAATGTTCCTATTGAGTAGCTACAAACCTTTAAAAGAATTCAGTATAGGGGGGATAAAATCTTCAAATTCAAAACAGAATAATTCTATTCTGTAGATCTTAGCAGGGTCAAGTCCATATAGACTACGTTTCAATGGAATATAGAATATTGCTCCATTATCATTGTCACAGCTTGAGTAATCTTTTTAAAAATTAATCCCATTAGAAGTACAGTGTACTTGAAAATCAACAAAAGGAGAAAACACTTGACAATTAAATTTCACAAATAAGTATTGATTCATATTATCTACTATTCAAAAAGTATATACAACTGAACATGCATATTACAATATTTATTTTGACTGATATAATCGATCTGTTTACTAGTCTGATATTAATACTCCTTAAAGGCAAACTTTATAGGTCAGTCAACGGCAAAATGTTCTAACTAATTTACGCTCAGTGTTCAAAAATGCGTAAATTTTTTAAATCGTAATAAACATTGCTGTTTCAGTTATAGGTAGAATACGTTCAGATATCATGTTTTATGTTTATAGTATGCATACAACACACTTCAAATATTGACAATAATCCTCGAATTTTTCAATGGTTGGTTAAATAGACTGCATTGGAATTTTAATACTTTGCTTTAAACTAAACTTCTAAAGTTACAGTAGCTTGATTAATTGTTAGATAACAAATTAAATAAATATTTGATGATTGGTCGCTATGCATGCTATCAAACAATTCATGTTGATACATGATGACAGTCAACAATAACTTTCTATCATTAAAACAACAAAACTGCCTTTCATATATATGCAGTAACAATATGTAAAAAAAATTTCCAACAATTTAATGACTTCAAAATCGTATGAAAATGTAGAAACAGGGCTCCAGATAATTTTTTAGGGCAATGAGTATTTACTCATTGATTTTTTTGTTAATGAGTAAAACTTGAAATCTGAAATTTGGCAGGAGTATTTTTACTCCTTAAAATGTATGTAAAAGAGTAAAACATTTATTATGCTTCCATGTTTATTGCATTATCATACTTGTAATACAAGATATGTCAAAGTCATTTCTTTTGCTTTTTGGACTCCCTTGGTTAACAATCTTGATTTTCCAAACGGCATACGTTTTATCTGAACCTGAGACATGTTTCTGTTGCTCATATGTGGCAGCGCTAATTATTTCATTAATTATAACCTTAACCGATTTTTTTGGGCATAAAATACGAGTCAATCGTTTTAACTCTTGACAGTGACATTGTACCGGATGTTTATGAAATTGTGTTAATTCCACCACCTTACTATACATACGATAACATCCGATGATAGTCGGAACTACAGGAAGTTTCCGTTAGACGTTGCAAAGCATTCATACGAAGTTAATTCCACCACCATACTATACATACGATAACAACTGGTGATGGTCGGAACTACAGGAAGTTACCGGTAGACGCTTGCGAAGCGTTCAGACGAAATTAAAAATAAGATAATCACCGAGTTTACTTTCGGTTACGTTTACGCGAAAGAAATGTTGCTCAATGCGTAACCTGAATTTTGTGTGCGTTTTCATACGCTTAAATTTTGTTTTGAATGCGTAAACGTGTTATTTCCATGCGTAATTTACGCGTATACGCATCTTATCTGGAGCCCTGTAGAAATATGACATGTCTACACCAGTGCAGTTTAAGGTTGTATATTAGTTATCGGTTTCAGGTCTACAATGAACATTCCATCAGTAAAATGACTTGTGTATCTTATAATTATACAATTCACAACAACTTCTCTATAGATTCTACACAGAATGGAGTGACTTAAATTTAAACAAAGAAAAGTGAATTTCATATAAATTTAGCAAAGTAAGCGAATGTTCCTATTGAGTAGCTACAAACCTTTAAAAGAATTCAGTATAGGGGGGATAAAATCTTCAAATTCAAAACAGAATAATTCTATTCTGTAGATCTTAGCAGGGTCAAGTCCATATAGACTACGTTTCAATGGAATATAGAATATTGCTCCATTATCATTGTCACAGCTTGAGTAATCTTTTTAAAAATTAATCCCATTAGAAGTACAGTGTACTTGAAAATCAACAAAAGGAGAAAACACTTGACAATTAAATTTCACAAATAAGTATTGATTCATATTATCTACTATTCAAAAGTATATACAACTGAACATGCATATTACAATATTTATTTTGACTGATATAATCGATCTGTTTACTAGTCTGATATTAATACTCCTTAAAGGCAAACTTTATAGGTCAGTCAACGGCAAAATGTTCTAACTAATTTACGCTCAGTGTTCAAAAATGCGTAAATTTTTTAAATCGTAATAAACATTGCTGTTTCAGTTATAGGTAGAATACGTTCAGATATCATGTTTATGTTTATAGTATGCATACAACACACTTCAAATATTGACAATAATCCTCGAATTTTTCAATGGTTGGTTAAATAGACTGCATTGGAATTTTAATACTTTGCTTTAAACTAAACTTCTAAAGTTACACTATGTGAAATTGACAGAGTGTGAAAATACTATAAGGCGTACTGCTGGGGACATATATAGACAGCAAAGTGGTTAAATAATTGCTATATTTGTAATATAAAGACTGTGTCGGTCAATGATCTAGTCCTTATGATAAATAATGATAAAAAAATTCAATCTTCTGAAGGTTTCAGATAATGAAATAAGTAAAATCAGGACAAGCTTTATACTGTTAAGAGTTACTGAACAGATGTAGAAAAATAACTCCATCTATACTACAAGTCATGTATTTCTACTGCAATATATTTCAATAAACATTCAAAATATAATGATATCACCTCAAGTCTTTTGAAGAAATTTCACTTTTAAATTGCATTGAAATTCTCAAACTGTTTAATCCTCAAATTTATCAGTCGTGAGTCAACAAAAACATTCTCCAAATTTGAAAGAAAAGGAAATGCTAAATCTTAAGGTGTGTCACTTTCAATAACTTTTTGAAGAAATGTTTAATATAAAATTTAAAATCATTAAATTTAAAAGAATTACCACCAACATTGTCCCATTTAAAACGAAGCATCTTATTGGAAGATAGAAATATGTTCATGGAGCTGTTCGATAAATCATAAAGTAGGAAAAGGACGGTGTAAAGTACTATAGGTAATATTTTTGAGGGCCACAGTAATTCTTTTTTTCCAATTGACAAAACCGTCAAAAATTCAAAACAGAATCTTTCCCAAAAATTGAGATTTTTTTCAAATTTTACTGAAAAATGCTATCAATATGTTTATATTACCATCTGATTAAAAGATACATGTACTTTATATAATTTATAAGGTTTTGGTCAATTTTCCATATTTTTTTAGTTACTATACTACAAAGTCCCAATTAAAAAGGCATGTTGCTTAAATATTGGCTCCTCGTGATATAGTAGGGTGTCCCTTGACCCTGACAAGCTTGAGAGGTGACCTTGACCTGCTTATGAATTTCATATATCATGTATTTTAAGAATACATTTTAACAAGTATGAAATTTCTAATCTAATAGGTCTGTATCAGATCTGGCAAGTTATTAAATAGTCATGAACATTTAACTTAACTAAACAAAATATTACAGGTGAAAATATGAGCTAGGGTCAAATGACAGGCTAAATTTTGCTGACTTCTAGAGTACAATTAACATGACAATTTTGTACAATTCAAATAAGTCAAAAGTAGAGCTCTAGTCTTCCAAAAGACTTTAATTGTCTGATTGTATATTGCTAGTACCGGAAAAGTATGACATTTTACGTTTGTCATTCACATTAATATATAAATCATGTATTTAAACAATGAATAATATCTACCAGTGTTTAAAACACATGTAACATAGCTGTCAGTGTGGTATCTGAGAAACTGTTTGAGGAAGGATGCATTAGAATAGTATTAAAATAAAACATACAATTAAAAAGGTCACCTTATGCAGATAAATTAATATGAGTGTGACAATTAATCACTATAAAAGCTATTGGGTAACTATGTACTATGTAGTATAACACTTGAAACCTTTTGAGGAATCTAATGGCCACATTTCCTTATGGTTATCTTTTTGTTTGATAATTAAACAAATACTAGCTCTTTACAATTTCCTGAATATGCCTCAAAATACTTGTTATAAGACAGAGAACTTGCTACCATCATCTTATTAATGAGATTGAAAACTGTTATGGAAATGCAAAAGCTAGGAAATCATTTTTTCAAAAATCTTAAGTCAATTTGTAAAATCTATTTGTTCAATATTTTAAGCAACTGACATGTACATCAATTTTAAAGACAGAGTCTCGAGAGAGAGAGAGAGAGAGAGAGCAGGGCAGAGAAAAGTATTTGCTTAAAACCCTCAAAAGTTTGACCATGTCGTTGAATAACATTTGATAAACAGATTATGTTAAGTTTTACATCTAAAATATAGAATGATGAGGTATATAAGGTTACATACATTTTGACCATACAGAATAGAAATAGCCATCATAAGGCTGATTTAACATCAATAAAATTTGCTTCAGGATATATACTTAAAGTGTTGCTCATTGAACTTCTATTTATACGGCTATCTGTCGGACTTTCATCAACTGAGGTAGTCAGATGTAACACCTCTTTATTATTTACATCTTGCAGAGATTTTACAGGTGAAAAAAACATTAAAATAAAAAGTGTATCTTCCTGTAAAAATAACCAGGGGCAGCAATAACATGTACAGATATTAGGTATGATCATGATCACTACATTTTATAATACAGTTTAAATATTTCTGGTATGAAACAGAATATGTTTTTGCACTGTTACAGATCTACTATTTGGCCAAATATTGCATTAGATGTCAAGATCCATAAATTTGTGGATCTATTTACATTTAATTTCTTTGAAAAGGCATTACTTAAAATCAAGAGAAGTGTTACCAAAGTATTAATATTGACTATTCTTTGAACTGTGATCAGTAATCAATAAGTAAGTCTTTTACTATCCCTGCCCAAACCTTTATAACCTGAATTTTTAAACCACTATTAGTGACTCCTTACATTACTAGCTGAACATATCTACTACCTACTTTGGGTGCAAGTGCATGGGCAGATAAAAACTTGGTTTATTTCCTTTTTATCCCAAACAATCCCTGGGTTTTGGGGGAAGGGGGAACAAAGTCACAAATCTTGTCTTCTTATAATAAACTTGGTAAACTGAAGAATTGCTGTACATTGCTGATGCATCATTGTGTGTTTAATATTCCAAATTCTAAAATGCTATGTACATTAATTCTACTGAATTTTTTTATCATATTAACTGTCTGAAAAAAAGGATGCATTTTTAAAATATGTTATCTATACATTGTACAGCACAGTTCAGACAGTATCTAAGATTATTACCAGGAGGGCATTTCATACTTTTTGTATTTGTCAAATAAATAATATGTTTTATTGGTAAGTAATACGGGGAAGTCAAAGACCGGGCCCGCGAAGCGGGTCCGGGCTTTGGCTTGCCCGGCTATAGACTACACGTGTATATTTAAAAGAGAATCAAATAGAAAAGCAATTAAAAAATATATAGAATTCTATACCTATCAATGAAATTTTCAGTGTCAGTTCTAGTCGGGCGCCGCCATTTACAATGTAACTCAATGATAAAAGGCGGGGTATTCCGATAACGGAACAATTCTCAACTTTTCGGATAAATAATAAACATCGAGTGTTCCGAGTGAAAACGGAAGCGGTGCATGTAATACCGAATGACAATTTTAAAAGGAAAGAATGAAAGGAATTTTTTAACGACTTCCCCGTTCATAGGCTTTGCCTAATTTCATATTATTTTGTCAGGAAAGTAATGCACTTGTCTGATAAGAAATCACAGAAAATCAGACAAGAAATGAAATTTGTCTAAGTTTCTTTGTCAGTTGACAATGTAATTGTCAGGTAAGTAATTTTTATGTCACATCCATGTTTTATCAGGTAATATGCATTTGTCAGGTAAGTAAATTGTCTATTTGTCAGATAACAGCGTTTTTTTTCTCTACTTTGGGAATGGTGCCGGTACCAGACTGATTGGGAAAAAATGCGTTATTTTGACTCAAATTGGAAATTTTTTAATGCATTTTTTCAGCTACAAATAAGATAAGTCATCATGAATAAAGATAGCTAACAGCTTCTACTGTCCAGATAGAACTATTGAGTAGTGATTTATATGAATATGTTGGATTTAAATGATTTTAGAAAAATTACTTGGGCTTGTGGGCATTTTGAACAGCCATTTTGGGAATTTAAACATTGGAAATTGGGAATTTTAATGTCTATTTTCTATTGGGAACAGTACCGTTTTAGGGTAGTAGTTATATATAGAAAAAAACACTGGATAATAATACATTTTTCAGATGAAAAATGTATTTGTCAGGTACATTTTTTGTCAGGTGATAACTTATTTGTCAAGTAAGTAATGTATTTGTGAGATGGAATTAAATAATACATTTGCAAAGAAACTAATATTTCTACCTTGATTAAAAACTGTCAGGTACATTGTAAGAGATAATAATGTATTTGTCAGGTAAGTAATGTTTTTTAAAGGAAAAGAGTCAACTCGGCCCTATACCAACTCGGCACGGGTCAACTCGGCACGGGTCAACTCGGCACGGGTCAACTCGGCCCACTTTACAAAATATATATAACGTCTTTACTTTGCTTTGCATGTTGTTAAGTTAAATGAATAATAAGAAATATCTTATTATAATTATATAATTATACATTGTACTTCTGCCGACAGGCTATATTTAGAAAAAAAAAGTTATTTGTCTTGCAGATTCGATAAATTTAATATAGATCTGGAACATACGATAGTACATCCCAGTATAGATATAATAAAAATGTGTTTCCTTTGACGCATATTGTTTGTAAAGTAATTTTCAAAAAAATATGAAACAAAAACGTGTTTACTTAATATATGAGCTTCTAATTAATTGCAGGTGGTCACTAATCAAATTTGAATGCATGAGTCAATCATAATTATCACCTAATTAATCGGTATCCTTAACATACACATTGATTGATAATAATAGCCCGAGACAATAGGAGTCCTTCAATGTCTTTTACCCATTTTTAAAAGTGGGCCGAGTTGACCCGTGCCGAGTTGGAATAGGGCCGAGCTGACTCGGGGGCCGAGTACGTTTTAGGGCCGAGCTGACCCGGAATCTTTTTTAAATACTTATTCAGTTAAATATTTTTTGATATATAACACTATGTACAACCTAAATAGCATTATTCCTTAAATAGCTTTTATTATCTGTAAAATATCATATCTGGTATCACTCGTCTTTATATTCTACTAAAGGTATTCTACTTTCACTTTCTAAAATGTGTACCACGAGTTACTTCCCTTCCTTTCAATACACTAATTTCAAATACACATGCACAGAAAATAGGTGCAAAATCGTAATGTGCAATGACTTATTCACAATTCAGAGGCCTTAATTCATTTATAACATGTAAATGAATACAACCAAATGGCTTTATTGACCTGTCATTGGGTGATAAACCGTAAATCAGTGTAAATATTTACCAACAGCAGCCGTCACATACTACTGTCAATTTATGAGCTCAATTTTAGCGGGTATTATTGCCACTGTCCTAAATAGGAATCAAGTAAAGAGTGACAGAAAAACTTACCTTAAAGCAAAGACACTTGAAGAAGCAGTCCACTCGTAGAGTGTTAATTAATAAAATATCCTTATACGCTTATAATTCCATATAAAGGCAATTTTACTCCGTAATAAATTAGGTGACAAAACTTTACTAATTTGTAAAATGGCCGACGGCCGATACCTGTCAAGGTGTGTCGTCACTCGAAGCGCCCTCTACTGTCAACTATGATTACAATTTGAAAGGGGCGTGTCATGTAATACCTAATTTCGATTAAATAATTTTTAATATGTTCTTATAAAATTTATCTCTTCAAATTGACAATTAGACTAAGTTAAGTTGTTATTTATAAATACAGATTAAATTATTGAATAGTAATCATAATAATTCAATTGTATGAGTTGAAAAGATGGCTATGTATTTAAGATTGATTTGATATCGGAATTTAAGTTTCATAATAATTTAATTTAAGACTTCATAAATGTAGACATGTGTACTATTACTTTTCTGTGTACATCTGTGGGGGAGATAACGATCGTGATAAATTGGCTAGCAATTTAAGACAATCTCTTCCCATGGTAAACAAACATGTAGATCTATGTATGATTTTGCAAGTAGCACTGACACGGGGATATTGAAAAGTAAATTTTAAACAAAAGTTCACGTGGAGACTTCTAAAATGACATTTTGTCACATTCTGTCCGTTACAGTCAACCCTGTGTTAAGATACCACATTTGAATAAACCGTGTAAATGAGGTCAATCTTAGACCGCCCTTCATTGATTCTGAGACAGACGATAACTTAGTAAGTTATCTTCTTTCACAGACTGATTAAATAGAACAAATTAAGTAACCCCCAAATAAAACCCAATTGATAATAAAGGCCATTGTCGGTCTCTTTGATGGCCTTTTTTCAAAGGTTTGACAATATATCTGTCAGGTCAAAATTTTCCTCATTCTTTTAAATCTAATTATCTTTAGTGCAAACGACCTCTCAGTGTTTCAATATTTAGGATCTCCGAAATAGCAAAATGCAACTGCACTATAGAATACAATTAACACTTCCAAAATTTATAAAGAATGATGTTTTAATTTTGAAAACGAATCTAAGTGGACTGCCAAAATTTACACATAAAATTTGGCATACAAACCGGGTGAGCCCGAACTAGTAGACAGCAGGCAAGCGTTTAATTTATTTTCTTCAGCAATTGCTCCAAATACATGTTAATCTAACATACAAAAAATAAGAATACACCGAAAGCAATTGGGTTGGGCAACAAGTACTTCGAATATTAGAGTATGGCCTTCGCATTATTTTGTTGTACTATTGCAGTACATGTTAATATTTATTTTGAACGAAGCACTTTTGTGTGAATACACTTGCGCCAGGAATTCTTTTGAACCGAATCCACGTATGCATAATAGTCGTTGGTTTGTGGCACGTGCTCTTTTATGATATTTTTACTACGATAAAGTGTATGGATTTATACTTTATATATTAAGAATCAATATTAAGAACCAATCTCAAACAATGTATAGATGCAAATGACAGTTTAAATCATTGAATTTAACCTTTCTGTCTTTACTAAACTCGATTTCGAGAATTACGTGCGTTACACATACTGTAAATGGGTAACAGTAATTATCAATGGTTTTTCTCTTCTTTATTGGTGAAATACAACAATCAACGTGCAGTGATGTTGTTAGCCCTGAACCACCTTTACCAGCTTATATGTCTGTGCAGTCTTAGTCCTAGGCTCTGTATTGGCTGGCCAACTTCAAATTGTCATCTATACATCACCTAAATTGATAATGAACAGTTCCCAAAAAGGAAGCTGCTAGAATGTGAAATACAGTGATAGTAGAAATAGAAATGAAATTTAAATTTACATACGTTTCGAATATTTAATCAAAACTTATTTGTAAAAAAATGCGCATTAAAAACTGCCTTTTAATTGTCTAGGGATACTCAAACTGAAATGATGCATGTTGAAGGGGAACATATTTTTACTCGTATATTCAGTCCGTCGGGAAATCTTATCATAACGTTCTGAACATAAATAAATAAATAAATAAATAACATCAGATGTAAGATTATATTTGTAGTATATGCACTCAATGGAAATCATTATGTTTTTATCTTTTGCCGTTTGGACACATTTGTGCAGATTAATACATTAACAAGTGCACAAAATGACAATGAAATATATATGCAAAAACAATCAATGTTTATTTGTCATTTACGAAACAGAGCAGTGACTTATTTGGATGAAATTTGCAATTAGACAATTTCCTTTTAGGTCAAAGGGAAATAACTCACCGAAGTATACTGGTAAATTGATGAAGCATTTTTTTTGCCTTTTTCTTCGTTAGATCAGTCTTTCAAGAAACTACTTAGACCAGAAACAGTTTCGTTTTTTTAAATCTAATATCGGTATATTTTGTTTTTTTCTAAATGAACACAGAGCATCATATTTTTTTTTTAATTTGACTTACTTCATCGAATTTTAATTTTAAGAAAAGAACATTTGGAATTTGTTTATCGTGTTAAAATAAAGAACATTTAAGACTTGTACAGTTCATATTACGAACGATCCTAGGCTGTGGCCATGCAAGACTTATAGTATGCCAAAATTAATACGCGAGGAGTGATATATCACATACCATATACTATCTAGAATAAATTTTTCAACATGTTGCTTTTCATCGCCGCAGTTTCTACTTAGTGAAATTGCTTGGTATTTGTCATATAAGACGTATAATCAGTTCAATAAAAACAAACGCTTTTCTTAAGTTTTCGACGTTTAGTCTTCTTCAGAAAAAATTGACGTTTATTTTATTTTTTTTTTTTTTCATATAAGACGTGACACATATGTGTCAGTTATTTTCATCCCCGGCTCTACCCAAAGTGATAATGAAGAAAAAAATCTGAGTTTTTATCTTCCGGTGTGCAGGGTTTTGTTTAAATAGTTGAGGATTCATGTCGATGTAAGTGATGTGACCCTTATAATCCTTAATATCTGAATTAATCTGGTTAATCTTTCAACTTGGACAAGACCATCCATTATTCTTACGGAAATTTAAAAAAAAATACTGACTGGATAGCAAACAGTTGCAAGTTGCAGACCAAGGTTCGACAGCAAAGATAAGCCGGAAGATCTTGGCAAGCATTGCTCGCATAGGTGGAATCAATTGCTGCAAGAGGAATAAAATTATGAATTCAGCGGAAAATAAGAAGGCAATAAACAATACGAAACATTGTTCCAACTATCAAATTAGCTTTTTATCCAATAAGAGTATTAATTAATTAACATAAAACAGAATGAGACATTGCAATGTGTTACCCCAAACGTTTAATCAAATCCTCTATTAACGTCATTTTTAAACAACTACTAGTCACTTACATAACATCGTATAGGTGTTTTACATAATACTTCCTATATACGCGAACACAACTTTCAGAATGAAACATACTTCAACATCTGTAAGACACTTTGAATAATGGTTTCCCTTCCTTATTATGTGTCACAATAAGTCTGATTTCTCTTGAGTCACTTAAAAAAATTGAATCATTCCATGAAAAAAAAATCAACAGCGGACAAACAAAAAAGGGAAATTTATTAATCAGAGTAATTATTCAAACATATTGTCATTATTAAGCAGCTGCCTGTTTCACGCTTATTTGTTATGAAAAAATTTAATAGTGTAATTAAAAGCAGCAAAATTTTCAAGCAAACAAATTAACTGAAAATACATTTTGGTCTGATACAGTCTACGGTGGCATAGAGGGGACATCAGAAATATTTTATCATGTGCGCACGCGATAGCCCCTACGTTGGTCAAACATTGCGTGAAGAAAAAAGAAGAAAAACGGCAGGTTTTTGCAGAAAAACTACATATGCTGACCAACATTTCTGAATAGATAAAATAACTTTGGGCACGCACGACACTAGTTGAAAATTGCTAATCAAGGGCAATAACTCTAAAAATACTAAATAAATGCACACGCGAAAACCAAGGTGCAAAACTTTACATGGTGATCGTCAGGCCAATTTTGACCCCAGGAATTTTATTTTAACAAACTTAGCACACACTCACTAGAAGATATTTCATGCTTGGTATCTAAACTCTAGCTCTCTGGGATTTTAAAAGAAGATTTTTTTTCAGGTTTTACTATACACATAAGGAAAATCAATGACCCTGGGACGGAGCAAATTTTAACCCCAGGGCCCTTATTTGTACAAACTTGGTAGACACCCATTTGAAGATGTTTCATACTGAATATCTTAGCTCTAGCTCTTTGAATTTTTTAAAAGAAGATTTTTTAAGTTTTCACTGTAGGGAAAACAATGACCCCCTGGGGCGGGGCCAATTTTGACCCTAGGGCTTTTATTTGAACAAACTTGGTGGACACCCACCAGAAGATGCTTAATGCCAAAAGTCTAAGATTTTTTAAGTTATTAGTATATACAAATAAGGAAAATCCCCCCCCCCCCGGGTGGGCCAATTTTGACCCCAGGGCATTTATTTGAACAAACTTGGTAGACTCTGACAAAATGATGTTTCAAGCCAAATATTTAAGCTCTATCTCTTTCGTTTTTTTTTAAGTTTTCTTTCGGTTGTCATGGCAACCAGAGTTCTGCATGGAATTAAATTCTTTGAATAATTTTTAAAGTTCACTACCAAAGGAACATTCCTGTGAAGTTTGGATGAAATTGGCTAAGCCGTTTATGAGGAATGTCATTTAAAGTAAAAGTTAACAGACGGACGACGGATGAAAAGCGATCACAAAAGCTCACCATGTCACTTTGTGACAGGTGAGCTAAACAAG
This sequence comes from Ruditapes philippinarum, assembly GCF_026571515.1. NCBI lineage: Eukaryota > Metazoa > Mollusca > Bivalvia > Venerida > Veneridae > Ruditapes > Ruditapes philippinarum. Next base: position 58,355 of record NW_026866414.1, read on the forward strand.
AGGGCCATGATGGCCCTGAAGTCGCTCACCTGTATATAGGCCCCCGGAGCGGGGCCAGTTTAAACCCCAGGGCTTTTTTTTGAATAAACATGGTAGACACCCATTAGAAAATGTTTCATGCTAAACATCTAAGGTCTAGCTGGTCAAGTTTTTTCTTTACACATATAGTTAAAAACAATGACACACCTGGGGCAGGGCCAGTTTTGACCCAAGGGCTTTTATTTGAACAATCTTTGTAGACACTTACTAGAAAATGTTTCATGCTTAATATCTAAACTCTAGCTATTCGGGTTTTTTCAAAGAAGATTTTTAAGTTTTTGCTATACACATATAAGGAAAATCAATGTCCCCCGGGGCGGGCCAATTTTGACCCCAGGGCTTTTATTTGAACAAACTTTGTAGACACTCACTAGAAGATGCTTCGTGCTTAATATCTAAACTCTAGCTATTTGAGTTTTTTCAAAGAAGATTTTTTAAGTTTTTGTTATACACATAAAAGGAAAATGAATGACCCCCGGGGCGGGGCCAATTTTGACCCCAGGGCTTTTATTTGAACAAACTTGGTAGACACTCACTAGAAGATGTTTCATGCCAAATATCTAAGCTCTAGCTCTTTGGGTTTTTTAGAAGAAGATATTTAAAGTTTTTTCTTTTGGTTGCCATGGCAACCAGAGTTCTGCATGGAATTAAATTCTTTGAACAATTTTCAAAGGTGACCACCAAAGGAACATTCCTGTGAAGTTTGGATGAAATTGGCTTAGTGGTTTATGAGGAGATGTCATTTAAAGTAAAAGTTTACGGACGACGGACGGACGGACGACGGACGAAAAGTGATCACAAAAGCTCACCCCGTCACTTTGTGACAGGTGAGCTAAAAAATCATGAAATTTAGCATGAATTCTTGAGGCGTGCTGCTTTATATCTTTATATGCAAGAGACTCCTGGGGGGAGGCATTATTGACCCCCCAAGGTCATAATATACATTTATATCATTTTTGTAGAAGTCCATAGGCCAATGCATTATGTCAGATATTAAATATTTTTGGTCGTATAAAATGTGTTCTTATTACCTATATTTTATAGTAATGTATCATAGAATCTCAGTTACAGCAAAGTTTTATCAGTCCATCCAGCTATCAGTCTTTCAGTAGGAAACACTGCCCACAGTAAGGCCATAACAGTTAACAATTGCAGGTACCCCACATTGACAACTTACTGGTAAAATTTAATGGATTTCATTTATAACTACAAGAAGATGTAATTCAGTAAATGAAATATCTTAAGTTTCATTGAGTTTTATAATTACAAATAGTTTCACAAATAATTTCAAGTCTTTCCATCAGTTAAATAGATAAAGAGCTACTCCTTAACTCCAATTGTTACCCATGCTTTTTCCAAACACTATTATTGAAATAAGGTATATTGCCAACACTGAAAATTCTGGTCATTTTAAGGCCTGCATTAACAACTACTGTGGTATCAGCATGATATGCTTTTAAAACCATAAAGATATATGGAATTTGTTTTATAAAACCCCAGCATTTCATATTGGATAAATACATTGTCATTATAAGATTGTGTTGATGAAAAGCAAAGACTACACAGAAGGGAAGAAAGACAAATTTCAACATACATTTTATATGATTTATTTTATGTATAGTGCAATTTAATCACAGAAATAATCAGATTTGTAAAAAAAATGCACCAGAAAATGTAATAAAACCAGGTTTTCTGTCAAATTATAGGTTGACATCCCACCAGATTGGTCAGAGGCCTTGAGCAAAGGAGGGCCATTCACTACTTAATGACAAAATTTGGTTTAAATTCCTTAAGAAATGCACGAGTTGCAAAAAGACGAGTATTTCTCTATATATTATACTGGTTTAAAACATTAAAAATATCTTTACATTCAATTAATAATTTTAATCAAAATACTCTTATACCTAATTTTGCATGTACAACAAAACAAAGGGCCATCACTCTTGTCAAAAATGATCTAATTACAAGCCCCTAACAATGTGCCTGCACTTTGTGACAATAGATCTGTGATAGTTTGGTTAAAATTCCATGAAAAATGTAGGAACAAAGCACTTCAGAAATCATTTATGTTCACCTGCAGACATCCACCAATAATTCAGTGTTTTCTTTCAGAAAACCTGGTTTGAAAATGATTTTATGTTATCTTTTATTTAAAAAAAAAGTGCAGTTAAAACAAAACATGCAAAAGAAATTTTAACCCATTACCCCTCTAAAAAAAAACAACCTCAAAACAATTATAAGTTGTGAATCTAATAAAAAAAACAATCACCATGACATTTTGTTTCAAACCTAATATGAAATCATTATCTTTGTAAATGAAAAAGTATTAATTTAATCAAAGCACAGTTATCAAATTTAAATCCTGACCCTTTAAACTTCAAAAATAAACAAGAGCACCACCTGCCGTGTTAACACTTGTCTGTTAAGGGCAAAAAAAAAATTATATATATATAAAGGGGCATAACTCCAAAAATCTTGGTTTCAAAATTATGCCCCTTGTCTAAGAACTGCACTTTATGATCAGTAAGAATTTAAAGTTTCATATTGATACCTTTTAAAATCATTGAATAATTGGCTACATTAAAACTTTGCATGCCGATGACAACAGTTACACAGCCATCATAACAGCTGAACTTTTTCTTTGAAATGACAGTGGAAAGGTAAAAGAAAAATTTATTCTGCTGAAATTAATATGATTAATCAGTATGTAAAAATTTCATTCAAGCAACATTACTACCATGAAGGTATTATACAATAATGATAGAAAATACATGAACTGATCTTCTTAATGATAGCTAATTTATCCTTCCAATCAAAACAATGATAAGAACACACTTCTGATTATAGAAGAAAACATTACTATATTACTAACATGCACAAAGTATTATTGAAATTATCACCATTCAATAACAAGCATGTTTTACACCATTCTTTTAATTTAAAGTCACAACAGATTTTTGGACCGCCCATCTGCTACAGTTATTCTTCATCAAATCTTACACAAGTCCTGTGCTACTTATAAATAGTTCTTAGTGTTTATTAATATTGATAATTAAGTTTGCGTGGAGTCATGAACTGTCTCATAACTTCGTCCGTGACCTCTGCCCTCCTCTTCCGATGCTCTCCGACAATCTTTTGCAGAATTTCGATCAATTCCTTCTTCAAATATCCTGTGAGAAGTTCGCCACTTGTATATTCCTGAGAATACATCATCATATTTTAGTGAAATAGAAATTTGGTACAAACTAGAAATGTGTCCATAGGACACTGATGCCCCCACACGCCACTGTTCTGTCAATCTTATGATATTTTTTGGACTACATGTGCCACAAGTTGAAAACTAAAAATCAACAAAGGGCCATAATTCTGTTAAATTTGGTCGCAGCAAAAATTCCTTCCTTTACTGCCATCTACACATTAAGGTTATTCATCCCTGGAAGTTTAAGCAAAATCTGCCATCCGGTTTAAGAGGAGTTGCGTTCACAAAATTTCTACATAGTATAAAGTGAAAAAATCAACAAAGGGCCATAATTCTGTAAAATTTGGTCGCAGCGAAAAATTCCTTCCTTTACTACCATCTACACATAAAGGTTGTTCATCCCTGGAAGTTTAAGCAAAATCTGCCATCCGGTTTAAGAGGAGTTGCGTTCACAAAATTTCTACATAGTATATAGTGAAAAAATCAACAAAGGGCCATAATTCTGTAAAATTTGGTCGCAGCGAAAATTCCTTCCTTTACTACCATCTACACATAAAGGTTGTTCATCCCTGTAAGTTTAAGCAAAATCTGCCATCCGGTTTAAGAGGAGTTGCGTTCACAAAATTTCTACATAGTATCTAGTGAAAAAATCAACAAAGGGCCATAATTTTGTTAAATTTGGTCGCAGCGAAAATTCCTTCCTTTACTACCATCTACATATTAAGGTTGTTCATCCCTGTAAGTTTAAGCAAAATCTGTCATCTGGTTTAAGAGGAGTTGCGTTCACAAGATTTCGGGACGTACGGACTGACGGACGGACTGACGGACTGACGGACGGACGGACGGACAAGTGCAACGCTATATGCTCCCACATTGTGGGGGCATAAAAATAACATGAAATAACGGATATATTGTTTCTATCAGTTTATTATTTTGTTCAAATACAGAGCTTTTTGAAATGCATTTTTATTTTTGAAGAAGTACATATACATGTACAGAATTTAATATTCTAAAAAAACTTAACATTTAGAAAGCTGGAACCAAAAGCGAAAAGCCTTTTTGACTTAAATTATGTGCTCTTGAATACAAGTGGAGATGATGAACAAAAACAAGTGTAATAAATCATTATATGAGATATGAAGAGAAAATGCATGGGGTACAGCACTAATTAACTAAACCACAAGACAGCACCTCTATTGTTAGGATTACTCTGTAAATATATATCTATACAGTCAAGCTAACAAGATTTATCTCGTCTTTTGAGTAAAAGCATACCTTCTTTATTTGGGCTAATCTGTCATCGTCCTCCATGAAGAAAGTGAGATACTGGTAGGAAACATCAACATCACAATTACCTCCCTTTTCTTTGTGCTCTTCTACAGTGGCACCCCCACCAGAAAAGGCATACTTGTTGACCTAAATATAAAATCAAGCTTATAATCCTTGCAACCTATTATACTTAATATTACTTCATCTATCACTTTGATAGTTAAAACATGACATTGCATTATAAAAGGCATTTTTATGGCAAAGTTTTGTACTTGAAGTCTCTCTGACAATGTCATGGTTCAAACAGTGACATTCAAACAAACTGGCAAGCAATTGGGTAAAACCATACATTATCCATGCAATAGCTGGACAACTTCTTCATGTGAAAAATTAAGTTAATTGATGCCTTCAACAGTTACTACTAAGCTTAAGAGGTCATAGTATATCAAGACAATATTTCATTATGCCTAAAGAAGAGTGTTATGTTAACACTAACATGCTCAAAAATTCAAAATGAAACTTTATTTTTTACATTATGTTGTTATTATGCATGCTTTTTCCATTAGATTATTTGTTCATTATGTTATTTATATTTTCAGTACATCATCTGTTCATAATGGAAAATTTTCATTAGTTCATTAATTTTGTTCATTATGTAATTCATATTTTCATTACATCATTTTGTTCATTATGTATTTTTTTATTTTCATTACATCATTTTTAATATAATCTAATTTATTCATTACACCATTTGAGCCACGCCATGACAAAACCAACATAATGGGTTTGCGACCAGCATGGATCCAGGTCAGCCTGCGTATCCACGCAGTATGATCAGGGTCCATGCTGTTTGCCTACAAACTCTATAACAAGTAGAGAAACTGATAGCGAACAGCATGGATCCTGATCAGACTGCGCGGATGCGCAGGCTTGTCTGGATCCATGCTGGTCGCAAACCTATTATGTTGGTTATGTCATGGCGCTGCTCATTTAATAATTTAATAGATCACTTGAGAGATTATTGCCATGTTCTGATAAATTGACATTTCCTGGACAAATAACATATATGTAAGATATATAGGTATATCAATAAGGACTTGTCTATGTCACCAGTACACTCTTCTATGTAATTTGACCAAGCTAGTCTCTATAATACTGACTCTTGACTTAAATCATTTTAACATATAAATCCTTCATACTTACAATTGCCTTTTCAAAAGTCAAACTCCTTTACATTTTGTAAACAAGAGCACCAAAAAGGTGGGTCAATATACCCTCAAATGTAAATTTGTTTGAGTAAATCAAAAAATAATCTTTCAATTAGGGTAGAAAACCAATCAAGAAACTTGTTAAGTAGTTTCAATTTACTTCCACCAGTTCAAAAGATACAGACTGAAATCGCTACCAGACGGATGGACAGACAACCAAGTGTATAACATTATAAGCCCAAATTTTTTCAGGTGTAAACAAATTAAATCACGATGAAAAATGGTGTGATCAAATCACTATCATTACTTTATTCTTAATCTGTTTATCTGTGTCTGTCAGGAAAATAGAAGAGTTTGGATCACTGGCACTCATTTTACTCTGTGCCCCTTGCAGTGCTGGGAAAAACGTGGAATGAATAAGTGCTGGTTTTAAACAACCCATTCTAGGAGCTACATCTCTTGTCATCCTGAAATACGGATCCTGAAAATAAATGTCAAACATTATTGAAATGTTTATAATATGTCACTTCCTTCATTTTCATTGATAACAAGAGATGTCAGTAGGACAGGGTTTTCAAACCATTCCCTTCTATGGTTTTGTATATACCAAATTGCTTGCAAAACCTAAACCGAAGTGTGAACGACGCTGACGCCAGTCAGAGTACAGTAGCTCTTACAATTCTTCGATAGTCGAGCTAGAAATGTATCAAAATTATGAGGGAAATTTGAAAAAAATATATAAAAATTACATTTCTTTTCAAAATGTCAATCAAGTTTTAATTCATCCTGACTGATTAGGATCCTCTTCCTCAAACCGCAACATATGACAGATATTATTAGGATAGCCCCATTAATCCTTGAAATTTTAAGCTATAGCCTCTAACAAAATTCTGATCTTTTTATTATTATAAACATCAAAACACATTTTCTACATGTAAATCATACCTGATCTATTGCACAAGGAATCAAGCATGGGACGTCTTTTTTGCCATTAAATATGAGAGGAAATGATGAACTAAAGCTAGGAGCCGCCTGTATAGCTGGAAAACTGATCTTGCCTATACAGTCACTATCACCAAATCCAAATATTCCCTTCACTTGGTTAAATGTCACTAACTTTTGCACACGTAACATATTCTTGTAAAAATCTGGACATGATCTTAAAAGAAACACATAAATAATAATAATGATTAATTAAATGCATCATACATGTCCTTTTAAAGCTGCATTGCCTCCAGAATATAAATAGAACAAAGTATCAAACAAATGCACCTATGATTTACAAGTTTGAGAAACTGCACAACTGCCTGTAAACATTCCTGCACTTGTTAGCATTATTCAGGAAAAAAATGATTCATATAATGCTATATTACATACAGGATATATTTTTCAATGAAATATATATATGTATTTTTCACCAACTAAACACTGGATGTAATATCTTCATCATGTCAGAGTGGTATTCAACATGAGTAATATATCAGCCAATATTCAAACCATAGTAAAATTAGAGGTGTAACGATTCATCGCGATCTGTCTTGTCCCCGATGTATGCATCGTAATGAAATTACAAATTCCAATATATTGCGATGCAATACATATTTCACCTCCCGATGTATCGATACAGCGGGAAGGTATCGCAATACACTAACAATATCTTCCAGGAATATAAGGACAAACGTATTTTTTGAAAGACTGAAGAAAGAAAAATAGCTCGGATGAAAACAATAAACAAGCGCGACTATTATCATACCATCGTTGTCATCTCGTTTCCCCATGTCCGCAATCATTTAACGGTTACTAACCAAGTTTTATCAATTCCATGTAAATGGGCTGGTGTTCTTTGAACTTGTTTATAATAAAAACATAATTAGAGATCTGTGCGATTTCAAGAAAAAACAACCTACAAACATGAATTTTATTTTGTAGCACTTAAATGTCGGATTAAAATAGTGATGATGACAACATCCCCATGTGATATTCGTCACGTATTTATACTTTCATTTCCGTTGACATCATTTTCCCGTAAAAAAACAACAAAGCAAACAAACAGAAAACATGAAGACTGCAAAATATGTAGACGGGGAAATTACAGTCAATCCTCCCTGGTCATATAAGTCACGAGTTTTGGGAAAATTGTAGTTTTTGGGGAACCATGAGACAGTGTTGTATAATGTGGAAGACCGGACGTGGAGTGTTTGCAAAATCAAAATAAAATACTCTGGGGTTGAGCACAAATCTTTTGAGAAAACTGAGACTGAAACTTATAAACTGTCATTTTCACAGTTGTTGACCTAATTGTAGATCACTTGTTACTATTTTTTTCACAAGAAAAATCTTTAGTGGTGTATTGTAAGACTGAAATTGTTAAACTGCCATATTTACAGTAGTGGACTTTAGTGTTAGAATAGCTAGTAGATATCAATTTGCTGTTATGGTTTAATTAAAAATACCTTTAATCCTCAAGTAATCAGAAAAGTAAATTGTTAAAAGATCAAAATCGGAAACCAAGTTATAACAACAAGTTAAAAGAGTTTATTTTTTTGTTATTGTAATAGTTTTATATCATATTCGTAATTATGCTGTAAACAAATCGCCAATTTTTTATATACTAAGTCTAAAAGTCAGTATCGTGATATGTATCGCATCGCAACATAAGAATCGCAATATGCATCGCATTTCTTCAAAGTATGCAATATACATATCGTGAATCGCATCGTTTTGAAAAACAAATATCGTGATATGTATCGTGACAGAAAAAAATGGCAATGCACAGCCCTAAGTAAAATAACCACTTGATCTAACATGTGAACTTTCTTATTTATTTCAAGCTTTTTGCTTTTTTTTGCAGTTTCAAAATTTGAATTTTAAAATGAGCTGTTCATACTATAAGTAAATACATGCACGAAGAAACTTCTGTTTATCAAAACATAATTTTAAAGGAAAAATATTATGATGACGTCAAACAGACTTGATCTTTTGACATTTTATTTTGTTCATTGACAAAAAAGTATATCTATACGAATAAAAAATCTTACTAGGAGTAAACCCATAACTGCACTAAGGTGACATTATAAAGACAAATTTTGTAAATAACTATTTCAACCCTTCAAACATGTTAATTTTCTGGGAAGTAAAACATGGGGAGCCTGCTAACTTACCCTATATATTCCAGGTCACTGAATATGAATGTTTTGTTTACATCAAACCCTAGAGCGATGATGTCTTTAACATTCTCATGTGCTAGTCTATTAGTTTCCTCGAGGGCCAGATCCTTCCATAGAAATTTCTCATCATCTGTCATTTGAATGACAAGAGGGACATCAAATGTTTCCTGTAACCATCTGAAACATCAAAACATAACCTGAATATGAGCCGCGTCATGACAAAACCAACATAATGGGTTTGCGACCAGCATGGATCCAGATCAGCCTGCACATCCACGCAGTCTGATCAGGATCCATGCTGTTCGCTATCAGTTTCACTACTTGTTATAGACTTTGTAAGCGAACAGCATGGATCCTGATCAGACTGCGCGGATGTGCAGGCTGATCTGGATCCATGCTGGTCGCAAACCCATTATGTTGGTTTTGTCATGACGTGGCTCATATATCCTCAATATGCTAAATTCATGAAAATAGACTTGCTTTCATCTGAATTAGGAACTGTTTTTTTGTAACTGTTACAAACTGAGAAGACGACAATATACAGACTGGTTAGGCAGCACCTGGTTCTATAGTATACTGAAAACTGGTGGCGTTGACAAGACCATACAGGAGATAAAAAATTGCTCTCGTTGTTCATTATAATTATACACATGTACATACATGAAACAGCTAATTCAGTAACTTTTCTATGCAGATTTAAGTTAAAAGTACATGTATAATAAAACACTTTCAAATGAAAGCTATACATATGCAATAGATTTATACATGAATTAAGAATACTTTGGGTTTTCCTGGCTAATCCAGGGTAACAAACAAACTTTTACAGTTTCAGCTTCAAAAATAAGTGCAACAGGTTGACTGAGCTAAAGTAAACGATAGTGCAATATGAAGCGAAAATGGTTAAAGTTTATACCAGGAAATTGGTTGCCAAGTTCCGGATAACAATACCGAATATATCATTTAAAGTTACATATATATGTGTACTATGAAAAGAATCACTGGTGATCCAAATATCATGTAGTACAGTAGAATTGTAATGTACACTCTTCTTTTGTGCAGTTTAGTTACACAAAAATGTACATTATAAAATTAAACATCCATGAAAAACATTATTATTCGAGTAAGTAAAATAGAAATCATATCTTGTCAGCAAGATATTAAATTGCACTTGAAATGACTTATCACTTAAGTTTCCCCTGGAAAGAACTTAATCCTTTATTTTTGTCTTGACTCCAGTTACTTATTACGAAGTAACTTACAAACAAGACAAAATAAAAGGTTAAATTCCTTTCTTTGAAAGGTGTTTTTATTTTTATTATGATAACAACTTCATTTACTTTGTGAATATAAATGGGATCAAGTGCCCAAGATGCATTGCTTCTGAAGATGGTCCCCGGCCTGTGTATAAATAAAATGGTTTCTTCTGTTCATACAGGTTCAAAATCTGATGCATATCTCTGAAAAATATAACAAAGTATGTCAGGTAAATCCGTAATTCAGAATGTTTAACTCAACATTCCATTCTATACAACTTATATCTGCAGATATAGCTTTAAAAAAACTAGAACTCCGCGAGTTGGATGTGTCGCCTTGTGAACAATATAGTTTAGGAGAAATGGCCAGAACAAAAATGAAATTTGAAAATCGACAAAGGGCAATAAATCAAAAAATAAGAAATGCAGAGCAGCAGTTTCTGTGCACTGCACTTCTTATCAATAATATCTATCATCCTATTAAGTTTCAAGTCTAAAGCTTTTATAATTTATGAGAAATGGCCTGGACAAAAATAAAGTATGAAAATTAACAAAGGGCAATAACTCAAAAAATAAGAAATGCAGAGTACCAGTTCTTATGCACTGCACTTCTCCTTAATGAGATCTATCATCCTATGAAGTTTCAAGTCCATAGATTTTATACTTAAGGAGAAATGGCCCGGACAAAAATAAAGTACGAAAATTAACAAAGGGCAATAACTCAAAAAATAAGAAGTGCAGAGTACCGGTTCTTGTGCACTGCACTTCGGGTCATTGTAAGAAGCATGCATACCAAGTTTGAAGTCAATCCGACTTATAATGACTGACTTATGCTCCGGACAAGCTTAAGGGGACGCCGACACCGACAACGACATTGATGCCGCCAACAAAAGTAACCCCTATATGTCGCCTTTTTCAAGGCAACACAACAACAGGGTCTAATGGCCCTGTTTTTTTTCTCACCAGAATAAATGTTACAATGAATCTTTTTCCTAATTTAAATCAATAGTTTACAGTGGTCTATAATACCAGTATCTTGCCTAGACTTAAGCTCATCTAAATACCAAGTATGACTTAAAACAAGAGCCACTGCCACTCTAGAGGAAGCATATTGAAGCAGAGAGTACTCCTAGAAAACATAGTTTCCTTGAACAAAATATTACTCAAATTTTATATTTGACTTGATATTCAAAAGGTCAAGATCACATTTGAAAATATATCCTGTTCATTTTGTTATAATTAAATCTTTTATCCAAAAATGAATTAAATCCATGCATGAATAAAGTTTTGACAATTTAAGCAAATTTCAATAATTTGCCCTTGACAGTTAGTCAAATAAAGGTCAAGTTCATAATAGAATAATTCAACATGTTAATTTCGTCATATAAGTTCCTTTATTCAAGCATAAATCAACCCTGCAATATGGCAATTTAAGCAAATTTCAATAATTTGAACTTGACAGTCAATAAATTAAATGTTACTTTTATTGTATGTGATCTTTTGTTCAAGTATGAAACGAATCAGTAAAAACTAGAAATGTGTCCATAGGACACGGATGCCCCCACACGCCACTGTTCTGTCAATCTTATGACTCTAGGTCAAATATTTTTTGGACTACATGTGCCACAAGTTGAAAACTAAAAATCAACAAAGGGCCGTAATTCTGTTAAATTTGATCGCAGCAAAAATTTCTTCCTTTACTACCATCTACACATTAAGGTTGTTCATCCCTGGAAGTTAAAGCAAAATCTGCCATCCGGTTTAAGAGGAGTTGCGTTCACAAAATTTCTACATAGTATATAATGAAACAAGAGCTGTCCGTAAGACAGCGCGCTCGACTTTTTTATTGCTTGCCAATAAAAAAAGTTTTTGCAGTAAAAGGCAATACAAGAATCTCTGTATTTTTAAAGTGAACAATGGCCATGAGCATTAAGATATTTAGTGAAGAATTATTTTACTGAATTGTGTGATACCCTTGAACACTGCAGCAAAGTTTGAAATGTTTAAGTCAAAAGAGTGCTTGCCTATAATACAAAACATTGACAGTTAAGGGCCATAATTCAAATAAAATCTTTGACAGAATTACCTTCTCCTGGACATGTTTGGGAATCATGATTGTAAACAAGTATTCCAACTTTCAAATTAATATCTCAAACAGTTCAGTCAAAAAGTGGACTGGTACTAAAAACTTAACCAAGATTCTAAGTCGATAAAAGGCCTTAATTTTTAAAACAAATCCTTGACAGAGTTACCTTCTCTTGCGTACAGATGGGGGTAATGATGTGAAATAGCATTAAAAGTTTCAAAGCAATATCTCAAAGGGTTAAGGCAATAAGTGGATTTTACCCATATTCAATGTATTTTCTAAGTCAAAAAGGGGCATAATTCTGTCAAAAACCTTGACAGAGTTATGTCCTCTTGTCTGTTGATGAAGGTCGTGATGGTAAACAAGTATGGTCAGTTTCAAAGCAATACCTCCAATGGTTTTGAAATAAAGTGAGGTGGTACAAAAAACTTAACCAAGCTCAATACACTTTCTAAGTCAAAAAAGGGCCATAATTCTGTCAAAAACCTTGACAGAGTTATGTACTCTTGTCTGTAGATGGAGGTTATGATGGTGAACAAGTATGGTAAGTTTCAAAGCCATACTTGTAATACTTCTGAAATAAAGTGGGGTGGTACGAAAAACTTAACCAAGGTGTGACGCCGACGCCGACGCCGGGGCGAGTAGGATAGCTCCCCTTTTCATAGAAAAGTCGAGCTAAAAATCAACAAAGGGCAATAATTCTGTTAAATTTGGTTGCAGCAAAAATTCCTTCCTTTACTACCATCTACACATTAAGGTTGTTCATCCCTGGAAGTTTAAGCAAAATCTGCCATCCGGTTTAAGAGGAGTTGCATTCACAAAATTTCTACAAGGTATATAGTGAAAAAATCAACAAAGGGCCTTAATTCTGTAAAATTTGGTCGCAGCGAAAATTCCTTCCTTTAATACCATCTACACCTTAAGGTTGTTCATCCCTGTAAGTTTAAGCAAAATCTGCCATCAGGCAGGGCTGTCATTGAATATCGCAATATCAATTTATCATTGATATTAATCATCTGATACAATATCGATCCACACTTTCAAATATCAATACAAGCTAAAATTGATTTATTTCTGTTAGTATATATACCTCTCTTTTTTGCCTTATAAGTTTTCTTGGCTTACTTTAACTTTAAATTCAGTTTTCAAATGACAGTTACAAAAATAACAGAAAAAAACAAAACTTTCTGTTAGTTTGAAAGAAAGTTTGTTGTATTTGTAATGTCGAATACAAGCATGCATATCATCATGATCCCAATTTAAAGAAAAACAACATATTTACATGCTTTTTATTGTATTTACTGTCAAAGACGATATATATCGTCGATATTTGTCATTCTATATCGATACAAAATTTTCCATCAATGACAGCCCTAGGTCAAGGTAATATCAGATTAATTCAACATGTCGGCTATGTTATATGTCACAGTGTTCTTTTGTCCAAGAATACTTCAAATCATTAAATAAATAACAAAATTATGACAATCTAAAAATAAATTCAATAATTTGACCTTGAACGTCAATGTCATTTATAGGTCAAGGTCATATTTGAACAACTTAACATGTCTGTTTTGTTATAAGTATCCTTATATTGTAGAATACTGTATAAATAAAATTCATTAATGAATAACAAACTTATGGCCAACTGTAGCAGAAATCACTAATTTAGTGTCAATGGTAAGGTCAAAATCAAGTTAAATCTTCTTAAATGTTTTGTCCCAAGGACTATTGTGTAGGACTGTTGTATAAAGACAATCCATTTATAAATAATAAAGTTACAGCCAATTATAGCAAAATTCAACATTTGACCTTCAAGGTCAAGGCCATTGAAGAGTGAAAGTCATTAATCAATCAATCAATCAATCATAGGTATTTTTATAGCGCGACACTTTATACAGTTATATTCTGTTGCGCTTCACAAGATCCTATAATGTCAAAGTCATTTCCACAGTTTAAAACTATATACACATTTGACGAAACTTTTTATCTATAAAATTGTTCAAAGAGGTGGGCTTTCAGTCTTTTTCTGAATGCAATTTCCGATGCAATGCACTTTAATTCTTTTGGTAGGGCGTTCCACCATTTAGGTCCCATAACAGAAAAAGATCTGTCAGCAAGTCTGGTCCTGCGTCTTGGCACAACAAACTGTGTACAATTGTCATCAGCAGCTGATCTTAGACTGTATTTTCTTTTCACACAATTGAACAAAGTTATGAGATACGTTGGAGCTGTTCCATGTATTACTCGGAAAACAATAAGAATTACTTTAAACATAATCCGTGCCTTGACTGGTAACCAATGTAGAGATTTTCTGAGATCAGCACTAGGTTGGTCATACACATTCATTACTACCCGAGCAGCCTGGTTTTGGAGTCTCTGAAGTCGATCTATTTGATAAACTGGTATTTCTGCAAAAAGTCCATTACAAAAATCGATGTGGGAATTGACTAAACCATGAACTAGTATTTCCGTTGATTTCTGAAACAGATGCTTACGAATGGCTTTCAGGTTCTTAAGTTGAGAGTAGGCTATTTGACACTTTTTTCGTATATGCCTGTCAAAACTAAGGTTGGCATCAAAGCAAACACCCAAGTCCCTTACATGGTCAACACATTTGACAAAACAACCACCTACATTCACACCGGGTATATCAACCTTTGCTAACTGTTGTGTAGTACCATACAAAATGATCTCTGTTTTTGCATTGTTCATTTTCAATTTATACTTTGCCATCCAAGAAGAAATATCATCCAAACAAGCAGATAATTGTTCAAGAACATAAGTTTCATTTTCTATGTTTCCAGCTTGAATTTGTAGAGCGACTTTATGATCATCAGCATAACCATGTAACTGAGCCGGGTATTTCTTGACAACTCTATTTAATGCTGCGATATACAAGGTAAAGATTAATGGGCCAGCACAGGAGCCTTGAGGCACACCAAACATCAGGTTTTCTTGTCTTGATGATTCATTGTTTATGATAACTTTCATGGTTCTATCAGTCAAGTATGATTTGATCCACTGTAAAGGAACGTCATCTATGCCAAAGTCATCATGAAGTATATGAAGAGCAATGGGGATGTCAATGGTGTCGAACGCAGCACTGAGGTCAATCATAACAACTATTGTAATTTGTCCATCATCAACAGCTTTCAGCAAATCATCATACATTTTTATCAAAGCAGTTTCTACTCCATGGTTTTTACGATATGCACTTTGATACGATGGCAAAAGTTTATTTGTCTCAATATGTTTAGTGATTTGATTCAGGGCAGCTTTTTCCAGTATTTTGGACAAAAATGATAAATTTGACACTGGTCTATAGTTTTTCAGCTCCAGAGTGAGACCTTTTTTCTTCAACAGGGGTCTTATCACTGCACTTTTCCAAGTCTGAGGAAAGATGCCAGAAGTAAGTGACCTATTCACAATTTCTGTGACTACAGGAAGAAAGTACTCAATGTTCTCTTTTAACTTGGTAGTTGGCATGAAATCAAGTTCACAAGTTGTAGACTTTGATTCTAAAATCAACTTCTTCACATCTGTACAAGAAAGCATCTCAAACTGATCCAAGCGACTGACACAAGACTGTTTTCCAACACTATTATTTTGATGTCCAGTATCAACATGTGTATTGTCAAGCTGATCTCTTAGATTTTTAATTTTGTCTGTGAAATATTGCAGAAAGTCATTAGCAAGATCTTGATCATTGGAATATGAAGGAAGAGGATTTTCTTTTTCTCTGCCAAGGAGTTTAGAGGTGACGTTATACAGTTTTTTCACATTTCCTTCTGCAATTAACAATTTGGTCTACTTGAAGTCTTATCCAAAGGACTGTTGTGTTCAAGTATGAAGACTTTCCACACATAAATATTAAAGTTACAGCCAATTAAAGCATAATTCAAACATTTGACCTTGAAGGTCAAGGCTATTGAAGAGTGAAAGTCATTAACAATTTGGTCTACTTGCAGTCTTGTCCAAAGGACTGTTGGATTCAAGTATGAAGTCTTTCCATACATAAATATTAAAATTGCAGCCTTTTATAGCAAAAAACATCTATGCAAAATTCAAACATTTGACCTTGAATGTCAAGGTCATTAATGAGTGAAGTCATGTTCTGTCTGGTCAACTTCAAGGTCTTTTTAATGTGTACAAGTATGAAGGCAATCCATTGAGATTTTTAAAAAATTAGACCATCGGTGTAAAAAAAGATGTATCCAAAAATATCATACCTCTGAGAAAAGAAGATTCCCCTGCGTATAAGGTGATGGACAGGTTTACCCGTCACTTTCTCAATTCTTTTGATCAGCTCATCATCCACTTTTTGACTACCAAAACGTTCTATTATAAAAATAACATACATTTATGAAAAGCAACAAAAGCTGTCGGTAGGACAGCAGCGCTCGACTATTATTAGTGCTTGATAGTAAAAAAAAAGCCTTGATTCAAAGGTAAAATTTTCTCAGTAAAGAAAAAGGCAAATTTTTTCTTTAAATCCATATTACAGTTATAGGCCTTGGTGAGAGTCCTATTATGCTTTCAAAGAAGAGTATAAAATTTCAACATGTTTCAAAGCCTTATGTCAATGAAGTTTGAAAATATTTGAGGTATTACAAAAACTTTAACGTAAATTCTAAGTCGAACAAGAGCTGTCGGTAGGACAGCAACGCTCAACTATTCTTAGTGCTTGATAGTAAAAAAAAATGCTTGATACAGTTACCTCCTCCTGTTTACAGGTTGGGGTAATGATGGTGAACAAGTGTGCAAAGTTTCAAAGTCATATGTCAATGAACTTTGAAAATATTTGAGGTATTACAAAAACTTTAACATAAATTCTAAGTCGAAAAAGGGGCATAATTCTGTCAAAATGCTTGATAGAGTTACCTCCTCCTGTCTACAGATTGGGGTCATGATGGTGAACAAGTGTGCCAAGTTTAAAAGCCATATGTCAATGGACTTTGAAAATATTTGAGGTATTACAAAAACTAAAACGTAAATTCTAAGTCGAAAAAGGGGCATAATTCTGTCAAAATGCTTGATACAGTTACCTCCTCCTGTCTACAGGTTGGGGTCATGATGATGAACAAGTGTGCCAAGTTTCAAAGCCATACGTCAATGGACTTTGAAAATATTTGAGGTATTACAAAAATTTTAACATAAGTGGTTACGCCGACGCTCGGGTGACTACAATAGCTCTACTTATTCTTATCGAATAGTCGAGCTAAAAAGAATGTGATCATGAACAAATAAATATTGAGGGAAAGAAAATTATACTTATTAAAAAGAAAATGTAGTACACTATTAACAGAACATACTTATCAATTTATCATAGTCTATGCCAGTGGCTGATTTGCTCTCAACATTCCACGGATCAACAAAGTCCTCATCTTCTGTTGACAGTTCGTTCATTTGTTTCACCTCATCTCCCATATTTTTTATCTTTCTGAAAAATTTCCCAATAACCAAGAGTGAAAGAGGCAAGACAAAAAAAAAGTGACTCTGAGATTGAAATCAAATTATTTTGGAGTTATTTGCAACAGTTTTGAATTATCTGCTCATGAAAATCGCCTTAAAGCAACAAAATTTACTTTCAGTGGCAGGTAGGCCTAACTAAAAGAGTAGGACCGTGGCTCATATTGTTTTCTCCAATTATGATATTCTATATATAACAGAGCTTTTTTCAACTTAAAGGGGGATGGTTGCAGGATGTGGGGAAAATTGTGCCACCTATTTTTGATAATGTAGTTTTACATTGTACAATATTCCTCTCTATTCTTTAGCTCTTGTGAAAGTTGTGATCAAGAGAACCCCCCCCCCCCCCCCAAAAAAAATAAATAAAATAATAATAATAATGTTGAAAGGGTATTTGTTTAGAAAATATACTTTCTAGGGATCAAAGGTGCCCGTCGCGTGACCTGGACCCCCACCCCCAACCCCACACTACAACCCCCCCATATTTTCAAAAATAAAAAATGATCATCTGAAACCTGTAAAACACTATCCAATATGCATATTATAATCAAATTAATAGTTTCCAACAAAAATATAAAATTCTATTGTTAATAATAAATTAACAATAGAATTTTATATTTTTGTTGGAAACTATTAATTTGATTATAATATGCATATTGGATAGTGTTTTACAGGTTTCAGATGATCATTTTTTATTTTTGAAAATATGGGGGGTTGTAGTGTGGGGTTGGGGGTGGGGGTCCAGGTCACGCGACGGGCACCTTTGCTAGGGATGGGATACTTTAAAAATCTATTTTGAAGCCGGGGGGGGGGGGGTACTGTATCTTGGGCATAATGCATTTTTAAAAAATAAATTTGCCCAAACATTTTGAATTGTCTAGAAACAGTATAGTTTACAAAGTTATTAAAAAGAAAACTCACTTTTAACAGTTTTATTCTGCTGTTCAGTTATCGATAGGCCTACTCATCAACCATCCAATTTATTACAATCGAATAGGTAATTATTACAGTAGATCTACAGTTGTTGCAATAACTTGATGTTTGCTTCGTTGACAACAGCTTAAATGTCAAAATTTTATGTTGACATACTGAGAAATTTCATCACATGTATGCTATATCCCAACAATATTTTTATCCCAAAGAGTAAGGCCTATGGAAAGTAGTCCTACTTTCACCCGCCTACAAAGGGAGAGCATCAGGAATGATTTTCTTTAAACGAAGCAACGTCCTTAAAGCATTTTCTTTTAATATTTAACATCGGCAAATTTTATATAAAACTAAGGTTAGTAACAGTTTTTGAAGACAATCATATCATTTTCTGCAAATATCAATACATTTTAATAAGATGACAATCAATTTGTATACCGGATAAAACACGTTACGGATACAATAATTTAAACAGGAAAAAAAATAACTCTTCTGTATTTTTTAAATTATTTCGTAATGAAACAAAAAATCTTTATATTTTGAAATTCACACTTGAACAATCTTTTATATCATTCACAATTTCGTCAATTAAAGAAAGTATATATTTTTAACAACGCAATTATCTTACCATACATATTCATACGCATTATGATTAACGGATAAGAACTATTTGGGCTGTAAAAGACTGAAACCTCTTTGCGAATTAACGGTACTAATTTTATGTTTGACATGTGCTTGCATCAGCTAGCGCCCATTTCATTGGCTTATACCGTGTCCTATTGTCGAATCAAAGAACCGACAGTACTTTAAGATATGGTAACTGAATGGATATCAAATTTATATTAGTTTGATAAAGCTTAAAGCACACCTGCAGATGAGCCAAACTATTTCAGGAAAATCAATATTGAGAAAAATGTACTAAAATTACAAGAAATGTAAAAACATTCAAGATCCAAGTTACATTTAACATGTTATGTGCGGTTACAAGACTGATTTTGCAGTATTTTATCACCATATTTCTATTACGTTACTAGTTAACGCAGAAACCTGGACTGTTTTAATAACATATGTTGACCACTTTTTGGTAATTTCCTTGGATTGTAATCTTGTGCCGATTTCAATATGAAAATTACTTTTTTGTTCATCTCATAATATTTTACTTTCAAATACAGTTCTAAAATTTCATGAAAATTAACATGATTCTGAAAGCGTGCTGCTTTAAAGCATCATTTTCTCGTGCATGCGCAATTTGCACAGGGGAAAAAAGCGTAGGGGCCAACGACAGTTCTTTAGTCAGAGCATTTCTTTTAATGGTGAGATTTTAATATGTCTGCTGAAATGAAAAAAAGCTCCCGGCAAAGTTATATTGTTAAGCCTGGGCTATTCGAATATTTAAAGGTATAACTAAGCTATTAACCATGCACTTAAATTTTTGGCCCCCGTACGGCGGAATGACAGACTTTTCTCTCCCTTACCAGTTCCTCTCCCTGACGGTTCTCTCCCAAACCGTTTCCTCCCCTGACGGTTCTCTCCCAAATTTGAAATATGCTGACAGTTCTCCCCCAATTTTTATTTGTTATCATTTTAGCTTTGATTTAATTAATCTAATTATATTTCTTGAAGATTATTAAAAGAATATATTTGATATTAAGTAAAGTGCATTTTATGTTTATTTGATTCTGAAAAGTGTTTGTAAATTTAACACCTTTTTCAGATATTTTAATCCTATTAACACCTTGATTGTGAGAGGTTAAGATTATTTGACAGTGATTGATATACATACACCTGTAATTATGTGAAGGTCTAGTGACATTCATTCATTTGTTAAATAGCGAATAAGGTGGTAACAAGTATGTTTATAAATCATTTTTTTCTTATATTTTTTTTCTTATTCATTAAAAAAACCAACAAAAAAAACCTCACCTAATGATTATCCTAATCAAGTAGATTAAACACATTTAAAAGTATGTTAGATCTAATAAAATTAATCAGAAAAATATACTAATATGCTTAAAATATTGTTTTGTGTAATCAATAAATTATAAACATGCCCATGTATTAAACATCTAAATACTACAATCATTTTTTTCTTCTCTAATTTATATCAATTAATATTATGATTTAATAATTAATTTATCCATTTATTAAACATCTAAATACTTCATTAATAATGTATTAATAAAAATAAACTTATATTATAAAGATGGGGAGGAACTGTCTGCTTATTTGCAAATATGTAGACGGTTCTCCCCCAAAATAGGGAGAGAACCGTCAGGGAGGAAACGTCAGGGCAGGAACTGGTAAGGGAGAGAATAGTCTGACTACCGTACGGCGCGGTACGGATATTATTGATCGTAAAACGGTGCATTGTGAGAAAATTGGCATCATAATTACAGCAAAATAAACATCAGAGAAGATGGCATGTGTTTTTAGACTTCGCCTATTTCCTGGTAAAATAGGTTATCGTTTTACTTATTTTCATAACACATATGTGTGTAATCAATATACCAGTGCCAGGGAATTATGTCTGTCTGCATGTCATGGTAAAACGCGATCAGAAAATTCAGTTTCAAAAACCGACTATCCATCAGATAATGACCTTGATAATGATTTCTTTGGTTTAAATGCCTTGGATAGAAAAGATCCAAAACCCCACAAGTCAATAACAAAAGAGGAAAAAATAGAGGAGATGTATGTTAAGAAAATGTTGCATCAAAGCAATGCTGCTAATGATGACATAAATATAAAAATGAGAAGTTATGGTAGTATTCGCTATGACAACGCAATTCCTATTTCAGAGAAACCGCCAAAGCTAACAAGGAAACAGAAGCGTTTGAAATCAGGAACTATGACAGGTGAAAGTGATACATATAAGATATCGTCTGCATTGCATAATGAAAATAAGGGAAATAAGATGTACAATGACAAGTTTAGTGTAAATAAAGAAAACTTTAATGATGTTAAAAAGTTTACAAACACCGAGATTGCACAGAATATGTGTAAAAGTAAAGAAGATTTATCTTTTGTTGATGAACAGTACTTTGCTTCTGATTATGTTCCCAAAATCAACTCTTCTGAATATGATAGGAAAACTTTGAGTAAAACTGAAAACTTTATTGATGTAAGTAAATGCACCAAGTCAGAGAATGCAGAAAATTTGTATGAGAACGCAAGTGATTTATCTTTTGTTGATAGGCAGTTCTTCCTTATTGATCATGACTACAAAAAGAAAGCTGAAAGGAATACTGTAGATGGAATTGAAAATTCTTGCGAAAGTGATAACCTTACAATGAATGAGAGTGCAGAAAATTTATTGACCAATGAAGAAGAATTGAACTTTTTTGATGAGCAGTATTTTGATAACAAACATGTTTCCAAAGATGTGGTGCCTCGTGAATACAAATTACAAAAGAGTTTTGATCAAGTTTCAGGACATAGGAATGTAAAGAAAAACCAACCCAAATCAGTTGAGACATTTGACTTAGCAAAATTTGAAAAGACTTTGAAAGAAACGGCAGATTCAGTTGAACCATATTCTAAACCAGTGAAGAGTATAGAAGAGCCTAAAAAGAAGTCGGACATTAATAATTCTCAAAATTTAATGAATGAGAATCAGTCTTCAGAAGAGAATCAGTCAGTGTATGCAGCAAGTATAAAGATTAGGAAAGAGTTAGAAAAGAAAAGAGGCAGTAATCTTACAGGGACATACGATCCAAAAGAGTATGATAGCAAGGGCTTTCGGATCCTTACAAATCAAGTTCCCCATTTTGATAATGCACCATCTATTGATGTAGTGAAAGTGTTGAGAAGAAGCATCATATATGATGATAATGACATAGTTGCTATAAGTAAACCTTATGGGTTACCGTCTGTTGATGGACCAAATGTGCTCCATAGTGTTGGAAATTTACTTGATGAAATCATACCCAACACAAAACTTTTTCGAGTACATAGACTTGATAAAGAAACAACTGGTGTAATGTTGTTAGCTAAAACAGAAGAAATGGCAAAACGCCTTAGTGAACGCTTTTACAATAGAGATTTAGTTAAGAAGTATGTAGTGATAACTAAGAATATCCCTGAAATGCAATGTGGTGAAATTGATATTCCAATTATTGAAGGAACTGTCGAAGGAAAAATAAGGATGTGCCTTAGACCCCATGACTGTCCAACTGTCAGAGCTATAGATAAGAAAAGACAGGCGGGCATAGAGGCTATTACAAAGTATAGAGTTCTTGATCAAGGAGATAAGTGTGCTTTAATAGAATGTTTGCCACTGACTGGTAAAAAACATCAAATAAGAGTCCACCTAGCTTTTGGGTTGAATTGTCCAATACTTGGGGATCATAAATACTCTCATATTGACAGAATTGCTCCCATGAAACTTCACCCAGAAATCCTGAAAAGACTTGGTATTCAGCAAAGCAAAGTGAGGTGTTTGGCCATGCATTTGCATGCTAGGTCAGTCATGATTCCAGAATTTTTAGATGGCAAAAATCTGTTTATAAAAGCACCTGTTCCTCCTCATTTTGTTCGAAATATGAAAGATTTAAAATTGAAATTTCCAAAAGAAAGGTACATGTAGTGTCTGAAAGTGTGAGCATATGAAATATTATAATTAACATATTTATTCTGTTGCTGATTGAACTTTGAATTTGTTAAAAAACTTAGCTGATGATATGACATGTAAAATGAGATATTTTTTTGAGCTGAATAAAGAAAAATTGAATTTTTAAATTTAATGTTTCGTTGAATGTGAAAGAATTAAAAAAAAATAGTATTCCTGTATATGCTTAGATATTTATCAGGACTTTTTTCATAAGTAGGGGAAGGGGCCTTTCCCTTAAAATTTGGGGGAGGGGGGTTAATAACAGTATTTTGAAAAATGGGGAGAAAATTCTTGATTTTAATTTAATTATAGGGAAGGTCTGCGAAATTCCTTTGGAAATGGCATTGGTATAGAAATAAAAAAAGCCCTGTTTTTTAGTGAGTAGAAAATTTAAAATAAAAATAAAGTACATAAAAAGCTCTTGATTTTTTTCTTGTATAAAAATAGAGTCTCAGTCTGTCAGTCATATAAGTATCATTATGTTACATGCTAAGCAAATAGCAGTATAAATTTTATAATGATAATATTAATACAATAAACATGTATCATTAAATTGGGTTGAGACAAGTTCTTGCTGAATTATAAATTTTTGATTGGCTGATCTATCACAAAGGTGAATGAAGTCACAACTAGGATAGACTATGTGTATAACATACTGTGTGCAAAAGATTTTGACATTTTCAAATGCTTTACTGGAATCTTAAACCTTTGCTTTTGAGTTAAATTTTGCAAATCAACATTTTCAATTGAATTGCATTCTGGTTCATAAAAGTGGGTTCTGTTACCCGGAAAGCATGCTTTATTATAATAAATGTCAAACTTTTGACATTTGGCAAGGGTATGCTATGGGATATTTTTGTTTGTTTTGTTTTATATTTTTAAAACTGTCAAGAGGCAAGGATGTGATTGATAGTTTTTAATGTGGTTTTATAAATTGTCTGAGTTTTAAAGTGCTCCACTTTAATTTTTTGTGATATAAAAAAAGCCACTTACATGTAGGACATTATGTATGTATTCAGTTATGATTACATGTAAGCATTACATGTCTTATTGCACATATGTGAAAGGAGATTTATGAACTGTTGGCCACATCACGCACATGACGACAAGCTCGAATTTAGATTATTTACATAAATCATGTACATTTTTTACATGTATAATACATGTACATTTGAATGTGTTTCAAACAGTGCTCATTAAAGCAGCATGCCTCCAGATTCATGCTAATTTTCATGAAATTTAGAAGTAAAATATTGTGAAGTGAACAAAGAAAGTAACTAACTAGCACTTAAAATCCACGAAAATTACTAAAAAGAAGTCAAAATATACAAAAAAAGCCCATACTGTGTTAGTAACACAGTAGTAACACAGTAGTAACACAGTAGAAATGTGGTGATAAAATCTGCTTAATCAGTCATTAATTGTACTTAGTGTGTAAATATTTTGGACCATCTACATGATCTAGGCAATCTACATGCAGCTTTAAATATATAAAAAAATGACTGTATTTATGTAATAGAAACACAGATATTTATGTAATAGAAACAAAGATGCTGAAAAGTACTTATCACAGGTCAAGCTGGTATTATTTTTTTTTTATGTTCTGTGAGTAATAGTATAGAAAAGTTGTACCTTTGGAACAATATGTGGTATGCTGGATAAATATTAACTATCATGACTTAAATGTAGTGATTTGGTTCTTATATTAGACTGTCAAGTTTTGTTGTTCACAATTATTTTCATAATTTTAATGCATTTGTGTTAATTTCCAAGTGAAAAATAAAAAAATTATTTTGATTATTATTCTTGTAATTGTGTCTATATTATCATTTCTGAAATAAAAAGTGATAATTTTAATGATAATAACATTAATGATAATGATGATAATAAATTGTAGAGTGTGAAACATGTATGCTTTAAAAGATTATGGCTCTGACTCAGACGATTCTATAGTAAATGTGAATGATGACACTGAAAAAGAAGATAAATCAGAATGCGAAACAATTGACAACTTTTTCGGTATATATCCTGGCAAGTCATCAAAGCTTACTGTGAATAAGGATGAAAAACAGTTAGAATTAAAGGATAAAAATACAAAAGTGGATGTGAAAGTTGATGGACAGGAAAAAATTACAGCTGAGATACCATCAAGTTCATTCTGGAGTGATTTACAAAATGATGAATTACAGATTCTTCATGAAACTGCCAAGTTCACAGGAAAGAAAGCTGAGCATTCAAGCAAAGTTTACGTGAAAGGCACTTCACACAGAGAAGATGTAATTTTCCAACAGAAAAGGTCTTTTGATCATAAAAGTGGCCACAGTGATATCAAAAAACAAAAGACTGCAGTGCAATTAGTGACAACTTTGAACAAACAAGGTGAAACAAGTGAAACATGCAGAAATATTGAGAAAAGAAAACTCCTCGTCATTCATCCAAAAATATCGCCAGTGCTACATATCAGGAAGAAAAAATATGTAACTCCTAAAAATAAAGAATGGGAAAACCCAGGTCATGGTGGTGCTATAAATAGACTGAAATGGAATGTTCCAAACTATTCTCATCTTCTTGTCACTGCCTCAATGGACTCTGTCATTAAAATTTGGAATGTTTGGAGTCAGCTGGACCCCTGTGTACAAGTGCTGAGAGGTCATTCTAAGGCTGTTAGAGATGTTGACTGGAACACTGAAGGAAATCAACTCTTGTCTTGTAGCTATGATAAATCTGCAAGAATTTGGAATAT
The DNA here is from genome assembly GCF_026571515.1 of Ruditapes philippinarum. Classification (NCBI taxonomy): domain Eukaryota; kingdom Metazoa; phylum Mollusca; class Bivalvia; order Venerida; family Veneridae; genus Ruditapes; species Ruditapes philippinarum. The sequence continues at coordinate 84,324 of NW_026866414.1, forward strand.
AGAAACAGGTAAGGAAGACTTCTTAATTATTACAGAAACTTTAAAAAAATGACAAAAATGTTGTCTTTCATGTGCTTTCATAGTTTTTTGTGCCCCCACTTTAGTGGCGGGCATTTAGATTTACCCTTGTCCGTCTGTCTGTCCGTCCGTCCGTTCACTTTTGTGTCGCACGTAACTCAAAAAGTATTTGACCTAGAGTCATGAAACTTTACAGGAATGTTGATCAGCATGTGTATTTGTGCACCTGGGTATTTTCGTCTGGATATTTTTAGTATTTTCAGAGTTATTGCCCTTGACTTAGTAAAATTTTGCAATTTTCAAATTGTGTGGCATGTAACTTAAAAAGTATTTGACCTAGAGTCATGAAACTTTACAGGAATGTTGATCAGCATGTGTAGTTGTGCACCTGGGTATTTTAGTCTGTATATTTTTAGTAATTTCAGAGTTATTGCCCTTGACTAAGTAAAATTTTGCAATTTTCAACTTGTGTGGCACGTAACTCAAAAAGTATTTGACCTAGAGTCATGAAACTTTACAGGAATGTTGATCAGCATGTGTTGTTGTGCACCAGGTATTTTCGTCTGGATTTATTTAGTATTTTTAGAGTTATTGCCCTTGACTTAGAAAATTTTTGCAATTTTCAACTTGTGTCGCAAGTTACTCAAAAAGGATTTGACATAGAGTCATTAAACCTTATAGGCAGGTTGCTCAGCATATTTAGATTTGCACCTGGGGTTTCGCTTGTGGATTTATCCAGTATTTGTAGAGTTATTTCCGTTGACTTAGTAAAAAGATTGACAGAACAGTGGCGCGGTGGGGGCACCAGTGTCCTATGGACACATTTCTAGTTGTTTTGATAAGAAATAAGTTTTTATAAAAGTTGTTTATACTTTTAGGTTTAAAGTTATCTTGCAAAATCCATACAATAGACTTTCCCTGCTTTGAAGTTGGAACAGTCTTTAAAAATTGTGGAGATTTCAATATCATTAAAATGTGAAGATTTACATGGCTGGCAGTTAAAAGACTGGTCACACAGCACAAAAATAATGTGCACTGATGGTGGCATGATAGGCTATTTGTGGCTGTGGCTAACATTCAAAGGGCCTTTAGAATTAGTTTGAGCAGGTAATTGTATATGGCACTCATTTAAGTGAAAAAATATCAGAATAGAGTAGAACGGTTGAAAGAATTTGTTAAAAATCTGTCTGCATTCAATTCTTATTATATGTTTCAGATTATATTGTCATGTTTTTTGCACTGTTTTCATTGTACCAGGTGTTTCCACATCCACATTTGATCACACCAGTTATGTTACATGCTGCAAGTATCATTCAGTGAATCACAATGTTAGTGTAACTGGTAGCAACAATCAAATACAAATCTGGGACAGTAGAACGCCATCAGCACCTTGTAAAACCTTTACATACAAGGACAATATTGGACAGGTAAAAATAAATGTAAATCTTGTCATCTTGATTTGGGAACTGCTGTTGTTTCTTTTCTGGATTTTTTTTAAAGTGTAATGTGGTATCTTTTTTGTTGAAAGAAACTAATGTACATCATAGAATTGCAAACAACAAGTGGTTTTAAAGCCAGCAACTTTTTGCCATAGGAGCTCTTCTTGATATTTTAAAACTTTTTGTTAGTGGTACAAGTATCTTAACATTGATGTTACTAAAATATAATACAGTGTCTTTGACATTGTGAGATTATTTATATAGATATATTCTAAATCTTTACTACTGCTGAAGTTGATTTATTGATTTTGCTAGCTCTACTTTGAATTTGAAACTATAACTTGTTATCTTGTGGAGCTTTAATTTAAAAAAAAAGGATAAAAATCAAGCAGCAGCAGTATAAAAGCTGACAGGTAACATTGATGTGCTATCTGGGCTGACTTTATGCTTGTACCAGGTAGTCTAGTCAAATCTTTGCTGCTGTAAGCATTCTAGGTGTTAAATAAGGTTAACTGCTCTTTTAGGTACAGGATATTGTAATGACAGGAGATGGTTCCACATTATTTAGTTGTACAGATTTAGTAAGCCGGGACTCAGCTGATAGAAATCTTATGGCATGGGACTTTCGCACCGGAGTTGTTGTTTCAAACCAAATATACCAGGTATGACACTGTCAGTTGTTGACATTTATTTAATAGTCCAAAATATATTGTAAAAATGACATCAGACAGTTTTGGTTACAATGTTATGTTTAATGCAATTTGTCCTTACCATTTTACCAAATGATATACATGTACATGTATGAAGAGAAACTTGACAGCTTCAAAGATGAAGAAACAAAAACAAAACAACAAAAAGAACAAACAACAACATGATCTGCACTGAAACAGATTCCTGTTTTGCATGTAATTGTCAGGGCTGGCATTTAACCAAATAAAAAAAATGGTTTAAGGGAAGTAAAACTTAGAAAAATTGAATTCAAATCAGTCTGTCATTGCCATGGATGGAAAAAAACTAAAATCATTCAAATCAATTCTTTTATCATTTAATGCACAGGGATATTTTAAGTCTTTTTATTTTCCAACAGTAAAAGCTGAATTATTACCCTTGAATCATATCATGCATGTGTATTTTATAACTATTCCTCAATATTTGTTTGAGCTGGTTTCAATTAATTTTTCTATATTTTCATGTAGGAAAGGTTTACACTGAACCGGTTACAGATTCACCCTACAGACAGACAGGTGTTGGCACAGTCTAATGGAAATTATATAGCCATTTTCTCCTTACAACGCCCTTATAAGATGAACAAACATAAAAGATTGGAAGGTCATAAGGTATTAACTCTGTCAATATATATTCTATATTTCCATTTTATTGATTATTATTTGTGGTAAACTTTAAGCTGTGACTAATTAAAGATAAACACCAATATTAGACTATGGATTATTTTTAGCTCACCTGTCACAAAGTGACAGGGTGAGCTTTTGTGATCGCTTTTCGTCCGGCGTCCGTCCATCGTCCGTCCGTAAACTTTTACTTTAAATGACATCTCCTCATAAACCACTAAGCCAATTTCATCCAAACTTCACAGGAATGTTCCTTTGGTGGTCACCTTTAAAAATGTTCAAAGAATTTAATTCCATGCAGAACTCTGGTTGCCATGGCAACCGTAAGAAAAAACTTTAAATATCTTCTTTTAAAAAACTCTAAGAGCTAGAGCTTAGATATTTGGCATGGAACATTTTCTAGTGAGTGTCTACCAAGTTTGTTCAAATAAAAGCCCTGGGGTCAAAATTGGCCCCGCCCCAGGGGGTCATTGATTTTCCCTATATGCATATAGTAAAAACTTAAAAAATCTTCTTTTAAAGAACTCAAAGAGCTAGAGCTAAGATATTTAGCATGAAACATGTTCTTATGGGTGTCTACAAAGTTAGTTCAAATAAAAGCCCTGGGGTCAAAATTGGCCCCGCCCCGGGGGTCATTGATTTTCCTTATATGTGTATAGCAAAAACTTTAAATATCTTCTTTGAAAAAACCCAAATAGCTAGAGTTTAGATATTAAGCATGAAACATCTTCTAGTGAGTGTCTACAAAGTTTGTTCAAATAAAAGCCCTGGGGTCAAAATTGGCCCCGCCCCGGGGGTCATTGATTTTCCTTATATGTGTATTGCAAAAACTTAAAACTCTTCTGTGAAAAAACTTGAAAAGCTAGAGTTTAGATATTAAGCATGAAACATCTTCTAGTAAGTGTCTACAAAGTTTGTTCAAATAAAAGCCCTGTGGTCAAAACTGGCCCCGCCCCTGGGGTGTCATTTTTTTAACTATATGTGTATAGTAAAAACTTAAAAATCTTCTTTGAAAAAACCCAATGAGCTAGAGCTTAGATGTTTAGCATGAAACATCTTCTTATGGGTGTCTACCAAGTTTGTTCAAATAAAAGCCCTTGGATTAAAATTGGCCCTGCCAGGGGGAGGGTGGAGGCCTATATACAGGTGAGCGACCTCAGGGCCATCATGGCCCTCTTGTTGGTATGATCCGGTGCCTGGTTGTATGATCTGGTGCCTGGTTGTATGATCTGGTGCCTGGTTGTATGATCCTGTGCCTGATTGTATGATCTGGTGCCTGGTTGTATGATCTGGTGCCTGGTTGCATTATTAGGTGCCTGGTTAGAGTCACTCACTGTCACCAACCTTCGGCAAGATGTAACTGTTAGACTTGAATCTGTTCCTGGAAGCAGCCAGTACTAAGCAATGAGTGTAAAACTTCTTGCTTGGCATGGACCTGATAGGGTTTGAATTCACATGGCCAGCAATCCTAGATACATACCAACCCTTTAGCATTGGGCGAGTCCAGTCTACATCTTTTTCTCATGACAGACTGCAAATATATTTCAAATACATGAACTGGACTGTTGTAAATTCACAGTGTTGGGCCATCATAAAAAAATGTTGTGAAATTTTGCAATCATTCTGTTATTAATAGGGCCGGGAATTATGTTCGAATATACGAATATTCGAAACACTACCGAATATTCGAACATTGAAAAACGAATATGAACATTCGAAACAAAAAAAGAATGTTTTTATTTATTTTTGTTTCTTTCAAATTTCAATTAAGATCATTAATTAAACCATTGACCTTTACTTGACCAGGTGTTTACACGGTTGTATTACGGGTGTCAACAATTATCGCCAATTAACTGTGAAAACTTTGGGGTCTAGTTGATCAAAAGGGCACCTGTTTCACAGTCTGCAATTTACCTGTTTAACAGTTTAGAATGTATTTTTTCTTCCGATTTTAATTACCTTATTTATTGTTTTCTGTGCTGTAATCTTTCTGATTAATCAATAATTGTCTTAAATTTTGTGAAAAAGAATAAATCGGCATGCATTTATCAGCGGTTATGAAAGCATGGGAAGTGTCTATATCCCGCCAATACATGTATTTATTCCGTAGATATTACACTCTGTGATATTTACTGCGTTATAGCTAAATTTATTTTAAGAATATTTTACACCTTATCTAAAATTAAAAAAAAAAATATTTTATACAAGTAAAGTTTAAATATTATTACTAAGAGGCTACAATGATTCATATTACTGTCAATCAAGTCACATGAGTTACCTCCTGTTAATAAGACAAATAGGATTAACTGAACTAAAGGCAATCAAATTTTGAATTTATTTTAAATTGTAAACACATATGTTGATTTACAATGTTTAAAATAAAAAACTTTGACGTAGTAATAAAGGTATTTTTAACCGTCGATTATTACAAGCATATTAAGGTAGTGTAGTATTTGACGCAATCGATTTCGGATACGTATACGTCAAAGAGAGTTATTGGAACAAATGTTGTAAAAAACGAATATTGGAATATGGAAAACGAATATTCAAACATCAAATTCCTTATTCGTTCCCAGCCCTAGTTAGCTCACCTTGCACAAAGTGCAGGTGAGCTTTTAGGATGGCCAACCAAATGGCGTCCGTCGTCTGTCGTCCGTCCACATTTTAAATATTCTAAGGACATCTTCTAAGATACCGCAAGGCCAATGTTAATGAAACTTGGCAGGAATACTCTTTGTATGAAGCTCTATCAAGATTGTTCAAAGAATTCCATTTCATGCAGAACTCTGGTTGCCATGGCAACCGAAAGAAAAATCTTTAAATATCTTCTTTTAAAGAACCGTAAGAGCTAGAGCTTAGATATTTGGCATGAAACATCTTCTAATGAGTGTCTACCAAGTTTGTTCAAATAAAAGCCCTGGGGTCAAAATTGGCCCGGCCCCAGGGGGTCATTGATTTTCCCTATATGCATATAGTAAAAACTTAAAAAATCTTCTTTTAAAGAACCCAAAGAGCTAGAGCTAAGATATTTGGCATGAAACATCTTCTAGTGAGTGTCTACCAAGTTTGTTCAAATAAAAGCCCTGGGGTCAAAATTGGCCCCGGCCCGGGGGGGGGTCATTGATTTTCCCTATATGCATATTGTAAAAACTTAAAAAATCTTCTTTTAAAGAACTGTAAAAGCTAGAGCTTAGATATTTGGCATGAAACATCTTCTAGTGAGTGTCTACCAAGTTTGTTCAAATAAAAGCCCTGGGGTCAAAATTGGCCCCGCCCCAGGGGGTCATTGATTTTCCCTATATGCATATAGTAAAAACTTAAAAAATCTTCTTTTAAAGAACCCAAAGAGCTAGAGCTAAGATATTTAGCATGAAACATCTTCTAATGAGTGTCTACCAAGTTTGTTCAAATAAAAGCCCTGAGGTCAAAATTGGCCCTGTCCCAGGGGGTCATAGATTTTCCCTATATGCATATAGTAAAAACTTAAAAAATCTTCTTTTAAAGAACCCAAAGAGCTAGAGCTAAGATATTTGACATGAAATATCTTCTAGTGAGTGTCTACCAAGTTTGTTCAAATAAAAGCCCTGGGGTCAAAATTGGCCCCGCCCTGGGGGGTCATTGATTTCCCCTATATGCATATAGTAAAAACTTAAAAAATCTTCTTTTAAAGAACCGTAAGAGCTAGAGCTTAGATATTTGACATGAAACATCTTCTAGTGAATGTCTACCAAGTTTGTTCAAATAAAAGCCCTGGGGTCAAAATTGGCCCCGCCCCAGGGGGCCAATTGATTTTCCCTATATGCATATAGTAAAAACTTAAAAAATCTTCTTTTAAAGAACTCAAAGAGCTAGAGCTAAGATATTTAGCATGAAACATGTTCTAATGGGTGTCTACCAAGTATGTTCAAATAAAAGCCCTGGGGTCATAACTGGCCCGCCCCGGGGGTCATTGATTTTCCTCATATGTGTATAGCAAAAACTTAAAAATCTTCTTTGAAAAAACCCAAATAGCTTGAGTTTAGATATTATACATGAAACATTTTTAAGTAAATATCTACAAAGTTTGTTCAAATAAAAGCCCGGGGGTCAAAACTGGCCCTGCCCCAGGGGTGTCATTGTTTTTAACTATATGTGTATAGTAAACTAAAAAATCTTCTTTTAAAAAACCCAATGAGCTAGAACTTAGATGTTTAGCATGAAACATCTTCTTATGGGTGTCTACCAAGTCTGTTCAAATAAAAGCCCTTGGGTAAAAATTGGCCCCGGGGGGGGGGGGGGGGGGGGGGGGGCTATATACAGGTGAGCGACCTCAGGGCCATCATGGCCCTCTTGTTTTTAAATACCAGTACTATTAAGACTGTTTGTTTTTATGCCACCGCAGCATCTGCGATGCGGTGGCATAAAGCGATTCACCTGTGTGTGTGTTTGTTTGTGTGTGTGTGTGTGTGTTATATAGATTATATAGTGAACTTAAAAAATCTTCTTGTGAAAAACCACTTGTCCAATTTCAACCAAACTTGGCAGGATTGATCCTTGGGTGAAGGGCTTCCAAAGTTGTTCAAAGAATTTCATTCCATGCAGAAATCTGGTTGCCATGGCAACCAATAGGAATTATAAGAATAAATTTAAAAAATCTTCTTGTAAAGACCCAAAAGGCCTAGAGCTTAGATATTTTGCATAAGGCATTTTCTGGTAGACCTCTACCAAGATTGTTCAAATTATAACCCTGGGGTCAAATTCGGCCCCGCCCCGGGGGTCATTGATTTTCACTATATGTACATATAGTAAAAACTTAAAATAACTTCTTGTAAAGACCCAAAAGGCCTAGAGCTTAGATATTTTGCATAAGGCATTGTCTGATAGACCCTTACCAAGATTGTTCAAATAATAGCCCTGGGGTCAAAATCAGCCCCGCCCCGGGGGTCATTGATTTTCACTATATGTACATATAGTAAAAACTTAAAATACCTTCTTGTAAAGACCCAAAAGGCCTAGAGCTAAGATATTTTGCATAAGGCATTGTCTGGTAGACCTCTACTCAGATTGTTCAAATTATAGCCCTGGGGTCAAAATCGTCCCTGCCCTGGGGGTCATTGGTTTTCCTTATATGTATATAGTAAAAACTTTATAGTAAAAAAATTTCTTCTAGCAAATGCTAGAGGTTAGATATTTTGCATGAAACATTGTGAAGTGAACTTCTAGCAAGATTGTTCAAATTATAGCCCTGGGGTCAAAATTGCCCCTGCCCCGGGGTCATTGATTTTCAATATATACATATAGTAAAAAGTAAAAAAATCTTATTGTCTTAAGGTACAAGGCTTAGAGCTTGAATATTTGTTAAATAATATCATCTATAGGTACTCTACCAAAGTTGTTCAAATTTTGCCTCTTGTGTCAAAATTAGCCCTGCCCCATGGGCCATAGGTTTTCCTTATATGTATATAGTAAAAACTTAAAAAATCATCTTCTCTAAATTTACAAAGGCTAGAGTTAAGATATTTGGCATTGAACATTATGTAGTGAACCTCTAGCAAGATTGTACACATTATAGCCCAGGGGTCAAAATTGGCCCCACCCCCAGGAGTCATTGATTTTCACTATGTACATAAATTATAGTAAAAAAAAAAGAAATATTTTTGTCTGAAGGTACAAGGCATAGAGCTTTGATGTTTGCTCTATTATATATTCTATGGGTTCTCTACTAAAGTTGTTTTAATTATGCCCCTAGTGTTAAAATTGGCCCTGCCCAGGGGCAGTGATTCTCATTATGTTCACATAGTAAAAACAGAAAATAAAACAAATCTTTTCTGAATAGGAGAAAGCTACAGCTTAGATATTTGACTTGAAATGTTGTTTGGTGGACCTGTATCAAAATTGTTTTGAATTAAACCCTTGGGTCCAAAATTTTGCCTTGCCCAAGGGGACAGTGACCTACTTTCTTGTCCTTTGATGTACAGCAATGAAATTTTGACCATGTGCACAGTTTTAGTTGTAAAATTGAACTTTGATATCAGGTGAACTAGATTTTGATGATGTGACCTACTTTCTTGTCCTTTGATGTACAGCTATGAAATTTGAACCATGTGTACAGATTAAGATGTTAAGTGATTTTTGATTTCAGCTGACCTAGATTTTGACAAAGTGTCTTACTATGTTGTCCTTTGATTTAGTCATGAAATTTAGGCTGTGTGAAATATGACCTTCACCACCAAATTCACTAGACTCAAGTGCATTGATATATTCCTTCTCTGATCTTTTATTGAGTTAACAACAGATTTAACCACTAATCTGATAATAAGAATTAGATAGGTCAGGGATCTATGCATTATGACAATCTTCAAAATTGTATAGAAACAAAGAAAATCTGTTCCGACACTACTATTTAGTGTTGTATTAATGCGGTGGCATAGCATTTTTCTCAAATGCAATCTTGTTTATTTCAGTTACAAGGCTACAACATAGGTTTTGATATTTCGCCTGATGGTCAAATTATATACAGCGGAAGTGCCAATGGTGCAGTGTATTGTTATAACTATCACTCTGGTAAACAGTGGAACGTTCTCCATACAAGCCTTCCGGTTGTGACAGACGTTGCATGTCACCCTGTGTTACCAACAACACTACAATGTCCCCGGGTGGACGGGACTGGCAGGTGGGAATGATAACAAAATAAAATGTCCTTCATGGGTGTTTGGTTTCAAAATGAACATAAAAACATTTCTCTCCAGGAGAAGGGATGAAGAGGGGAAAAAACTTCTTTTTAAAGAAATATTGAGGGAAAAGCTTTTTTAAAAAAAATGTGGGTTTTTGTTTCCTTTTCCAAGGGCGAAGGTAATAAAAAGAATAGAAAAGAACAATTTTTGTTAAATCAGTAAAATAGGTATTATGTGCATGTAGTTAATTGGTTTCGTAGAGCATGTGCCTTTTGCTTTCAAGGAAATTTACATGCATTATTTTTTTCAGTTATGATTCTACAGACAATTATTCTGAGATTTTATAAACAATTCTTTATAGCTTTACTTCTCTTCAAGGTAGAAACACGATTCTAATTTTGTACAGCAACAGCAGAATTGCTAAGCATAGTTTACACTCTAGTTTCTATTGGCAATTTGAAGACGATATTTTAGAGATATTTCATTTGAAGATATCATTAGAGGATATTGTTTTAACAACAATGAAATGTGCCATTTTAACCAAATTTGTGTTGTTGCAATACTGATATTGAACTTTGTAAGACATATCTATGACTGAGTAGTTAAGGTTCATTAATTTTAGATAGATAGATAGGTAGATAGATTTATTTCGGCATAAAGGTAAACATGTTACATGATAAACAAACACAATATAGATTAAAACAATTACAAATAAATGAATAAATAAATAAATGAATAAATACTATATTATGTAAACCATGACATGTTCCCAAAACCAAGGATAACACAAAAAAGAGCAAGCTCTTAACCACTTGCCTTGCATTGCAATTAGTTCAAATACCAACAGGGACTTTTTTATGGGTTAGGAAACTAACCCACTAACATACGGAAGGTTGTCGGTTCTACTTGGGTACCTGATTGTACCTGATCTACCAAAATTCCTCAACCAGTAAGCTAGAAAGTAGCAATATGACTGCTACAGTGTAAATGAAACAAATACATATTTACCCAGAGTGTTCAAGTAATCATACATGTTGTTTATGATGTTTCAGTTGAAATGATTGTTAAATCCGCTTTCCCTCAGTTAATTATTGTAGAGTATGCATCAGGTTTCAAAAAGTTGTATTTATATCACTTGTATTTACATTGTCACAATTTGATATAAATGAAAATTAAATGTGTTATTAAGGAAATCAAACTACAAGTTTATTTTTATCACAACCGATGGAAAACGTCATTTGTGCTCTTTACAACAATAGATTTGCTTTTTATCTTGAATGCATATTTATGTCTATGATATCTTCTAAATTTGCCATCTGGCATGTGCGAAGCTCTTGTTTGAAAAAATGAATTACACATGCTGTAATGGTGGCACTGTGATGAAATCGAGTTTAAAGGGATACTGAGGCAAATCAATGACAAAAATATTAAAATTATCTTATGTACTCAAATTACGCTAAAATGACATTTTTTTACAGTCCCGGCATGGATTTCTGTATAAATTCTATATATTTTGCTTTTGAAGCATAAATACATCTATATATGTGGAACAAAATTTAGACTGACAAAATCACAGAGTAGATTTAAAAATCAAGTGAAGTTAACAAAACCCACGGTGATAGGCCTTTTCAGTAGGTATCATTGGAGATAAAAATCCGCTCATAGCCTTAGGCAATAAAGTAAAGGTGACACAACCCACAGTGATAGCACTTTTTAGTGCGTCTGATCGCATTTTAAAATCCGCGGATATCCTCAGGCACTTGAGTGAATCTGACAAAACCCACGGTGATAGGGCTTTCTAGTAGATCTGATTGCAACTATAAAGCCCGTCCATGGCCTTAGGTAATAAGGTGATTCCAACTCAAACCACGATCATAGGCCTTTCTAGTAGTCTGACCGGGAATGACGTCCATCTATAGCCTTATGCACTGAAGTGAAACTGACTCAACCCACGGTGTAATGTCATTTAAGTAAGACTAATCGCAACTTAAAGCCCGCCTATAGCCTTAAGCAATACAGTGAAGCTGACACAACCCTCGGTGATAGGCCTTTTCAGTAGGTCTAATGGCAACTAAAAGTCCGCATATAACATCAGGCAGAACAATGAGACTGAACCAACCCACGATGACAGACCTTTCTAGTAGTTTTGATCGCAACTTAAAGCCCGCACATAGCCTCAGGGAATACATTGAAGCAAACACAAAAACGGTAATAGGCCTTTCTTGTAATACTGATTGCAACTAAAAGCCCGCCCATAGCATTAGGAAATTAAGTTAAGATGACTTAACCCACGATGATAGGTCTCTCCAGTAGGTCTGATCGCAAATAAAAGCCCGCCCATAATCTCAGGCAATACAGTCAAGCTGACACAATCCACGGTGATAAGCCTTTCTAGTAGGTCTGTTCGCAAATAAAAGCTTTCCCATAACCTCTGGCAATACAGTGAAGCTGACATAACCAACGGTGATGGGCTTTTAAGTACTAGTAGTTCTGTTCGCCCATTGCATCAGTCTATACAAGGAAGCTGACACAACCCACGGTGAGAGGCATTTTTTGTAGGTTTAATGACAATTAAAAGCCTGGCCATAGCCTCAAGCAGTAAAGTGAAGCTGACCTTACCCACGGTGATAAGCCTTTCTAGTAGGTCTGATCGCAACTAAAAACCTGCCCATAGCCGTAGGCAATACAGTGAGTGAAACTGACACACCCAACGGTTATAGGCCTTTCCAGTACGTCTAATCGCACATAAAAGCCCGAACATAGACTCAGGCAATACATGGAAGCTGACACAACCCACAGTTATAGGCCTTTTTAGTTGGTCTGATCGCAGCTAAATGCCCGTCCATAACCTTAGGCTATACAGTGAAGCTGACATACCCCACGGTGATAAGCCTTTCTAGTAGGTCTTATCGCAGCTAAAAGACCGCGTATCGCATCAGGAAATAATATGTGGTTGACCCATCCCACGGTCTAGTAGATCTGATCGCAACTGAAAGCCCACCCATAGCTGACACAACCCATGGTTGACCCATCCCACGGTCTAGTAGGTCTGATTGCAACTAAAAACCCGCCCATAGTCTCAAGCAAGACAGTTAATCTGACACAACCCACGATGATAGGCCTTTCCTGTAGGTCTGATCCCAACTCAAAGCTTGTCCATAGCCTTAGGCAATACAGTGAAGCTGGCATAACCCATAGTGATAGGCCTTTCAAGTAGGTCTGATCGCAACTAATAGCCCGCCTATAGCCTTATTCGATGAAGTGAATCTTACAGAACCACAACCGACTGTGACACTAGTATACATGTACCTGTCCAGTAGGTCTAAATGCAATTAAGAACCCGCCCACAGCTTCAGTCAATACAGTGAAACTGACACAACCCACGGTGATAGGCATTTCTAGTAGGTCTGATCACAACTAAAACACTTTACAGTGAGCTCACACAACCCTCGTTAATTGGCCCATCAAGTAAGTCAGATGGCAACTAAAAGTTCGCCTATAACCTCAGTCGATACAATGAGGCTGACCCAACCCACGGTCATAGACCTTTATAGTAGGTCTGATTACAACTAAAAGCCCGCCCATAGCCTCATGAAATACATTGAAGCTGGCATAACCCACGGTGATAGGCCTGTCCAGTAGGTCTTATCGCAACTTAAAGCCCGCCATACCCTCAGGCAATACAGTGAAGCTTGCATTACCCACAATGATTGGGCTTTAAAGTAGGTTTGATCGCAACTTAAAGCTCGCCCATTGCCTCAGACAAAAAAGGAAACTGACACAAGCAACGGTGATAGGCATTTCTACACCAGGTCTGATCCCAACTAAAAGCCAGCCCATTGCCTCAAGCAATACAGTGAAGCTGACGCAAACTACGGTGATAGGCCTTACCATTAGGTCTTATGGCAATTAAAGCCCGGCCATAGCCTCAGACAGTGCAATGATTCTGACACAACCCTCGGTGATATGCTATCCCAGGAGGTCGGATGGCAACGAAAAGCCCGCCCATAACCTCAGGCAAGACAATGAGTCTGTCACGACCAGTAATAGTCCTTTATAGTAGGTCTGATCGTAACTAAAAGTCCACCCATATCCACAAAAAATACCTATAAGCTGACACAACCAACGGTGATAGGCTTTCAAGTAGGTCTGATCCGCAACTAAATACCCGTCCATAGCCTTAGGCAATGAAGTGAAGCTGACACAACCAAAACCCATGGTGATAGGCCTTTTAAGTAAGTCTGATCGCAAGTAAAGCCCGCCCATTGCCTCAGACTATACAACAAACATACATAACCCACTGTGAGAGGCATTTTTAGTAGGTCTGATCAACTAAAAGCCAACCCATTTCCTCAAACAATACAGTGAAGCTGACACAATCCACGGTGATAGGCCTTCCCAATAGGTTTGATGGCAATTTAAGCAGTACAGTGAAGCTGAACTTACCCACGGTGATAAGCCTTTCTAGTAGGTCTGATTGCAACTAAAAGCACGCCTATAGCTCTAGGCAATAAAGTGAAGATGACTCAACCCACGAGAATATGTCTTTCCAGTAGGTCTGATCGCAACTAAAAGCCCGCCCATAACCTCAGGCAATACAGTGAAGCTGACACAACTCACTGCAATAGGCCTTTACAGTAGGTCTGATCGAAAGTAAAAGCCCGACCAAAGCCTGGAGCAATACAGTGAAGCAAACACAAACGACGGTGATAGGCTGTCTTGTAATACTGATCGCAAATAAAAGCTCGCCCATTGTTTTAGGCAATGAAGTGAAAATGACTTAACCCACGGTGATAGGCATTCTTATCGTAACTAAAAGCCCTCCCATTGCCTTCGGCAATAAATTGAAGATGATACAATCCACGGTGATAGCCCTTTCCAGTAGGTCTGATCGAAACTAAAAGCCCGACCATAGCCTAAGGCACTATATAGTGAAGCAAACACAAACCACGGTGATAGGCCTTTCTTGTAATAATGATTGCAACTAAATGCCCAGCCATAGCATTAGTCAATCAAGTGAAAATTATTCAACCCACGATGAAAGGTCTTTCCAGTAGGTGTAATCGCAACTAAAAGCATGCCCATTGCCTTAGGTAATGAAGTGAAGCTGACACAACCCACGTTGATAGGCCTTTCCGTTAGGTATGTTTGCGAATAAGTCCGTCCATAGCCACAGGCAATACAATGAATCTGACACAATCCTCGGTTAAGGGCATTTCCAGTTGGTCTGATGGCAACTTAAAGCCCGCCCATAACCTTAGGGAATACAATGAGGCTGACCTAACCCATGGTGATAGACCTTTTTAATACGTCTGATCGCAACTTAAAACCCGCCCAAAGCCTCAAGAAATACATTGAAAATGACACAACCCACGGGGATAGGCCTTTCAAGTACTAGTAGGTCTGATTGCCAACTAAAAGCCCACCCATAGCCTAAGGCAATAAAATGAAGCTTTGATAGGCCTGTCAAGAAGGTCTGATTGTTAAAAACTCGCGCATAGCCTCAAGCAATACAGTGAATCTGACACAACACACGGTGATAGGCCTTTCTAGTAGGTCTGTTCGCAAATAAAAACCTGCCCATAACTTCTGGCAATACAGTGAAGCTGACATAACCGACGGCTTTTTAGTAGTTATGACCGCAACTAAAGCCCACCCATTGCCTCAGGCTATACAAAGAAGCTGACACAAACCACGGTGAGAGGCATTTTAGTAGGTCTTATCCAAACTAAATGCCAACCCATTGCCTCAAGCAATGACCAAGCCATGCGGAAATCTCCTGGACATGTTCCTTGGGTTAGGGTTTTAAAACTTGAAACATATAAAGTAGACCCTCTATAGTTGTACAAAATCAAATTGATCAAATGGTTTTTAAGAAAATGATGACTTTTCCGAAATTTTAATAGAGAAAGAACAAAGCGCGGTGCAAAAAATGACCAAGCCACGCGGAAATCTCCTGGACATATTACTTAGTTTTAGGGCTTTAGGCCTTTTGATGTACAAAGAAGACCCTCTAAAGTTGTACAAACTCGATTTTGCATTGGAATTGGTCAAATGATTTTTGAACGGTAGGCTCGTGAAATTGATGATATTTCCGAAATTTATATTGAGAAAGAACAAATCGCGGTGCAAAAAAATGACAAGGCCACGCGGAAATATCCTGGACATATTACTTGGGTTAGGGCTTTATATCTTATAATGTTCAAAGAAGACCCTCCAAAGTTGTAAAAAGTCGAATTTGCAACGATACTGATGGAATGTTTTTTAAACAGTTGACACGAGAATATGATGCTTTTTATTACGAAATTAATTAATATTATATAAATAAAGAACAAATCGCAGGTCCGAATATAGCGACTATTGAACGTGGAGTAGTTGCTCTTATTTTCCGTGAGTTAAGTCTCTATGGCTTTAAGCCTTATATAACAGTGAAGAAGATCCTTTTAACCAATACAATGTACAAGTTTTTTTCTTAAGTACGTAGCGTTCATTTTGTAATGGCTAACTGTACCTGCAAGATCGAGCTATCTCAAGCGCGTGTTTTCACACACACCAGAACTAATTTATGAACGTTTGGCTCTAAATATTGATTTTTTTCTCTAAAATTTATACATTTTATATACAGAAAGAGCAAATTGCCGGAAAATGACCAAGCCATGCGGAAATCTCCTGGACATGTTCCTTGGGTTAAGGCTTTAAAACTTAACACATGTAAAGTAGACCTCCCGTAGTTGTACAAAATCAAAATTGCAACGTAATTGATCAAATGGTTTTTGAACGGTAGGCTCGTCAAAATGATGATTTTTCCGAAATTTATATAGAGAAAGAATAAAGCGCGGTGCAAAAAAAGAATGACCAAGCCACGCGGAAAATTCCTGGACATGTTCTTTCGGTTTGGGCTTTAAAACTTAAAACATGTACAGAAGACCCTCTAAAGTTGTACAAAATCGAATTTGCGAATTTGCATTGGAAATGATCAAATGGTTTTTGAACGGTAGGTGCAAAAAAATGACCAAGCCACGCGGAAATCTCCTACTTAGTTGAGGGCTTTAGGCCTTTTTATGTACAAAGAAGACCCTCTAAAGTTGTACAAACTCGATTTTGCATTGGAATTGGTCAAATGGTTTTTTGAACGGTAGGCTCGTGAAATTGATGATATTTCCGAAATTTATATATAGAAAGAACAAATCGCTATGCAAAAAATGACCAAGCCACGCGGAAATATCCTTGACATATTACTTGGGTTAGGGCTTTATATCTTATAATGATCAAAGAAGACCCTCCAAAGTTGTACAAAATCGAATTTGCAACGATACTGATGGAATGTTTTTTCAACAGATGACACGAGAATATGATGCTTTTTTACGAAATTAAATAAGACTTTATATAAATAAAGAACAAATCGCAGGTCCAAATATAGCGACTATTGAACGTGGAGTAGTTGCTCTTCTTTCCGTGAGGTAAATCTTCGTGGCTTTAAGCCTTATATAGCAGTGAAGAATATATTTTTAACTAATATAATGTACAAGTTTTTTTTTCTTAAGTACGTAGCGTTCATTTTGTAATGGCTAACTGTACATGAGATCAATTCCTGCAAGATCGAGCTATCTCAAGCGCGTTTTTTCACACACACCAGAACTGATTTACATTGATATCAAGTTGGAAGACCACTGTATGAACGGTTGGCTCTAAATATTAATTTTTTCTCTCTAAAATTTATACACTTTAAATATTGAAAGAGCAAATTGCCGGAAAATGACCAAGCCATGCTGAAATCTCCTGGACATGTTTATTGACTGAGGGCTTTAAAACTTAAAACGTGTAGGCTCGTGAAAATGATGTTTCTTTTTCGAAATTTACATAAAAAAACATCCCCGGTGCAAAAAATGACCAAGCCATGCGGAAATCTCCTGGACATGTTCCTTGTGTTAGGGCTTTAAAGCTTAAGACATGTAAAGTAGATCCTCCATAGGTGTACAAAATCAAATTTACAACGTAATTAATTAATCAAATGGTTTTTGAACGGTAGGCTCGTGAAAACGATGATTTTCCGAAATTTATATAGAGGTGCAAAAATTGACCAAGACACGCAGAAATTTCCTGGACATGTTCTTTGGTTTAAGGCTTTTAAACTTAAAACATGTATAGAAGACCGTCTAAAGTTGTACAAAATTGAAATTGCATTGGGATTGGTCAAATGGTTTTTGAACGGTAGGCTCGTGAAAATGATGATTTTTCCGAAATTTATATAGAGAAAGAATTAAGCACGGTACAAAGAAATGACCAAGCCACGCGGAAATTTCCTAGACATGTTTTTTGGGGTTAGGGCTTTAAAACTTAAACTTAATACATGTACAGAAAACCCTCCAAAGTTGTACAAAATCGATTTTGCATTTGAATTGATCAAATGGTTTTTGAACGGTAGGTTCGTGAAAATGATTATTTTTCCGAAATTTACATAAAAAAACCCCCAAAACATCCCCGATGCAAAAAAATGACCAAGCCATGCGGAAATCTCCTGGACATGTTCCTTGGGTTAGGGCTTTAAAACTTAAGACATGTAAAGTAGATCCTCCATAGTTGTACAAAATCAAATTTGCAACGTAATTAATCAAATGGTTTTTGAACGGTAGGCTCGTGAAAATGATGATATTCCGAAATTTATATAGAGAAAGAATAAAGCGCGGTGCAAAAAAAAAGTGACCAAGCCACGCGGAAATCTCCTGGATATATTACTTAGTTTAGGGATTTAGGCCTTTTTATGTACAAAGAAGACCCTCTAAAGTTGTACAAACTCGATTTTGCATTGGAATTGGTCAAATGGTTTTTGAATGGTAGGCTCGTGAAAATGATGATATTTCCGAAATTTATATTGAGAAAGAACAAACCGCGGTGCAAAAAATGACCAAGCCACGCCGAAATATCCTGGACATATTACTTAGGTTAGGGCTTTATATCTTATAATGTTCAAAGAAGACCCTCCAAAGTTGTACAAAAGTCGAATTTGCAACGATACTGATGGAATGTTTTTTCAACAGTTGACACGTGAATATGATGCTTTTTTTACGAAATTAAATAACACTTTATATAAATAAAGAACAAATCGCAGGTCCGAATATAGCAACTATTGAACGTGGAGTAGTTGCTCTTATTTTCCGTGAGTTAAATCTCTGTGGCTTTAAGCCTTATATAGCAGTGAAGAAGATCATTTTAACCAATACAATGTCTTAAGTACGTAGCGTTCATTTTGTAATGGCTAACTGTACATGAGATCAATTCCTGCAAGATCGAGCTATCTCAAGCGCGTGTTTTCACACACACCAGAACTGATTTACATTTATATAAAGTTGGAAGACCACTGTATGAACGTTTGGCTCTAAATATTGATTTTTTCTCTAAAATTTATACACTTTATATACAGAAAGAGCAAATTGCCGGAAAATGACCAAGCCATGCGGAAATCTCCTGGACATGTTCCTTGGCTAAGGGCTTTAAAACTTAAAAGTGTAAAGAAGACCCTCTAAAGTTATACAAAATCAAATTTGCAACGGAATTGATCAAATGGTTTTTGAACGGTAGGCTCGTGAAAATGATGTTTTTTCCCGACATTTACGTGGAGAAAGAACAAATCGCCGGTGCCAAAAATGCGGAAATCTCTTGGACATGTTCTTTGGGTTAGGGCTTTAAAGCTTAAAACATGTACAGAAAACCCTCTAAGGTTGTACAAAATCGAATTTGCATTGGAATTGATCAAATGGTTTTTGAACGGTAGGCTCGTGAAAATGATGTTTTTTCCGAAATTTACATTAAAAAAGCAAAACATCCCCGATGCAAAAAATGACCAAGCCATGCGGAAATCTCCTGGACATGTTCCTTGGGTTAGGGCTTTAAAACTTAAGACATGTAAAGTAGTCCCTCCATAGTTGTACAAAAATAAATTTGCAACGTAATTAATCAAATGGTTTTTGAACGGTAGACTCGTGAAAATGATGATTTTTTCCGAAATTTATATAGAGAAAGAATAAAGGGCGTTACAAAAAATAACCAAGCCACGCGGAAATTTCCTGGACATGTTCTTTGGGTTAGGGCTTTAAAACTTAAAAGATGTACAGAAGACCCTCTAAAGTTGTACAAAATCGAATTTGCATTGGAATTGATCAAATGGTTTTTGACCGGTAGGCTCGTGAAAATGATGATTTTTTTTCTCCGAAATTTACATAAAAAAACATCCCCGGTGCAAAAAATGAAAAAGCCATGCGGAAATCTCCTGGACATGTTCCTTGGGTTACGGCTTTAAAACTTAAGACATGTTAAGTAGACCCTCCATAGTTGTACAAAATCAAATTTGCAACGTAATTGATTAGATGGATTTTGAACGGTAGGCTCGTGAAAATGATGCTTTTTTCCCAAAATTTACATAAAAAAACATCGCCGGTGCAAAAAAAAAAATGACCAAGCCATGCGGAAATCTCCTGGACATGTTCATTGGGTTAGGGCTTTAAAACTTAAGACATGTAAAGTAGACCCTACATAGTTGTACAAAATCAAACTTGCAACGTAATTGATTAAATGGTTTTTGTACGGTAGGCTCGTGAAAAGGATGAATATTTTTAAAAAAATTATATTGAGAAGAAATAAAGCCCGGTG
This sequence comes from Ruditapes philippinarum, assembly GCF_026571515.1. Lineage (NCBI taxonomy): Eukaryota > Metazoa > Mollusca > Bivalvia > Venerida > Veneridae > Ruditapes > Ruditapes philippinarum. The sequence goes on from NW_026866414.1 coordinate 104,430, forward strand.
CAAAAAAATGACCAAGCCACGCGGAAATTTCCTGGACATGTTCTTTGGGTTAGGGCTTTAAAACTTAAAACATGTACAGAAAACCCTCTGAAATTGTACAAAACTGAATTTGCATTGGAATTGATCAAATGGTTTTTGAGCTGTAGGTTCGTGAAAATGATGCTTTTCCGAAATTTACATTAAAAAAAAATATATCCCCGGTGCAAAAAATGACCAAGCCATGCGGAAATCTCCTGGACATGTTCCTTGGGTTAGGGCTTTAAAACTTAAGACATGTAAAGTAGACGCTCCATAGATGTACAAAATCATATTTGCAACGTAATTGATTTAATGGTTTTTTAACAGTAGGCTCGTGAAAATGATTTTTTTTCCCGAAATTTATATTGAGAAACAATAAAGCGCGGTGCAAGAAAATGAACAAGCCACGCGGAAATTTCCTGGACATGTTCATTGGGTTAGGGCTTTAAAACTTAAAACATGTACAGATGATCCTCTAATGTTGTACAAAATCGAATTTGCATTGGAATTGATCAAATGGTTTTTGAACGGTACGCTCGTGAATATGATGGGGTTTTTTTCCCCGAAATTTACATAAAAAAACCCAAAAACATCCCGGTGCAAAAAATGATCAAGCCATGCGGAAATCTCCTGGACATGTTCCTTGGGTTAGGGCTTTAAAACTTAAGACATGTAAAGTAAACCCTCCATACTTGTTCAAAATCAAATTTGCAACGTAATTGATTAGATGGTTTTTGTACAGTAGGCTCGTGAAAATAATGCTTTTTTTTCCGAAATTTACATAAAAAAAAAAACATCCCCGGGGCAAAAAATGACCAAGCCATGCGGAAATCTCCTGGATATGTTCCTTGGGTTAGGGCTTCAAAACTTAAGACATGTAAAGTTGACCCTCCATAGTTGTACAAAATCTAATTTGCAACGTAATTGATTAAATGGTTTTTGTACGGTAGGCTCGTGAATATGATGATTGTTCCGAAATTTAAATAAAAAATACCAAAAAATCCCCGGTGTCCAAAAATGACCAAGCCATGCGGAAATCTCCTGGACATGTTCCTTGGGTTAGGGCTTTAAAACTTAAGACATGTAAAGTAGACCCTCCATAGTTGTACAAAATCAAATTTGCAACGTAATTAATTAGATGGCCTTTGTACGATAGGCTCGTGAAAATGATGATTTTTCCGAAATTTATAATAGAGAAAGAATAAAGCGCGGTGCAAAAAACCCCCAAGCCATGCGGAAATCTCCTGGACTTGTTGCTTGGGTTAGGAGACATGTAAAGTAGATCCTCCATAGTTGTTCAAAATTAAATTTGCAACCTGATTACTCAAATGATTTTTGAAAGGTAGGCTCGTGAAAATGATGATTTTTTTCGGAATTTATATAGAGAAAGAATAAAGCGCTGTGCAAAAAAATGACCAATCCACGCGGAAATTTCCTGGACATGTTCTTTGGGTTTTTGGGTTAAGGCTTTAAAACTTAAAAACATGTACAAAAGACCCTCTAAAGTTGTACAAAATCGAATTTGCATTGGAATTGATAAAATGGTTTTTGAACGGTAGGCTCGTGAAAATGATGATTTTTTTTCCGAAATTTACATTAAAAAAAAACATTCCCAGTGCAAAAAATGACCAAGCCATGCGGAAATCTCCTGGACATGTTCATTGGGTTAGGGCTTTAAAACTTAAGACATGTAAAGTAGACCCTCCATAGTTGTACAATATCATATGTTCAACGTAATTGATTAAATGGTTTTTGAACGGTAGGCTCGTGAAAATGATGATTTTTCCGAAATTCATATAAAGAAAGAATAAAGCGCGGTGCATAAAAAAATGACCAAGCCACGCGGAAATTTCCTGGACATGTTCTTTGGGTTAGGGCTTTAAAACTTAAGACATGTAAAGTAGACCCTCCATAGTTGTACAAAATTAAATTTGCAACGTGATTACTCAAATTGTTGTTGAACGGTAGGATCGTGAAAATGATGATTTTTTCGAAATTTATATAGAGAAAGAATAAAGCGCGGTGCAAGAAAATGACCAAGCCACGCGGAAATTTCCTGGACATGTTCCTTGGGTTAGGGCTTTAAAACTTAAGACATGTAAAGTAGACCCTCCATAGTTGTACAAAATCAAATTTGCAACGTAATTGATTAGATGGTTTTTGTACGATAGGCTCGTGAAAATGATGATTTTTCCGAAATTTATAATAGAGAAAGAATAAAGCGCGGTGCAAAAAATGACCAAGCCATGCGGAAATCTCCTGGACATGTTCCTTGGGTTAGGGCTTTAAAACTTAAGACATGTAAAGTAGACCCTCCATAGTTGTACAAAATGAAATTTGCAACGTAATTGATTAAATGGTTTTTGTACGGTAGGCTCGTGAAAATGATGATTTTTCCGAAATTTATATAGAGAAAGAATAAAGCGCGGTGCAAAAGATTGGCCAAGCCACGCGGAAATTTCCTGGACATGTCCCTTGGGTTAGGGCTTTAAAACTTAAAACATGTACAGAACATTCAATTGATTGAAAATATTCAAAGAAGGGCAACTAGAATTATTCCATCATTGAAAGGTTTATCCTATGAACAAAGACTTGTAAGGCTTAATTTGCCAACACTTTTATATCGTAGACAACGATTTGACCTCATTCAAATTTATAAAATAATTAATGGGTTTGATAATGTTGACCCGGATAAATTTTTTGTGTTCAATGATAACTGTACACGTGGACATATATTCCAGCTATTTAAACCAAGTGTGAATAAAACACTAAGGAAAAATTCATTTCCTATTAGATGCATTGACCAGTGGAATAATTAGATAGATGAAAACATTGTTCTCAGTGAAAGTGTTTTGACATTTAAAACTTTACTCGACCGGAGCTGGCAAAGTCAAAGATTTAATACAAGTGACATTTACTGAAGTTATCTTGATAATACTGTATAGGAGGAGCTTACAAGCCATCTTGGCTTAAATGCTCAGAAGAAGGAGAAGGTAAAGGTAAAGGTAAAGACCCTCTAAAGTTGTACAAAATCGAATGTGCATTTGAATTGATCAAATGGTTTTGAACGGAAGGCTCGTGAAAATGATGCTTATTTTCCGAAATTTACATAAAAAAACATCCCCGGTGCAACAAATGACCAAGCCATGCAGAAATCTCCTGGACATGTTCCTTGGGTTAGGGCTTTAAAACTTAAGACATGTAAAGTAGACCCCCCATAGTTGTACAAAATTTAATTTGCCACGTAATTGACCAAATGGTTTTTGAACGGTAGGATCGTGAAAATGATGATTTTTTCGAAATTTATATAGAGAAAGAATAAAGAGCAGTGCAAAAAAATGACCAAGCCACGCGGAAATTTCCTGGACATGTTCTTTGGGTTAGGGCTTTAAAACTTAAAACATGTACAGAAGACCCTCTAAAGTTGTACAAAATCGAATTTGTATTGGAATTGATCGAATCGTTTTTGAACGGTAGGCTCGTAAAAATGATGCCTTTTTTTCCGAAATTTACATTAAAAAAAAAAACATCCCCGGTTCAAAAAATGACCAAGCCATGCGGAAATTTCCTGGACATGTCCTTTGGGTTAGGGCTTTAAAACTTAAAACATGTACAGAAAACACTCTTAAGTTGTACAAAATCGAATTTGCAATGGTATTGATCAAATGGTTTTTGAACGGTAGGCTCGAGAAAATGATGCTTTTTTTCCGAAATTTACATAAAAAAATATATCCCCGGTGCAAAAAATGACCAAGCTATGCGGAAATCTCCTGGACATGTTCCTTGGCTTAGGGCTTCAAAACTTAAGACATGTAAAGTAAACCCTCCATAGTTGTACAAAATCAAATTTGCAATGTAATTGATCAAATGGTTTTTGTACGGTAGGCTCGTGAAAATGATGATGTTTCCGAAATTTATATTGAGAAAGAATAAAGCGCGGTGCAAAAAAAATGACAAAACAGCGCGGAAATTTCCTGGACATGTCCTTTGGGTTAGGGCTTTAAAACTTAAAACATGTACGGAAGACCCTCTAAAGTTATACAAAATCGAAATTGCATTGGAATTGATCAAATGGTTTTTGAACGGTAGGCTCGTGAAAGTGATGCCTTTTTTCCGTAATTTACATTAAAAAAAAAGACATCCCCGGTGCAAAAAATGACCAAGCCATGCGGAAATCTCCTGGACATGTTCCTTGAGTAAGGGCTTTAAAACTTAAGACATGTAAAGTACACCCTCCATTATTGTACAAAATCATATTTGCAACGTAATTGATTAAATGGTTTTTGAACAGTAGGCACTTGAAAATGATTATTTTTCCGAAATTTATATAGAGAAAGAATAAAGCGCGGTTCAAAAAAATTACCAAGCCACGCGGAAATTTCCTGGACATGTTCTTTGGGTTAGGGCTTTAAATCTTAAAACATGTACAGAAAACCCTCTAAAGTTGTACAATATCGAATTTGCATAGGAATTGATCAAATGGTTTTTGAACGGTAGTCTCCTGAAAATGATGCTTTTTTTCCGAAATTTACCTTACATCCCCGGTGCAAAAAATGACCAAGCCATGCGGAAATTTCTTGGATATGTTCAATGGGTTAGGGCTTTAAAACTTAAGACATGTAAAGTAGACCAACCATAATTGTACAAAATCATATTAACAATGTAATTGATCAAATGTTTTTTGTACGGTAGGCTCGTGAAAATGATAATTTTTTCGAAATTTATATTGAGAAAGAATAAAGCGTGGTGCAAAAAAATGACCAAGCCACGCGGAAATTTCCTGGACATGTTCTTTGGGTTAGGGCTTTAATACTTAAAATATGTACAGAAGACCCTTTAAAGTTGTACAAAATCGAATTTGCATTGGAATTGATCAAATGGTTTTTGAACGGTAGGCCCGTGAAAATGATGCCTTTTCTTCCGAAATTTACATTTAAAAAAAAACATCCCCGGTGAAAAAAATGACCAAGCCATGCGTAAATCTCCTGGACATGTTCCTTGAGTAAGGGCTTTAAAACTTTAGACATGTAAAGTACACCCTCCATAATTGTACAAAATCATATTTGCAACGTAATTGATTAAATGGTTTTTGAACGGTAGGCTCGTTAAAATGATTATTTTTCCGAAATCTATATAGAGAAAGAATAAAGCGCGGTGCAAAAAAAATGACCAAGCCACGCGGAAATTTCCTGGACATGTCCTTCGGGTTAGGGTTTGAACATAACACATGTACAGAAGACCCTCTAAAGTTGTACAAAATCGAATTTGCATTGGAATTGATCAAATGGTTTTTGAACGGTACGCTCGTGAATATGATGATTTTTCCCGAAATTTACATAAAAAAAACAAGAAAAAAAACATCACTGGTCCAAAAAATGACAATCCATGCGGAAATTTCATGGACATGTTCCTTGGGTTAGGGCTTTAAAACTTAAAACATGTACAGAAGACTCTCTAAAGTTTTTGAACTTTAGGCTTGTGAAAATGAAACCGCGCTTTATTCTTTCTCAATATAAGTTTCGGAAAAAACATCAGTTTCACGAGCCTATCGTACAAAAACCATCAAATCAATTACGTTGCAATTTTGATTTTGTACAACAATGGAGGGTCTACTTTACATGTCTTAAGTTTTAAAGCCCTAACACAAGGAACATGTCCAGGAGATTTCCGCATGGCTTGGTCATTTTTTGCACCGGTGATGTTTTTTTGTAAATTTCGGGAAAAATCATCATATTCACGAGCGTACCGTTCAAAAACCATTTGATCAATTCCAATGCAAATTCGATTTTGTACAATTTTAGAGGGTCTTCTGTACATGTTTTAAGTTTTAAAGCCCTAACCCAAAGAACATGTCCAGGAAATTTCCGCCTGTCTTGGTCATTTTTTGCACCGCGCTTTATTCTTTCTCTATATAATATTCGGAAAAATAATCATTTTCACGAGCCTACTGTTCAAAAACTATTTAATCAAATACGTTGCAAATATGATTTTGTACAACTATGGAGGGTCTACTCTACATGTCTTAAGTTTTAAAGCCCTAACCCAAGGAACATGTCCAGGAGATTTCCGCATGGCTTGGTCATTTTTTGCACCGGGGATTTTTTGGTATTTTTTATGTAAATTTCGAAAAAAAAACATCATTTTCACGAGTCTACCGTGCAAAAACCATTTGAACAATTCCAATGCAAATTCGATTTTGTACAACTTTAGAGGGTCTTCTGTACATGTTTTAAGTTTTAAAGCCCTAACCCAAAGAACATGTCCAGGAAATTTCCGCGTACGATAGGCTCGTGAAAATGATGATTATCCGAAATTTATAATAGAGAAAGAATAAAGCGCGGTGCAAAAAACGACCAAGCAATGTGGAAATCTCCTGGACATGTTCCTTGGGTTAGGGCTTTAAAACTACAGACATGTAAAGTAGACCCTCCATTGTTGTACAAAATAAAATTTGCAACGTGATTACTCAAATGGTTTTTTTAACGGTAGGCTCGTGAAAATGATGATTTTTCCGAAATTTGTATAGAGAAAGAATAAAGCGCGGTGCAAAAAAAATGACCAAGCCACGCGGAAATTTACTTGACATGTTCTTTGGGTTAGGGCTTTTAAACTTAAAACATGTACAGAAGACCCTCTAAAGTTGTACAAAATCGAATTTATCTTAGAATCGATCAAATGGTTTTTGAACGGTACGCTCGTGAAAATGATGCTTCTTTTTTTCCGAAATTTACATAAAAACATCCTCTGTGCAAAAAATGACCAAGCCATGCGGAAATCTCATGGACATGTTCATTGGGTTAGGGCTTTAAAACTTAAGACATGTAAAGTAGACCCTCCAGTGTTGTACAAAATCATATTTGCAACGTAATTGATAAATGGTTTTTGATCGGTAGGATCGTGAAAATGATGATTTTTTCGAAATTTATATAGAGAAAGAATAAAGCGCGGTGCAAAAAAAATGACCAAGCCACGCGGAAATTTCCTGGACATGTTCTTTGGGTAAGGGCTTTAAAACTTAAAACATGTACAGAAGACCCTCTAAAGTTGTACAAAATCGAATTTGCATTGGAATTGATCAAATGGTTTTTGAACGGTTCGCTCGTGAATATGATGCTTTTTCCTGAAATTTACATAAAAAAACAACAAAAAAAACATCCCCGGTGCAAAAAATGACCAAGCGATGCCGAAATCTCCTGGACATGTCTTTTGGGTTAGGGCTTCAAAACTAAAGACATGTAAAGTAATCCCACCATAGTTGAACAAAATCATATTTGCAACGTAATTGATTAGATGGTTTTTGTACGATATGCTCGTGAAAATGATGATTTTTCTGAAATTTATCTAGAGAAAGAATAAAGTGCGGGTGGAAAAAAATGACCAAGCCACGCGGAAATTTCCTGGACATGTTCTTTAGGTAAAGGCTTAATAACTTAAAACATGTACAGACGACCTTCTAAAGTTGTACAAAATCGAATTTCCATTGGAATTGATAAAATAGATTTTGAACGTTAGGCTCGTGAAAATGATGCTTTTTTTCCGAAATTTACATATAAAAAGCCATTACCGGTGCCAAAAATGACCAAGCCATGCGGAAATCTCCTGGACATGTTCATTGGGTAAAGGCTTTAAAACTTAAGACATGTAAAGTAGACCCTCCATAGTTGTACAAAATCATGTTTGCAGCGTAATTGATAAAATGGTTTTTGAACTTTAGGCTTGTGAAAATGATGATTTTTCCGAAATTTATATAGAGAAAGAATAAAGCGCGTTGCAAAAAAATGACCAAGCCACGCGGAAATTTCCTGGACATGTTCATTGGGTTAAGGCTTTAAAAACTTAAAACATGTACAGAAGACCCTCTAAAGTTGTATAAAATCGAATTTGCATTGGAATTGATCGAATGGTTTTGAACGGTACGCTCGTGAATATGATGCTTTTTCCCGAAAGTTACATAGAAAAAACAAGCAAAAAACATCCCCGGTGCAAAAAATGACCAAGCCCTGCGGAAATCTTCTGGACATGTTCCTTGTGTTAGGCCTTTTTAACTTACGACATGTAAAGTAGACCCTCCATAGTTGTACAAAATCAAATTTGCAACGTAATTGATAAGATGGTTTTTGTACGATAGGCTCGTAAAAATGATGATTTTTCCGAAATTTATAATAGAGAAAGAATAAAGCGCGGTGCAAAAAATGACCAAGCCAAGCGGAAATCTTCTGGACTTGTTCCTTGTGTTAGGGCTTTAAAACTTAAGACATGTAAAGTAAACCCTCCGTAGTTGTACAAAATCAAATTTTCAACGTAATTGGTTAGATGGCTTTTGTACGATAGGCTCGTGAAAATGATGTTTTTTCCGAAACTTATATTGAGAAAGTATAAAGCGCGGTGCGAAAAAATGACCAAGCCACGCGGAAATTTCCTGGACATGTTCTTTGGGTTAGGGCTTTAAAACTTAAAACATGTACAGAAGACCCTCTAAAGTTGTACAAAATCGAATTTGCATTGGAATTGATCAAATGGTTTTTGAACGGTACGCTCGTGAATATGATGATTTTTCCCGAAATTTACATAAAAAAAAACAAGAAAAAAACATCCCCGGTCCAAAAAATGACCATCCATGCGGAAATCTCCTGGACATGTTCCTTGGGTTAGGGCTTTGAAACTTAAGACATGTAAAGGAGACCCTCCATAGTTGTACAAAATCATATTTGCAACGTAATTGATTAAATGGTTTTTGAACGGTAGGCTCGTGAAAATGATGATTTTTCCGAAATTTATATAGAGAAAGAATAAAGCGCGGTGCAAAAAAATGACCAAGCCACGCGGAAATTTCCTGGACATGTTCTTTGGGTTAGGGCTTTAAAACTTAAAACATGTACAGAAGACCCTCTAAAGTTGTACAAAATCGAATTTGCATTGGAATTGATCAAATGGTTTTTGAACGGTAGGCTCGTGAAAATGATGCTTTTTTCCGAAATTTACATAAAAAAAACATCCCCGGTGCAAAAAATGACCAAGCCATGCGGAAATCTCCTGGACATGTTCCTTGGGTAAGGGCTTTAAAACTTAAGACATGTAAAGTAGACCCTCCATAGTTGTACAAAATCATATTTGCAACGTAATTGATTAAATGGTTTTTGAACAGTAGGCTCGTGAAAATGATTATTTTTCCGAAATTTATATAGAGAAAGAATAAAGCGCGGTGCAAAAAAATGACCAAGCCATGCGGAAATCTCCTGGACTTCTACCTTGGGTTAGGGCTTTAAAACTTAAGACATGTAAAGAAACCCTCCGTAGTTGTACAAAATCAAATTTGCAACGTAATTGATTAAATGGCTTTTGTACGATAGGCTCGTGAAAATGATGATTTTTCCGAAACTTATATTGAGAAAGAATAAAGCGCGGTGCAAAAAAAATGACCAAGCCACGCGGAAATTTCCTGGACATGTTCTTTGGGTTAGGGCTTTAAAACTTAAAACATGTACAGAAGACCCTCTAAAGTTGTACAAAATCGAATTTGCATTGGAATTGATCAAATGGTTTTTGAACGGTACGCTCGTGATTATGATGATTTTTCCCGAAATTTTCATTTAAAAAAAACAAGAAAAAAACAACCCCGGTCCAAAAAATGAACATCCATGCGGAAATCTCCTGGACATATTCCTTGGGTAAGGGCTTTATAACTTAAGACATGTAAAGAAGACCCTCCGTAGTTGTACAAAATCATATTTGCAACGTAATTGATTAAATAGTTTTTGTACGGTTGGCTCGTGAAAAATGATGATTTTCCCGAAATTTATATAGAGAAAGAAAAAGGCGCGGTGCAAAAAAATGACCAAGCCACGCGGAAATTTCCTGGACATGTTCCTTGGGTTAGGGCTTTAAAACTTAAAACATGTACAAAAGACCCTGTATAGTTGTACAAAATTGAATTTGCATTGGAATTGATCAAATGGTTTTTGAACGGAAGGCTCGTTAAAATGATGCTTAGTGTAGCTTATTTTCAATGTATATTTACTGTTTCAATATTTTAACTTAAGTAATATGTTTGTGTGTGCGTGCGCGTTATATGTGTGTGTGTGTTGGTATGTGTATACGTTTGCGTGAGTGTGTGTGTGTGCGCTGTACGCATGTACGTGTATAGGGGTTTGTCAATGCGATCTAGTACAATAGTACGTTATATGCATATTGATAATATTTGTATACCACAACTTGTGATATATTTCACCAAATTGAAAGTTTGTTTTACTACTTTTTTGTATTCTAGAATAGTCCTACTGCATCACAAGAATGAATCCATGTTGTTTAAGTCACGTTTTATCTATCATTTTCATTTTCTTTCTTTTGCTTTCCTCTCTATTTTCTTTTCAAACCAACGGCACAATATTTACGATGTACATAAGAACCCTGGACCCAGTACAGCTAGATCGTCTTTGTCCTCAGTATCGTCTTCTCTTAACGATCCTTCTATTTTTCACAACCACCTATCTTTTGTACATTATAATGTTCAAAGTATTCAAAACAAGATAGATTTATTGTCTGTTGAGTTGTTGGACTTCGATATTCTAGCTTTCACAGAAACTTGGTTAAGCGATTCTGTCTCCGATGAAAATCTGAAAATTCCTTCATTTCATTTGCCTCTCCGCAAAGACAGACACGGAGACAGTCATGGAGGTGTTATTATATATGTTAAAAACAATCTTCACTTCAAGCATAGAGCTGATCTTGAACCAAATAACCTAGAATGCTTATGGGTCGAGGTTACATTGCATAACAACAAAAAGATACTTTTTGGCAACTTTTACAGGCCACCTAACGCTGATTCAATTTATAATAGCTTAATAGAAGACTCTTTTTCACTGGCTGTCGATACTGGGTTTTCCGATATATTCATCACGGGAGATTTTAATTTCAATACTCAAAATCGTAATGCATCTTTAAATATAGCTTCACTCTGTCGAGAGAACGATCTTGTGCAACTTATTAATGAACCGACACATTTTACCGAAAACTCAAACTCAACTCTAGATCTTATATTTGTATCTAAAGCTGAAAATGTTTTATTTTCTGGTGTCGGTGACCATTTTCTTGACCAAAATGTTCGGTTTCACTGTCCAGTCTTTGCTCTGTTGAAATTTCACAAGCCAAAATTGCTTTCCTATTCAAGACATATATGGATGTATGACCGTTGTGACTTTAACACTCTGAAACAAGCACTAGGTGAGTTCGACTGGCACTCTTGTTACCATGAGAACATCAATATTCATACAACCAATGTAACAGAAAATATTTTAGAAATCAGCAGCAAATGTATCCCTAATAAAATTGTCAGAATACGCCCTAACGATGTACCATGGATGAATACATCAGTCCGTAAAGCTATTAGAAAACGTAAATGTGCATACAGGAAGGCCAAACGAACTAACAGCGAATCCTCTTGGGCAAAATTTAGGAGACTTCGTAATGACACCGTCACATTAATACGACGCTCTAAACTTGATTATTATGAACAAATGGCAAACAAACTTAAATCCGAACCTCTCTCACCTAAGTCTTGGTGGTCTACTCTTAAGTATTTTATTTCACCAAATACAGACAAAACTATACCTCCTTTAAAAAGCCCATATACTGACAATCTTATACACGATTCCTTCGAAAAAGCTGAACTGCTGAATAACTATTTTTGTAGCCAAACTTTACTGAATGATAGTGGTAAGCAAGTCCCGCAAGCAACTCCTCCAACTGACACTAATCTCCTAACATCTCTGGTTCTTAGTCCACAAGAAATAGAAGACGCATTAAATAATCTCTCTACAGGAAAAGCATCGGGCCCAGATGGAATAAACAACCGTATTCTCAAAGAATCATCAGCTGAATTATCAATCCCTCTATGTTCTCTCTTTAATCACTCTCTTCGTTCATGTATAGTCCCTGAAACTTGGAAAGACGCAAATGTCTGTGCTATTTACAAAAAGGGTGACACTTGTCTCCCTGTCAACTATAGACCTATTTCATTACTCAGTTGCATTGAAAAGGTTTTCGAAAGAGTTATCTTCAAACACATCTATAATCATTTAAACGCTATCCGCTTTTTGTCCCCTTTTCAGTCTGGATTTAGACCAGGTGACTCCACAGTTAATCAGTTAACACTTTTATATGATACATTTTGTAAAGCGCTCGATAATGGTTTAGAAGTAAGAACGGTTTTCTTTGACATAAGTAAGGCATTCGATAAGGTGTGGCACAAAGGCCTGTTGGTCAAACTAGAAAATGCTGGTATTTCGGGTAAATTATTAGACTGGTTTTCTAATTATCTCTCCGGAAGACGACAACGCGTTGTGCTACCTGGTACTCAATCTACATGGGATGCAGTAAATGCTGGAGTTCCCCAGGGCTCAATTTTAGGACCCCTATTGTTTCTTATTTTTATAAATGATATTGTCGTTGACATTGGAAGTCATATCCGTCTTTTTGCTGACGATACCAGTTTATATATTGTTGTTGAAAACCCAAATGCTGCTGCAGAACTCCTCCAATCTGATATCCTAAAAATAACAGAATGGGCCGATACGTGGTTAGTTAACTTTAATCCTGCAAAGTCCGAATGCCTATTGCTAAGTAGAAAAATGCATCAGCAAAACCACCCATCTCTAAACATGCATGGCCAAATTATACCAGAAGTAGAACACCACAAACATCTGGGTATCATTCTTTCAAATGACTGCCCTTGGCATGAAAACTATATAGTAAATAAAGCATGGAAACGGGTTCACATTATGAGTAGACTGAAATTTACTCTTGATAGGAAATCCCTTGAAGTAATATACACCTCTTTCATCCGACCAATTCTAGAATATGCTGATGTTTTATGGAATAATTGCTCTATGGCTGAAAAGGATATGCTTGACAAGATCCAAAACGAATGTGCTCGTATTGTATCGGGAGCAACCAAACTGGTCTCTCTCGATAAACTTCAACAGGAAGTGAATTGGTCATCCCTAGAAGAGAGACGACGCGTTCACAGGCTTATAATGTTCTATAAGATGATAAATGGTCTTGCACCAGAATATCTAACAAATCTCGTTCCCCCAAATATTGGATCAACGTCTTCGTACAACCTTCGAAACCCAGATCAGTTGAGACCTGTACATTCCCGAACTAACCAATATTACAATTCTTTCTTACCCGTGACAGTTCGCGATTGGAATAACCTATCAACAGATGTAAGAAATTCACCCACTTTAAAAGTTTTTAAAAGTAAAGTTATGCCAGTCCGTGATAGTACGCCCGCTTATTTTTACAGCGGATCACGAATGGCACAGGTCTTACATGCTAGGCTTCGCATGAATTGTAGCAAACTAAATCATCACCTTTTCACTCGTAATATAGTCCAATCTCCCCTTTGCCATTGTGGACAACCTGAAAACAACTATCACTATCTTCTCGAATGTCACTTTTATAGTTGCCACCGTACATGCCTTCTTACAAAAGTGCGTCAAATCACTCAAAATGTCTCTCTTCATACTCTTCTGTTTGGGGATGTTTCTCTTTCTCAATCTGACAATACGGAGTTATTTCTGGCCGTCCAAAAATACATAATGGATAGTGGGAGGTTTGCATGACGAGTAAATGTTGCAAAGTACTGTCTACGACTTAACAATTACACTGGTAAACACTTAAAAAAATAATCATAGTCTTTATACTGTCTGTGTGCTAAAAAATCATTTGTCTCTTCATCTCTAAACGTTGGTTTTCATCTTAATATTCCTTCTTCTTTTTCTCTTTCTTTATTTTTTTTCTATTAATATATTATATTAAAATATCTATCAATTACAAATAATGCAAGAGCCTTACCACATAACCTAGTTTTGTGTATTTTTTTACAAAAATATTTTGTATAAAATCAATAGAAGAGGTTGTGGTACACATTTTTTATATGCTCTTTACTTGCTCATAGATCTACCAGCCATGTATTAGTTTTATTGTAATTTATCAATAATGGAGATTGACTTCAATAAGCACCTAGTGCTTCCGTCAAAATCCTTTGCGTGTATAATGTTAGTATGGTTATGAAACTGAATGTTTGTATAATGTATGATTAAAATATATGCAATCAATATGTTTAAACCAAAATGATGCTTTTTTTCCGAAATTAACATAAAAAAATATGTCCCCGCTGCAAAAAATGACCAAGCCATGCGGAAATTTCCTGGACATGTTCCTTGGGTTAAGGCTTTCCGCGTGGCTTGGTCATTTTTTTGCACCGCGCTTTATTCTTTCTCTATTTAAATTCCGGAAAAATCATCATTTTAACGAGCCTACCGTTCAAAAACCCATTTAATCAATAACGTTGCAAATATGATTTTGTACAACTATAGAGGGTCTACTTTACATGTCTTAAGTTTTAAAGCCCTTACCCAAGGAACATGTCCAGGAAATTTACGCGTGGCTTGGTCATTTTTTTGCACCGCGCTTTATTCTTATCAATATAAATTTCGGAAAAATCATCAATTTCACGAGCCTACCTACAAAAACCATTTGATCAATTACATTGCAAATATGATTTTGTACAACTATGGATGGTCTACTTTACATGTTTTAAGTTTTATTGCCCTAACCCAAGGAACATGTCCAGGAGATTTCCGCATGGCTTTTTCATTTTTTGCACCGGGGATGTTTTTTATTTCTTTATGTAAATTTCGGAAAAAAACTTCATATTCACGAGTCTACCGTTCAAAAATGATTTGATCAATTCCAATGCAAATTCGATTTTGTAGCACTTTAGAGAGTCTTCTGCACATGTTTTAAGTTTTAAAGCCGTAACCCAAAGAACATGTCAAGGAAATTTCCGCGTGGTTTGGTCATTTTTTTGCACCGCGCTTTATTCTTTTTCTATATAAATTTCGAAAAAAATCATCATTTTCACGAGCCTACCGTACAAAAACCATTTCATCAATTTCGTTGCAAATATGATTTTGTACAACTATGGAGGGTTTACTTTACATGTCTTAAGTTTTAAAGCCCTAACCCAATGAACATGTCCAGGAGATTTCCGCATGGCTTGGTCATGTTTTGCACCGGGGATGTTTTTTTTATGTAAATTTCGGATAAAAAATCATCATTTTCACGAGTTTACCGTTCAAAAACCATTTGATCAATTCCAATGCAAATTCGATTTTTTACAACTTGAGAGGGTTTTCTGAACATGTTTTAAGTTTTAAAGCCCTTACCCAAAGAACATGTCCAGGAAATTTCCGCGTGTCTTGGTCATTTTTTTGCACCGCGCTTTATTCTTTCTCAATATAAATTTCGGAAAAATCATCATTTTCACGAGCCTGCCGTACAAAAACCATTTGATCAATTACATTGCAAATATGATTTTGTACAACTTTAGAGGGTCTTCTGTACATGTTTTAAGTTTTAAAGCCCTAACCCAAAGAACATGTCCAGGAGATTTCCGCATGGCTTGGTCATTTTTTGCACCGGGGATATTTTTTTATTTTTTATGTAAATTTCGGAAAAAAAGCATCATTTTCACGAGCCTACCGTTGAAAAACCATTTGATCAATTCCAATGCAAATTCGATTTTGTACAACTTTAGAGAGTCTTCTGTACATGTTTTAAGTTTTAAAGCCCTAACCCAAAGAACATGTCCAGGAAATTTCCGCGTGGCTTGGTCATTTTTTTGCACCGCGCTTTATTCTTTTTCTTTATAAATTTCGGAAATATAATCATTTTCACGAGCCTACCGTTCTATAACCATTTAATCAATTACGTTGCAACTACGGAGGGTCTCTTTTACATGTCTTAAGTTTAAACGCCCTAACCCAAGGAACATGTCCAGGAGATTTCCGCATGGCTTGGTCATTTTTTGCACCGGGGATGTTTATGTAAATTTCGGAAAAAAAGCATCATTTTTACGAGCCTACCATTCAAAAACCATTTAATCATTTCCAATGCAAATTCGATTTTGTACGACTTTAGAGAGTCTTCTGTACATGTTTTGAGTTTTACAGCCCTAACCCAAAGGACATGTCCAGGAAATTTAAGACATGTAAAAGAGACCCTCCATAGTTGTACAAAATTATATTTGCAACGTAATTGATTAAATGGTTTTTGAACGGTAGGCTCGTGAAAATGATTATACTTCCGAAATTTATATAGAGAAAGAATAAAGCGCGGTGCAAATAAATGACCAAGCCACGCGGAAATTTCCTGGACATGTTCTTTGGGTTAGGGATTTAAAACTTAAAACATGTACAGAAGACTCTCTAAAGTTGTACAAAATCGAATTTGCATTGGAATTGATCAAATGGCTTTTGAACGGTAGACTCGTGAAAATGATGTTTCTTTTTCCGAAATTAACATAAAAAAACATCCCCGGTGCAAAAAATGACGAAGCCATGCGGAAATCTCCTGGACATGTTCATTGGGTTAGGGCTTTAAAACTTAAGACATGTAAAGAAGACCCTCCACAGTTGTACAAAATTAAATTTGCAACATGATTACTCAAATGGATTTTGAACGGTAGGCTCGTGAAAATGATGATTTTTTCGAAATTTATATAGAGAAAAAATAAAGCGCAGTGTAAAAAAATGACCAAACCACGCGGAAATTTCCTGGACATGTTCTTTGGGTAAGGGCTTTAAAACTTAAAACATGTACAAAAGAGACCCTCTAAAGTTGTAAAAAATTGAATTTGCATTGGAATTGTTCAAATGTTTTTTGAACGGTAGACTCTTGAAAATGATTTTTTTTCCGAAATTTACATAAAAAAAACATCCCCGGTGCAAAAAATGACCAAGCCATGTGGAAATCTCCTGGACATGTTCCTTGGGTTAGGGCTTTAAAACTTTAGACATGTAAAGTAGACCCTCCATAGTTGTACAAAATCATATTTGCAACGTAATTGATTAAATGGGTTTTTGAACGGTAGGCTCGTGAAAATGATGATTTTTCCGGAATTTATATAGAGAAAGAACAAATCGCGGTGCAAAAAAATGACCAAGCCACGCGGAAATATCCTGGACATTTTACTTGGGTTAGGTCTTTATATCTTATAATGTTCAAAGAAGACCCTCCAAAGTTGTAAATCGAATTTGCAACGATATTGGTCGAATGGTTTTTCAACAGTTGACACGAGAAAATGATGCTTTTTTACGAAATTTCTTAAAACTTTATATAAATAAAGAACAAATCGCAGGTCCGAATATAGCGACAGTGAAGATGACACAACCCACGGTTATAGGCCTTCCCAGTAGGTTTGATCGCAACTGAAAGCCCGCCATAGCCGTAGCCAATACATTGAGTGAAGCTGACACAACCAACGGTGATATGCCTTTCCAGTGCGTCTGATCGCAACTTAAAGGTTGCACATAGACTAAGGCAATACATTGAAGCCGACACAACTCACTATGAGTGTTTCCAGTATGACTGATCGAATCTATAAGCCCGATCTGTGATTACATTGAAGCTGACAAAAAACATGGTGAAAGGTCTTTCTAATAATACTGATCGCAACTAAAAGTCACGATGACTCAACCCTCGGTGATAGAACTTTCCAGTTGGCCTGATCGAAACAAAAAGCTCTACCAAAGCCTGGAGCAATACAGTGAAGCAAACACAAAATACGGTGATATGCCTTTCTTGTAATACTGATCGCAACTAAAAGCACATCCATTGCCTTAGGCAATAATGTGAAGATGTCTCAACCCACGGTGATAGGCCCTTCTAGTAGGTCTGATCGCATCTAAAAGCCCGCCGATAGCCTCAGGAAATACATTGAAGCTGATACAATCCACGGTGACAGGCCTTCCAATAAGGTCTAATGGTAACTAAAAGCCCTCCCATAGCCTCAGGCAATACATTGAAGCTTAGACAACTCACGGGGATAGACCTTTCAAGTATGTGTGAACGCAACAAAAAGCCCGCCCAAAGCCTAAGGCAATGAAGTGAAGTTGACACAACCCACTGTGATAGGCTTATCCAGTATGTCTGATTGCAACTAAAAACCAGCCCAAAGCCTCAGGCAATACAGTTAATCTAACACAACCTACGGTGATTGGCCTTTCCAGTAGGTCTGATCCCAACTCAAAGCTTGCCCATAACCTCAGGCAATACAGTGAAGCTGGCATAACCCGCAGTGATAGGCCTTTCAAGTTGGTCTGATCGCCCATAGCCTTAAGCGATGAAGTGACGCTGACACAACCACAACCGACTGTGATATACCTGTCCAGTAGGTCAAAATGCAATTAAGAACCCGCCCATAGCTTTAGGCAATACTGTGAATCTGACACAATCCACGGTGAAAGGCATTTTTTGTAAGTCTGATCACAACTAAAGGACCGTCCACACGCTTAGACAATAAAGTGAAGCTGACGCAAAATAGGCCCTTCCAGTAGGTCAGATGGCAACTAAAAGCCTGCCAATCACCTTAGTCAATACAATGAGGCTGACCAAACCCACGGTCATAGACCTTATTAGTAGGTCTGATCGCAGTTTAAAACAAGAGCGATCAGTAATCACATGTGTCGCCTCATGATGGCCAATTTCATGTTGGGACAAATTTTGTGACAGACGGACAGACAGACGGACAGTGCACAACTAGACTTGGTACTGATCATTCCTGTAAAGTTTGGATAAAATTGCACCAGTAGTTTATGAGGAGTAGTCCGGACAAGCTTTTGTGTATCTGGCAACACACAGAAAAAAACACCTTTTTATCAAAGGGCCATAACTCGGCCAAAAATCATTCAACCGGAAAAAAACGTGCAATATGCGCAAGGACTTGAGCTACAGATCAATCCTATAAAGTTTCATTGAAATTGCGTTAGTGGTATAAGAGAAGTAGTCCGGACAAACTTTAAAAATAAAAATTATTAAAGGGCCATAACTCTGACAAAAATCATTGAACCGGAAAATGCTGACAATATGCACAACTAGAATTGGTACTGATCATTCCTGTAAAGTTTGGATGAAATTGCACCAGTAGTTTATGAGGAGTAGTCCGGACAAGCTTTTGTGTATCTGGCAACACACAGAAAAAAACACCTTTTTATCAAAGGGCCATAACTTGGCCAAAAATCATTCAACCGGAAAACCCGTGCAATATGCACAAGGACTTGAGCTACAGATCAATCCTGTAAAGTTTCATTGAAATTGCATTAGTGATATAAGAGAAGTAGTCCGGACAAACTTTAAAAATAAAAATTATTAAAGGGCCATAACTTGACAAAAATCATTGAACCGGAAAATGCTGACAATATGCACAACTAGACTTGGTACTGATCATTCCTGTAAAGTTTGGATGAAATTGCACCAGTAGTTTATGAGGAGTAGTCCGGACAAGCTTTTGTGTATCTGGCAACACACAGAAAAAAGCACCTTTTTATCAAAGGGCCATAACTTGGCCAAAAATCATTCAACCGGAAAACCCGTGCAATATGCGCAAGGACTTGAGCTACAGATCAATCCTGTAAAGTTTCATTGAAATTGCATTAGTGGTATAAGAGAAGTAGTCCGGACAAAATTAAAAATTATTAAAGGGCCATAACTCTGACAAAAATCATTGAACCGTAGAGGCGACACAAAAACGCCCATAACCTCAGGCAATACAGTGAAGCCAGCATTACCATTTACCAACGATGATAGGCATTTCTGGAAGGTCTGATCTCAACTAAAAGTCAACCCATTGCCTCAAGCAATACAGTGAGGCTGACGCAACCCACGGTGATAAGTCTTCCGAGTAGGTTTGATGGCAACTAAAAGCCCGCCCATTGCCTCATGCAGTACAGTGAAGCTGACATAACCCACGGTGAAAGGTCTTTCTAGAAGGCCTGATTGCAACTGATAGCCAATCCATCGCCTTAGGCAATACAGTGAAGTTGACACAACCAACGGTGATAGGCCTTTCCAGTAGGTCTGATCGAAACTATTAGCCCGACCATAGCCTAGAGCAATACTTTGAAGCAGAAACAAATCTTGGTGATAGGCCTTTCTTGTATTACTAAATGCCCGCCCATTGCCTTAGGTAATAAGATGGACCTGACCCATAGCAATAGTCCTTTCCAGTAGGTCTGATGGCAACTTCAACTTCGCCCATAGCCTCAGACAATACAGTGAATCTGACACTACCCTCTGTGATAGACCTTTCCAGTAAGTCTGATCTCAACTTAATACCCGAACATAGCCTTAGGCAATAAAATGAATCTGACTCAACCCTAGGTAAAAGACCTTTCTAGTAGGTCTGATGGCAACTAAAAACCCGTCTATAACCTAAGGCAAGGCAATGAGGCTGACCCAACCCACGGGGATAGACCTTTCTAGTAGGTCTGATCGCAACTTAAAGCCCGCCCATAGCCTCAGGAAATCCTCAGGAAATACATTGAAGCTGACAAAAACCACGGTGATAGGCCTTTTAAGTAGGTCTGATCGCAACTTAAAACCTGCAATAAATTCATGCAATACAGTGAAGATGACACAACCCACGGCGATACCTTTTCAATAGGTCTGATTGCAACTTAAAGCCCGCCCATACCCTCAAACAATACGGTGAAGCTGACACAACCCAGGGTGATAGGCGTTTGTAGTAGATCGAAGAGCAACTTCAAGCATGCTCATAGCATCAGGCATTACAGAGAAACTAGCACAATCCACTGAAAAAGGTGACACAACCAACGGTGATAGGCTTTCCTAGTAGTTCTGATATCTACTAAAAGCCAGCCCATAGTCTCAGCCAATACAGTGACCCTGATACAACCCATGATGATAAACCTTTCCAGTTGGTCTGATCGCAACTTATAGCCCCCAATTGCCTCAGACAATACAGTGAAGCTGACATAACCTACGGTAATAGGTCTTTCCAGTAGGTCTGATTGCAACTAATAGTCCGCCTATAGCCTGAGACAATACAGTGAAGGTGACACAACCCATGTTGATAGGCCTTCTAGTAGGTCTGATCGGATCTAAAAGCCCGCCCATAGCCTTTAGCAATACAATGAAGCTGACACAACCCAGGGTGATAGGACTTTCTGGTAGGTTTGATCGGAAATAAAAGCCAGCCCATAAGCTCAGGTACAGTAAAGCTGACACAAACCCACGATGACAAGCTTTGCCAGTAGGTCTGATCGAAACTAAAATCACGACCATAGCCTCAGGCAG
This sequence comes from Ruditapes philippinarum, assembly GCF_026571515.1. Lineage (NCBI taxonomy): Eukaryota > Metazoa > Mollusca > Bivalvia > Venerida > Veneridae > Ruditapes > Ruditapes philippinarum. The sequence goes on from NW_026866414.1 coordinate 125,607, forward strand.
TACAATGAAGCTGACCTTACCCACGTGCTAGGCATTTTCAGAAGGTGTGATCGAAACTTAAATCCCGCTCAAAGCCTGAGGCAATACAGTGATGCTCACGCATCCCACTGTGATAGGCTATTCCAGTAGGTCTGATGGCAACTTAAATCCCCTGACACAACCCACAGTGATAGGCTATTCCAGTAGGTCTGATCGGAAATAAAAGCCAGCTGATTGCCTCAGGCACTAAAATGAAGCTGACATAACCCACGTGATACGGCTTTCCAGTAGGTCTGATCGCAATTAAAAGCCCGTAAATGGTCTGAGGCAATATAGTGAAGATGGCACAACCAACGGTGATAGCCCTTTCCAGTAGTTCTGTTCGGAACTAACAGCCCGCGCTATAGCCTTAGGCAATAAAGTGAGGCTGACACAACCCACTGTGATACGTCTTCCATGTAGGTCTATTCGCAACTAAAACCCCGCCCATAGCCTCAGGCTATAATGTGAATCTGACACAACTCTCGATGAAAGGTTTGATGACAACTAAAAACCCGCCCAAAGCCTCAGGCAATACAGTGAATCTGATAGAATACTCGGTTATAGGCCGTGCGAGTAGGTCTGATCTCAAACAAAACGCCCGTCCATAGCTTCAAGCTATACCTATACAGTGAAGCTGACACAACCCATGGTGATAGACCTTTCTAGCAGGTCTGATCGCAACTAAAAGCCTGCCCATAGCCGCAGACGACAATACAATGAAGCTGACAGAGCCCACGATGATAGGACTTTCTAGAAGGTTCGAGCGCCACTAAAAGCCTGTCCATATGGCCTGTTATGTGTGGACGTGCCGTAAAAATCCAAAAAATAATCCATAGCCTTAGGCAATACAATACAGTGAAACTGACACAACCCACAATGAAAGGTCATTCTGGTACTAAAAGCCCGCCCATAACCTCATGCGATACAGTGACACAATTCACGGGGATAGGCATTGCCAATAGATCGCAAGTAATATGACGGCCATAGTCTCAGGCAGTACAGTGAAGATGACCTAACTAACATGATAGGTCTTTTTAGTAGGTCTGTAGCAACTAAAATCCCACCAATTGCCTCAGGCAATACAGTAAAGTTGGGGATGGTCTTATCGCAACTAAAAGCCAGGCAATAGTCTCTGGCAATACAGTGAACCTGACACAACCCATTCTCATAGGCCTTTCTCGGTAATTCATAGCGCGACTAAAAGCCGTCAATAGCCTCACGCAATACAGGGAAGCTGACACAACGCACAGTTTAAGGCCTTTCTTGTAGGTCTGAGCGGAACTTAAAGCCCGCACAGAGTGAAGCTGAGGGATTGTTTTGGCTTCACTGTTTTGCTTGTTTAAAATTTTGTAAAAAGACCCCCATTTTTTCGAGCCAAACGTGAAACACCATTTGTCTAAATCCGTTGCGGATTCGTTTTTATATAAATTTGAAGTCTTCTTGACAGAAATATAAGACCCAATGCCCTAACACAAGCCATATGTCCGCGAAATTTCCGCGTGACATGGTCGTTCTTTGAACCAACAATTTTTCTTCTTCTGTATATAAAGTGAATTAATTAGGGTATTTTGTAAAAGACACCATTTTCTCGACCCAACCGTGAAAACACCATTTCTCTGATTCCCTTGCAGATTCGTTTTTGTATCGGTTTGGAAGATCTTCTTTGCAAAATACAAGGCCAAAAGGTCTAACCCATTAATATGTCCGCGAGATTTCTGCGTTTCATGGTCGTTTATTTGTACTTGCCATTTGTTCTTTCTGTATATAAATTGACTCAATTTTCGTAAAACACACCATTTTCTCTAACCAGCCATGCAAACATCATTTGTCTGATTCCTTTGCATATTCGTTTTTCAATCAATTTGGCGGGTCTTCTTTGCCAAAGCCATAGCGCAAGCAATTTGTCCGCGAGTTTTCCGCGTGTCATTGTCGATTTTTTTTTTACTGGCAATTTGTTCTTTCTTAATATAAAGTGTGTCAATTTTCTCGAGCCAACCATGAAAACATCATTTGTCTGATTCCTTTGCAGATTCGTTTTTCTATCAATTTGGCGGGTCTTCTTTGCACAATATAAGGCCCAAAGCCCTAACCTTAGCAATATATCCGCCCATCTCGCCCCACTCTTAGTTTCATTCTACTTATAATACATTGTACTGAAATACAATTGTAATACCTTTTCCCTGTCTTGTTGATGATTCAATTTCTTCATTTGATGCATATTGTCTAATAGTTTCTTAATATAATTATATCCGGAGATGTAGCCCTATATCTAGATTTATACATGACTCTTTGGCTTATATTGTTTTTTTAAATTATCTGCTATTTTTATGTCTATACAGTAAATTTTTTGTCATTCCGGGGTCATTTTAGGAATTTTTGTGTTCTGACTATTGGCTGCATTTCCACACATTTCATGTGCTCAAGCATGTCAATTTTAATTATGAAGTGCGTTCAACCATGAAAAAACGTAATTCACACAATGCACGAAAAAATTGTGGGAATGGGTGAAATAAGATTGCACATGATATTCTCGGATACGATAGAGATCGACATATCAGAAAATCACCTTACTCTCTCTTATGTCGAGAGTAAATCAATTATTCTCTAATCTACTATAGCAAGAAACAACAACAAATACATAGGAATAACGCTTAATATTTGGTAGTACATATTACAAATCAATAGAATCAATCGGTATTTATCTGTATCTGTTATGTTCTTGTATTTGGGATTCATCAGATGTATAGCATTGTTGCTGTATTCGAAACTCTGAAACGAAACTAAAACAGATCTAAACATGTGGTTACAAAATATAACAAACAGAATAATATTGCAAACGGAACACCGTAATATTGTGTAATCTGTAAAATATTAAATAACAAGTTATGTTCATTAAAACAAAGAAAAATCATTAAATTATGCAACTTTAATAAGTTATATTTCAAGAAAAGATTTTTTGTGTGTCATGTGAAGAATAATGAAAAAAGCCTAAATATTCAGCAAGAATGTGTATTTAAATACTTCATTACAAAAACGTTTGTTGTAAGAAGGGATGGGGTCGGGTGGGGCGTATTTAAACATGTTATTTAAGTACCACCAAATGCAAGCGTCGAGTGAAGAAAAACCGCGAAAACACTATATATATACCCCACTAACCCACGAAATACACGTGCACCGTTAAAAGAAAATACTTAAGGTATCACTCCATATTTAACTTAAGGTACAGAAACCATACATAAGCACTCATTCAAGCTATATCCGATACGAGAATAATTTCATACATTGGTAGATTATCTATACAACAGCGTGGCATAGCCCTAAGATTGGTCAACGGTGGTGTACACCAAACAGAGGTTGGTAACAAAATTTATTTGTTTAAATAATTATTTTAATTCCTTTGCATTGCAAAAGCCGAAAATCATTTAAATTCAGTTTCTATCAAAGAGGAACATAAAATGCATATTTTTATTTAGTAATTTCTTGTCTGTATCATTTGTAGGTTGCGCCTGGCATGGGTGTACACCAAACTACCTAAGAAGGCTTATCATTAAGTACAGAGCAACTTCTTTGGTAACCTTCCTCACCAACCCCAAAATTATCTGTGACGACGCTGCCGGGCTGTAATACACAGTCAGGTTGGGCACACACAGTATAAGGACATAATTTTGCAACATCGACGTTCGACACGCATTGACATTTTTTCGAAATTAAATCTTAAATTTGTATCTTGAATGAAAAATACTTAATAACAATGATAACATGTCTCTTTTCTGTATTTACTGAAAATTTCAGCATGATCGGGCAAATATTGATACACCAATGAAACCATTTATACATGCACACTTATAAGATTTGTTAAGTGTATGTACAGTTCATTCATAGCAGCCATTTTGAAAGTAACGTTTTGCGTCATGTTGCACGTGCGCCCAATTATGCGTCTATTAAGGAAAAGTAATGTCGAAAAGCAAGACGGCCGAAATTGCATAATGATCTAGATCTTGTCATAAATTGCATTGAAATACCCAAAATGTTGTTACTACGTGTATATAGTCACATAGGTATTAATCAATGATAACGTGACCACGGCACGGGAAAGCTGTTACGTTCCCACGTAAAATCCACAACGTGATTATCGTGCTCATGCGTACGTCAAACCTATCGCGTGGCCACGAAATACTATCGAGTTCGTATAAATACATGTCGCGTAGTCACATAATGCCTATGCATTACCACGTAACAGATATCTCGTGTGCACGTTACAGCTTTCGCGTAGCCCAATATACTATCGCGTGCACACAAACTAGCTGTCGCGTGCGCATGTAGAAAACAAAAGCTTTTTTATGTCCCCTTTATAAATGACAAATATAATAGGCCTAACAATTAGCAAATTATTTTAATCTTTATTTTAAACAACTTTAACAGAACAAGAATTTCAATAAATGCGTTATATAATATTATAATGAAACTTGCCTATATAATGCCTTTTGTAGAAAACATGAAGAAATTTCTCGTCGATAGGTATGATGATAGATATTTCTTGTCGGTAGACATGAAGACATTTCTTGTCGGCAGGCATGGATACATTTAATTAAATGCAGGATATTTAAAATGATCGATTGAATATAGACTGACAATATTGATCATATTTCAAAACAAAATTATGATTGAACGCTTAAAATATACAAATTCTTACTATAATGATACGAAGATGGCAGAGTTCTTGACGGTAGATATTTGCCAATGGACATGGTTTAAACAAATTCATAATGTTTTACATGTGCATGATATTAGGAATAATGGTTCTAAAATGAAAAATAAGTGAAATTAATTCATATTTTTACTTCTTGTCGGTTCTTGACGGCTTTTGTCTTTTTGTTATTAATTTTCAAGTCATGTCTTTTTCATGCAATGTGTGATTACAGAGAAAAGTGGCTATAAACAAGCCAGTCGACATTTTCGGTGACTTTATTGCTTTGTCTACAGATACCAAAGGTACCGTATTATCGCCCAACTTGGTCATTTTCTATCTATTTTCCATGTTTTTTTTATAACTCTTAATTACTTTAAGAAATCAATTTGATATTTTGGCTGATAAATTTGTAATGCAGAATTTTAGAATATTTTACAGTAAAACTACTGAACTCTGAAATGCCTTTTTCCTTATTTGAATCCTAAATGATCCTGGGTAAATAACTGGGACGTTAATTGTGATCACTGCCATAGGCACTTGGTTTCGGGATAAAATAACCCTTTGAGAGGTTTGTAGAACTCAAATATAATTGAATGCTACAATTTTTTTAACGTAGATGTCTCTTTTCTAAAACCGTCATTTTTCCGATATTACTAAAAGTGTTTTTAGTAATATCGGAAAAATGACGGTTTTAGGAAAGAGACATCTACGTTAAAAAAATCATTACATTCAATCAAATTTGAGTTCTACAAACCTCTAAAAGGCTTTTCATCCCGAAACCAAGTGCCTATGGTCCGTCCTGTTTCAAAATTTCACTGAATAAATATTGTCAACGTTTGCTGATATTTTCAGTTTGTGTTGTAAAAAATGTTAACGTATGTATAAATTTAGTGATGTGTCAAACCACGGACATTTTTGTGCAAAACTGAAAAAAATGACGTAAACAATCGCAACTTTTTGGCTCTATACGTCAAACTTCGTTTTACGATAATAGCCGAGGTCTTCCGATTGGTACAGTATGATGAATTTCCCATAATGCATTGCGGTATTTGTCGGAGGAATTTTGACAATGGAGGAAATGTCGGAAATGACCCTGTAAATTTATTTGGACTTGTAAACCTATCATCAAATAACCAATGTGCAATACACTTTTAAGCAACCACGTTTAATTTTACTCATATGCTCAAATCGGAATAAGTGAAGTACCCTATTGCAGACATAAATCGCAGCAAACCAGAGAAGGGCAACGACAACAACAACAAATCAACATAATTTTCTTCCAGAACTGCATACAATTAAATATTTCCGATAATGTGAAGGGCAACGTGTGCTCGTCTGTCTATTAAGCTTATGACGAGACGGTCAGTGAGCCTAAATATAATATGTATCTGTTAGAAATTTGAGGAATTCCTGGGTGGCAGGGAGAAAAAAAATCCAGAGATGTCTGAAGCACCTGCTGAAGAAAGGTTGAAGAAGTTGGAGGAACTGTATCTAGGTATGATCTTTTAAAGTCAAATCTATGCTTCTCAATGTTATAATTAAAGTAATGATGCCATTGTTTAAGTAAATTTATGGTATTCTGTTTTGGAAAGCTTTCAATATTTGACTTTGGTCTTTACCCAACAATCAGCAAAGACTCAGGACTGACCTGTACATGTATCATGCTCAAAGGTTGTGATAAGTTATAGACATGATAAAAACTGCTATGATGTTAGTAGGAAAAGTTTGTTACAAAAACAGTTTATGGTTTAAATAATATGGCTCATGTTCTTTATAAAAGCACAGTTATAAAACGAATCCTGGTCAGCTCGGCCCTAAAACGTACTCGGCCCCTGAGTCAGCTCGACCCTATTCCATCTAGGCACGGGTCAACTCGGCCCACTTTTTAATTATTAATATTTAGGTTTGTGTTAACACTATTTATTTTTATTATTGTGATTATTTATAATACACGGATTGACAGTTTCAGAACTAGCAGCAGACAGGCTTTTTGCGAGTAAAGATAACTGATCGTGTATCTCACTGTATTTCTGACTCGTAGGTTTAACCGAAAATTTAAAGACCTTCAGTGTCAAACAATGTGTTGAAATATATACTGAGAGGAAGCTAAGATCACCAGCTTTTAATTGGTGTAACAAATTTTAAAATCGGACATTTAATCGCCCCAAACTAGCGATTTAAACACGGCTAAATTTGCATTCTTTTGCAAGCGAAGGGAAACTAAGGGAAACAACTCTTCCTTTTTCACTCGATATACCTCTGTTATTTACGTAGTTCGACAGAGAGAGTTTATAAATATAAGACAAATAAATAACAATTTTTTTCTAAATATACTTTATTTCGGCAGAAGTACAATGTATAAATATATAATAATAAGATATTTCTTATTATTCATTTACCTTAACAACATGCAAAGCAAAGTTAATACGTTATATATATTTTTGTAAAGTGGGTCGAGTTGACCCGTGCCGAGTTGGTATAGGGCCGAGTTGACTCTTTTCCTTATAAAACAGGTCTCGAGGTGAGGATCTGTTAAGCCAGCATGCCCATTCACACACTACAGTGCCTTATTCATGCACACAATTCTAGAATCTAGATGCACGCTTAAAAATTGTAAGCAGGGGGTACATGCACGCAAAGTAAAATCGTCAGAATGAATGTTTGGGATAGCCTAATATGCATATCAACTAAATGTCATTGCCATCTATTAATGGTTAGGAACAGTCTAAACCGGTCACAATTGCATGTCTACTTTCAAAGTCATCTCAGTCTGATTCGTAAATATTTTAGTCATGTCTTGACGTGACATGTACTGTCTTAAGAAAAAAAGTTTTGGCTATTTACAACTGCCAAAAAGTATTTTGAGTTTACCAATGATCAGCAAAAAGTTAGTCACTTGATTTTTTAACAACTACCTTCAATTGTGAGCTTTAGGTATGTCATATGAAATGAAAATTTAAACAATTGAGATTTTGAAATAAATGTACATAATTTCGGAGTTACAAAATTTTGGTTATTGGTAATAATCGTATGGACTAAACAAAATACCAGTGATTGTAATGGCTGTTATATTGCTACCTTAAGTGATGAGATTGTGTCTGTGTTATTGGGTAGTAAAGCTTAATACTTAGTGAAACAGCAGCTGTTCATTAATATCATGTTGACTAAAATGTTCTTACAAACAAAAACATGTTTAAACTTATGTGTACCCCCAGATTTTGAAATGTACCCCCAATTTTCAATGACAGGGGGTACATGTACTCCTACATTTGAAATTGAGTGGGCATGCTGTAAGCTTAAAAATTGTCAGATCGTGTGAAAATGTGTCAGTCATTTCCTCCGTTCCAACGGTTTTCAGGAAGTCTGCTAAATATTAGGATTAACTGTCGAAAAAACACATACTGGTTAGTCTTTTCAAATGAGTATTAACAGTACACTTTGTAAATCTATATTCATGCAACCTGTGTTTGATTGGGCAATAATTTTCCAAACTTGATGAACAATGTTCAAAATACATCATGACCACGGCTATAAGTAAAGCTGTACATGAACATTTACCAAGTAAATGTCACTTATTGACTTTTTGTGCATTTCACTTTTATATTTTAAGATATTTTCTTTCTATTGATACTAAAGTCTAAAGACGGCAAATAAACAAAATGATCATACCAATCAAATTAGTTACAACATCTCTTATTTTGTATCAATTAACCTTAATTGCCTTTATCACGATCACAAGGTGATAAAACATGTGACATAGACTGTCACTAATTCAGAACATGATGAACCGCAACTTTTGGTGTCTTTTTGTGTTCAACCTAAAAGGTGTGATTTTCTCTAGTATATTTCTGCTGAAGGGACCAGAGATCTGGTTCGAGACTCAGAGTTTGAAGGGTCAGTGTTCGAGCAATCTGAGGTAGAACAATATATATATAGTTTGCGAGTCTCTGTGATAGTTGTGACTTTCGACTCATACCCTGGGTGAAATTCACGCTGAGGGTTATCATCACAGTGGATCACTGTGAAATATTGAAGGGACATTTTGCTCTCTTGGGTGACCATTATCAATTTATTACACTTATTTACTTGCGTCTGTAAAAAATAACACATGCTACATTTGTCTCAAATAATTTCTGAATGGCGGATATTTGCACACCTGTTTTAAAAATGTTAGAATATTAGATGGTAAGTTAAAGAAATTGATCACCGTTTGTTGAATTAGATAGTACTAAGAAGCATCCATAAATAAATGAAATTTAATAATATACACAAAATTTATACACAAGATGACCCCTGACAAATGACTAGTCTGTTCTTCAAAAAATCTGTCAGTCTTTGATGTTACACACCTGCCGAATCATCAAAGAAGTGCAGACACTCTATTTACAATTGACTACCCTTTTTTATGCCCCCACAATGTGGGAGCATATAGCGTTGCACTTGTCCGTCACTCCGTCCGTCCGTACGTCCCGAAATCTTGTGAACGCAACTCCTCTTAAACCGGATGGCAGATTTTGCTTAAACTTACAGGGATGAACAACCTTAATGTGTAGATGGTAGTAAAGGAAGGAATTTTCGCTGCGACCAAATTTAACAGAATAAGAATTATGGCCCTTTGTTGATTTTTTCACTAGATACTATGTAGAAATTTTGTGAACGCAACTCCTCTTAAATCGGATGGCAGATTTTGCTTAAACTTACAGGGATGAACAACCTGAACCTAAATCCGTGGATTTTGTGAGCTCCTGGGTCATTTTTGAGATCGATGTAAATTCGAGGAGAAAATTTTCCAGGGGGTATGGACCGAATTTCTGATGGTGACGATTCGAACCAAGACAATAAATTCATTCGTCATATTTTATACAGTACCCAAAAACCGGCACGCTTCGGCTTTTATAGTTATGCTAGCCGCCTATGGTACGTCTGTAAGCGCTTTTCTCATTGGTCAAATCGAGCATTTTCCGGCATTCTATTTTAGAATAACCAATCAAATTACAGTTTACATTGTCGCTCTTGTCTGTTGTCAAAATGCGTCAAAATGTCGGATATAAATGAAAATCAAGAATGAACAATTGAAAAAATGACGACAATTGCCGATCGGGACACCCAGCTCGTCAAAGAAGTTGACGCAGGGGTGAAGAACCAATGGAAATTTGAATGGTTGGAAAAAACAACAGACATCCAACGAGGGGAAACGAAAATAAACGTCTGAATTGGTGACTAAAACTTAATGTGTAGATGGTAGTAAAGGAAGGAATTTTGCTGCGACCAAATTTAACAGAATTATGGCCCTTTGTTGATTTTTTCACTATATACTATGTAGAAATTTTGTGAACGCAACTCCTCTTAAACCGGATGGCAGAGTTTGCTTAAACTTCCTGGGATGAACAACCTTAATGTGTAGATGGTAGTAAAGGAAGGAATTTTTGCTGCAACCAAATTTAACAGAATTATGGCCCTTTGTTGATTTTTAGTTTTCAACTTGTGGCACATGTACTTCAAAAAATATTTGACCTAGAGTCATAAGATTGACAGAACAGTGGCGTGTGGGGGCATCCGTGTCCTATGGACACATTTCTAGTTTCATTATATACTATGTAGAAATTTTGTGAACGCAACTCCTCTTAAACCGGACGGCAGATTTTGCTTAAACTTCCAGGGATTAACAACCTTAATGTGTAGATAGTAGTAAAGGAAGGAATTTTTGCTGCGACCAAACAGAATTATGGCCCTTTGTTGATTTTTAGTTTTCAACTTGTGGCACATGTAGTCCAAAAAATATTTGACCTAGACTCATAAGATTGACAGAACAGTGGCGTGTGGGGGCATCCGTGTCCTATGGACACATTTCTAGTTATATATCAGAAAAAAATGTCATCTTTTTTGTCAAGAACAATTACACATTTTAAATTATTGCATAAAAGTAAAAAAAAAATGTTGGATAATTATCGTGTCAATTATTGACATATTATTAATCGTAAGTGCATTTTGATTACATTTTACATTTTTTACGCAAATGGAACTTCAAAACTACCAATTTTATACATATACAGATGATGTTACGTCTGTTATTAAAGCAATAGATTAGTGTTATGTTTTTCTAACAAGACTACATTGTACATGTACGTGAACATTTATATGCGATATTTATCACAGCAAATCTTTGTGATTGTCCACCGGTGATTGCAGGGATTTTTTTAACAAGTCTTTGGTGTTTTCCAGTGACTGACTTGAGTATGTCCCCAGCGATTTTCCACTCGCTGTTAAAATAGTCCGCAGTGACAAAGCAGGATGTGCAAAAAATTCTTGAGCTGTACTATAGCTATATATAATATTATTATATTTAACTTGTTAATAACATTATCACATAAAATAAAATGTTTATATATTTGGCACAATTAATGATTTGGGCCTGTGGTAATTTGTCTGGGCCTATAACTTTGCCTAGGTTGAAGGTCCAAATGGCCTATGATCTAAGAAAATTATCCCGCAGAGTCAAGTGCCTGCTTATTTTGATTTAAACATGTGATAACAGCATTAAGTATGATGTTAAGTTCAAAGTTATTATGGTGCTTATATTTTGTTCTAAGAGGCTGATATTTAATCCTAATTATTTATAAACAAAGGAAATGGCTTCTATTGCATGAGCTGGGTATGTGGAAAGTCAATTGATAAATATTCATAGTCTTTTTATGAAAATAAGACCGCATCCATGCCTTCACATCTTGGTGATATCCCCTTAAGTGGGAATTGTTTGACAAATAATTTTCTAATTTCTAAGTAAATAAAAATGGATAATATATAAGGTAAATTTTTGGACGTAAGTAAAATCATGTTTTTGCATACATATTGGAAAAAATCCAATAAACTGTCTATGAGTTGTGGCTGTTTCATGCATGATACATAGTACTAAGTAGACACACTTTGCAAAAATTTATTATGTCACTGTTGGGCATGTGCAACAAGATTATCCGCCAAGTGTAAACAAAATCTGTGAATGAAAAGGCATCACAGTTTTAAAGACATCAATCATAATGAAAATATTTAGGATAAAATATGAAATTGCCTAAATTTTACTTTAAAAAATAAAAATGAGATGTATGTTTATTGTAGTTCTCAGAGTAGTTTTAAGACTAGCTTGTAGCTCTGGAAGTAGTTCTTTAAATTCTTAGACTAGGAATAGTGATGGTGAAATTAGAAAAAATTACATTATGTACGAGCTAATTTCTTTAGGAACAAGAAAGAAAGGAGTGAAAAGACAATTATATGTAGTTGTTTCCTTCAAAATATGTCATAAATATGATCCATACAAGCAGTGTTGCGTCTAGGCCGCCCGATTTGCGCATTTTTATGAAGTCAATGCGCGCCAAGTTGCACATTTGATGATCTTTTCAACTTAATTCAGTTTATCTTCATCGTATCTTGAACTCTTCAGCCATGTTTGTTTTCACTCATGGTAATGACTAAAATACGTACTAAATTGTCTGTAGCAGCCGACTGGGTCATCTTGCGTGTGTATTGTAGTATTCATCAATATTTTATTTTTTCTATTTCCGTTGTTGAGTGGACTATAGCTGTTAAAAATGCCTAAATGTTAAATAAATGAATTCTCTTCGGTACTGTTTGTACGTCATATTACAAGGTAAATGTATTTCCCCCACATTGCTTTCAAATCCCCTACAATTTTCAGTTGATTGGGTGACAATACCCCATAAGTTTGAAATTGTAGATGCAACACTATACAAGTATGTGACAGAAGACTGTATTGTATTAAAAAAAAAAGGAAACCAAATTCATCATAGCTGTTTTATATATAATTTTTTTTCAGTGTCTACAACCAAATATGCTAAATGTTTAATTTTGTATGATATTCTAGGTGGAGTTGTTAGTTCATCAGGGACTGCATTGAGTTTAGAAACATTACTGGACATCCTGCTGGTGCTGTACGATGAGTGTCAAACACCAGCATTACGTAGAGAAAAGCGCATTTCCGAGTTTATCGACTTTGGTAAAATCTTTTGTTATGAATTACAGTTTGCATGAAGTGCTATTAGTCACTGTTAAGGGACATCATTTATTAAGTGCTTGTTTGTATTTAACAATAGGGCTGTAAGTTGACAGGCATGCAGTGCTTTAGTTTGATCTATAATACATATCGACGGAACCTCATATCTGATATCAAAAGGGTAATAAGGAATATTTCTTATTCTGTAATGGAATACTAATAAATACCTATACACCAGTCCTTATACAAACTACAATTGAATAATAAATGTATAAAATTTTATTTTCAGAAATTAAAGTTGTTGTTTTTGACAATTTAGAAAAATAAATTCTGTTTTCTTTTGCAGTAAAGCCAGTTGTAAATAAAGTACGTAACTATCGACTGACAAGAGATGATTTTGAGACAGTCAGAATCATTGGAAGAGGGGCATTTGGCGAGGTAACTTTCTTCACAATCAGATATGTTAGGACAGTTAGGCTTTATATAATATTTGACAAGCAGTTGTTTTATTTCCAGTCGAAAATGCTGGATTTATGCTCTTTATTAAAAGAAAACAGAAAGTTTAAATGCATTGTTGGTTTAAACATACTTATTTAAGCTTGATTGCAAAACAAGTTCTTGCAACTTATATTAATCACTTTTGAGTCCGCTTCCTGGAACTAACCAGTTCTGGTGTTGTATGGAGAAACATGGTCATGACCCGGTTAGGGCTTGAACCCATAATCCCTGGGTTGAGAGGCAGACACCTTAACCACTAGGCCACCACTCACCTTATGCATTGTTATTGACAATATACTGTAAAAGTTTACACTTTAATGAATTCAGATCCATAAGAGTACTGATTATAACAATAAACACATTTTCGTATAACTTGCGTTGTTGTTTGAGGGAGAATGAAACAGGATATATAGTATTTAACTTGAACACTGACTTGAATTGCAGGTGGCTGTTGTTAAGATGAAATCCACGGAGAAGGTATATGCCATGAAGATATTGAACAAATGGGAAATGTTAAAACGAGCAGAGGTAATACACAGCACAAACTGTGTCAACTTCTTTACAGTGCCATAACCTATGAAAATGATCATGTTTAAAACTGCACACACATTTATGTAATGCAGATAGTCAGACAAACGTGTGATAATGTGCAATGTCTTTTTATAGTCTAGATCAACACTGTTGAATAGTAGTGCTTTTGCAAGTGCTCTATTGTTTCGCATCACCTTCAAAAGGTGATAAAAAGATTTTTTTAATGACTGGGATTCAAAGTACGACTTTCACAAAATCAGCAGTTTAAGGGTTAATTCAGTTTTTCAGATATTTGCTTGTGCAGATTTATGTAAGATCAACTGTTTATAATAGTTTTACTAATTTTGATGGGGTTACCTTTAAAGGCTGGTAAAATTTTATTTTACCTAAAGTAAGATGGTTCAAAAAAGGAAATTGTTTTAAGGTCTGTTTGCCTATAATCTGCCATAAATTTATATTTCAGGTATCTTTTTTCTTTTAATTTGCAGCAAAATTAAATAATTATGCCCCCATTTCGAAGAAAAGGGGGTATATTGCTTTGCACTTGTCGGTCCGTCGGTCCGTAGACCAAATGGTTTCCGAGTGATAACTAAAGAACCCTTTGGCCTAGGAACTTCAAACTTGGTATGGTGATTGGTCATGACCAGTAGATGACCCCTATTGATTTTGGGGTCAAGGGGTCAAAGGTCAAGGTCACATTGACCTTGTAAGCAAAAACGGTTTCCGATCAATAACTAAAGAATCTTAAGGCCTAGGAACTTCAAACTTGGTATGGTGATTGGTCATGACCAGTAGATGACCCCTATTGATTTTGGGGTCAAGGGGTCAAAGGTCAAGGTCACATTGACCTTGTAAGCAAAAACGGTTTCCGATCAATAACTAAAGAACCTTAAGGCCTAGGAACTTCAAACTTGGTATGGTGATTGGTCATGATCAGTAAATGACCCCTTTTGATTTTGGGGTCAAGGGGTCAAAGGTCAAGGTCACATTGACCTTGTAAGCAATAACGGTTTCCGATCAATAACTAAAGAACTTTAAGGCCTAGGAGCTTCAAACTTGGTATGGTGATTGGTCATGATCAGTAAATGACCCCTATTGATTTTGGGGTCAAGGGGTCAAAGGTCAAGGTCACATTGCCCTCTTGTGTAAAAACGGTTTCTGATCAATAACAAAAGAACCCTTAGGCCTAGGAACTTCAAACTTGGTATGGTGATTGGTCATGACCAGCAGATGACCCCTATTGATTTTGGGGTTAAGGGGTCAAAGGTCAAGGTCACATTGACCTTGTAGGTAAAAACGATTTCCGATCAATAACGAAAGAACCCTTAGGCCTAGGAACTTCAAACTTGGTATGATGATTGGTCATGACCAGCAGATGACCCCTATTGATTTTGGGGTTAAGGGGTCAAAGGTCAAGGTCACATTGACCTTGTAGGTAAAAACGGTTTCCGATCAATAATGAAAGAACCCTTAGGCCTAGGGACTTCAAACTTGATATGGTGATTGGTCATGATCAGTAGATGACCCCTATTGATTTTGGGGTCAAGGGGTCAAAGGTCAAGGTCACATTGACCTCTTAGGTAAAAACGGTTTCCGATCAATAACTAAAGAACCCTTAGGCCTAGGAACTTCAAACTTGGTATGGTGATTGGTCATGACCAGCAGATGACCCCTATTGATATTGGGGTTAAGGGGTCAAAGGGCAAGGTCACATTGACCTTGTAGGTAAAAATGCTTTCAAATCAATAACTTAAGAACGCTTCGGCCTAGGAACTTCAAACTTGGCATGGTGATTGGTCATGACCAGCAGATGACCCCTATTGATTTTGGGGTCAAAGGTCAAGTTCACATTGACCTTGTATGTTAAAACAGTTTCTGATCAATAACTAAAGAACCCTTAGGCCTAGGAACTTCAAACTTGGTATGGTGATTGGTCATGACCAGCAGATGACCTATTGATTTTGGGGTCAAGGGGTCAAAGGTCAAGGTCACATTGAACTTGAAGGTAAAAACGGTTTCCGATCAATTAACTAAAAACGCTTAGGCCTAAGAACATCAAACTTTGTATGATGATTGGTCGTGACCAGCAGATGACCCCTATTGAGTTTTGGGTCAAGGGGTCAAAGGTTAAGGTCATGACCAGTAGATACTTGATAACCCTTATTAATTGTTTGATTACTGGGTCAGAAGTCATGCATAATAACCTTATCACATGACTAATTGGCTGCTGATAGGGGGCATACATGTTTTACAAACATATCTTGTTTAGTAAAGAGATAATGCATTAAAAATGTTGAATTTTCCTATTCCTCCACTTTGTTATAGTGATAACTATATTTTTGGTGAAAATATCCTGCTTATGGGCAGAAGTACCCCACTCTTCAGATTTAAAGGGTTTTGCTTTATCAGTATTTACTTCCTTTTATTTTTTCTAGAATTTTGAGAAGTGTATGTGTTATCCAATGAGTTTTTTGTTTTATATGATACTAATTCGTATTTGTTGTGTATTTCAGACTGCTTGCTTTAAGGAAGAAAGAGATGTGCTAGTATATGGGGATAGAAGGTGGATTACAAACCTTCACTTTGCATTTCAAGATGACAACTTCCTGGTAAAACATTTCATTCATATAGATCATATGCTGACCCTTAATTCTTAAAGGAACTCCACTGTGGTCAAGAAGCCTTAAAACATAAAATTTGAAATTTTACATTGCATATGTGAAGTATCTAAAATGGAAAATTCTGCAAAGAATAATAAAAAGTATGCTCAGAATTAAATATTGAATCGTTTGTGCAATTTTTAGACAGATTTTAGTGAAAAGCTTTTCATTTTTGGTCATTTTGCACAATAAAAACAAACATTCTGTAATAACGGGGCGACAGAATGATCTGAAAAATTGCACACAAGTCATTCTTCTAGACCGTCATAAAATGGTATACGAATATCAGAAAAATTTTCCCAGTTCCGTCATGTCAAAAAAACTTCAGTGGAGTCCCTTTAAGTTACATAAGAAAAGAGTGCAAGTCAAATGCAATTGAAAAGCTCTTGACCTAAGAATATAGTAAAGCTATGATGTAAGATTGTGTCACTGATGATTAAAAAAGCTGTTTGCAGATGTCAATGATGTTAAGTGGTTTTAATATGATTAATAGGTCAAATATCTTTATAGTTGAGACTATGATAAACAAAGAATGTCAGGTCATTGAAATGTGTTTATCCATGAAATGATGACTGGGAAGTGTTTGAATAAAAAAAAATTGTTACACTTCTAAACAATACATTGTTAGCAAAATGCTGTCCCGGGCCAAACAATACAGTGTTCCAGGGTCAATGGCCAGTTAAATTGTTGTATACTGCAGAATTTACAGCTGACAACTTTTGCCAAACCTTGATTAATATTGATTTAAATTCTGTTATAAGTGTTTCCTTCTGCTTGCTGGCTAATCTGAAATCTTCACTTACCTCAGTTTCAATCCCTTCTTGGAAGACAGTTATTTTTTAAACGAACAAGTTATGTTCTTTTTACTTATTTTCATCAGAATGGATTGTATTTTTCAAGGAAAATATTATTATTTGTCATTATAATTTATTAAGTTATAAGCATTTGTCACCAAAGGAATCTACCACCATTCTCTAAGCACTGTTTAATGTGACAGTTATGTTTTACAGAGGACGATATCTTTCAAGATTGCAGATTAAAATTGCTTTATTTGTAAATTCACTGCATGCTAATTCTTTCAATATTTCCATATTTTCAGTTTCTGGTCATGGACTATTATGTTGGTGGCGACCTTTTGACTTTATTGAGCAAATTTGAAGATCGCATACCAGAAGAAATGTGTAAATTTTACATAGCCGAAATGGTTTTAGCTATAAATTCTTTACATGAACTGCAATATGTACATAGAGATATTAAACCAGATAATGTGCTATTAGACTTAAGTGGTCATATTGTGCTAGCCGACTTCGGTTCATGTTTGAAATTGTTAAATGATGGAACTGTACAGTCTTCAGTCGCTGTAGGGACACCTGATTATATTTCACCGGAAATTCTAAGGGTAAGTTCGAATTTTCTGCTTGAATGTAATCTATTAAGATTTACAAGTTAGATATCTGGCTTCTGTTTTAATTCATTACCAGTTGTGACAGTTAACACTCTGGTTTCTTAAACTTATTGCAATCCAGTTCCATGCCAGTTAAAAAGTTAACTGACTTGATTGAGATGTTTAGTTCAAAATTGGATTTATTACAAGGGAAATGTTTTGAACTGTCAAAGTAAATTATTCATCAACATAATTCTATATTAGTTTAAACATACAATTTACAATATACACAGGTTATTTCAAATATTCTTTAAAAAAAACAGGATTAGGATGTAAGATAGAGTATATTCTTCTCCTAATTCTATATTGAAATTATAAGTTTGGGCCCATGAATATATAATTTACTTTACTGATCTATTATATTCTGTAACAGGCAATGGAGGATGGTCATGGAAGATACGGCCCAGAATGTGATTGGTGGTCTCTAGGTGTATGCATGTACGAGATGTTGTACGGATGTACACCTTTCTATGCAGAATCTCTCGTGGAAACATACGGAAAGATCATGAACCATCAAGTAAGCTTTCTACTCGATGAGAAAATTGCTGTTGAATTATCAAAATCTTAATGAATTATCCCACTAGGGTGCTAGGGTTAGTCTGTTGATGAGGTCACATTTATATTTAAACAATTACTTATTAAGACTTTTTCATTGACAGAAATTACAAGCTGTTTTCAGCGAGAGACTGAAAATTAAAAAAAAATATTTTCATCTAGGTTATAATGTTAGTTTATGGATGTTAACAAATACTTATGTAGATAATTTATGATCAGTTTGGGTCAAGTCACATTAATTTAATCAGAAGTGTATCACGATAGTCTATCTTTCTTCAGACAAGGTTTGAGTTTCCAACAGATATAGACGAGTCAGAAGACTGTTCCAATCTTGCCAAAGATCTGATGAAACGCCTGATATGCTCTCCTGATGCGCGATTTGGAAGGGGCGGAGTTAGGGACTTCAAGGAACACGCCTGGTTTAAAGGAATTGATTGGCAAAATATTCGAGAAAGTAAGTTGTGCAATCTGATACTGATTTTATATATAAGCATGCACAAACGACTTTCATATGAACTTGTTATCCCCCGCCGAAAATTTTCGGCGGAGGATATAGTAATAGTCTCCGTCCGTCCGTCCGTCCGACCTTCTGTCCGTCCGTCCTTCCGTCCGAAATTTTTGT
This sequence comes from Ruditapes philippinarum, assembly GCF_026571515.1. NCBI lineage: Eukaryota > Metazoa > Mollusca > Bivalvia > Venerida > Veneridae > Ruditapes > Ruditapes philippinarum. The sequence continues at coordinate 144,633 of NW_026866414.1, forward strand.
CCGGAGCATATCTCTAAAAGTATTTGAGTTATCAACTTGAAACTTCATAGGTGGATAGACCTCATTGAGGAGGAGTGCAGTGCACAAGAATGATAACTCTACCTTGCATGATTTTTGAGTTATTGCCCTTTGTTATTTTTCAAAATTGATTTTTGTCCAGAGCATAACTCCAAAAGCCTATGAGATATTAACATGAAACTTCATAGGTGCATAGATCTCACTCAGGAGGTGTGCAGTGCACAAGAATGATAACTCTTCCTTTCATAATTTTTGAGTTATTGCCCTTTGTTATTTTTCATACCTAATTTTTCACCTGAGTGGAGCATAACTCAAAAAGTGTTTGAGATATCAACATGAAATGTCATAGAAGGATAGATCTTATTGAGGAGAAATGTTGTGCGCAAGAATGATAACTCTTCCCTATACAATTTTTGAGTTATTGCCCTTTGTTGTTTTTTTCATGCAATTTTGTCCAAAGCTTATCTGAAAAAGTATTTGAGGTATCATCTTGAAACTTCATAGGTGGATGGATCTCATTGAGGAGGAATGCAGTGCTAAAGAATGATAACTCTGCCCTGCATTATTTTTGAGTTATTGCCCTTTGTTATTTTTCAAAATTAATTTTTGTCCAGAGCATAACTCAAAAAGCCTTTGAGATATCAAAATGAAACTTCACAGGTGCATAGATGTCACTCAGGAGGTGTGCACTGCACAAGAATGATAACTGTACCTTTAATAATTTTTGAGTTATTGCCCTTTGTTATTTTTCATACTTAATTTTTCAATTCAATTTTTTTCTCAAAAAGTATTTGAAGTATCAACTTGAAACTTCATAGGTGGATAGATTTTACTGAGGAGGGATGCAGCACACAAGGATGATAACCTACCCTGCATTATTTTTCAGTTATTGCCCTTTGTTATTTTCAGCCATCAGTATTCACATAGGTTTCAAATCTGTAATCACTATAGCCATCAGTTTTCATTACCAAAAGACCTCTTAAAATGGAATTATTCTGCTCTACTACATATACATTCTTCCAATGAGCAAACACATTCGGCGGGGGATGGCCATGTTGACATGGCTCTTGTTGTCTATAGAAATAAAGGCCAGTGCCTTGGGTAATATTTCTGTCATTCATTAGTATAACTAATAAGTGTATGGTTTTCATGTTTATATTACTGTATGTACATTTGAACGCCATACCATGGCACATTACATCACAACTCACTCTTAGTGATACAAATTTGAATTGTTGATTAATTTGAATTGTTGATTTTTAGCTCACCTGTCACAAAGTGACAGGGTGAGCTTTTGTGATCGCTTTTCGTCCGGCGTCCGTCCGTAAACTTTTACTTTAAATGACATCTCCTCATAAACCACTAAGCCAATTTCATCCAAAGTTCACAGGAATGTTCCTTTGGTGGTCACCTTTAAAAATTGTTCAAAGAATTTAATTCCATGCAGAACTCTTGTTGCCATGGCAACCGAAAGAAAAAACTTTAAATATCTTCTTTTAAAAAACCCAAAGAGGTAGAGCTTAGATATTTGGCATGAAGCATCTTCTAGTGAGTGTCTACCAAGTTTGTTCAAATAAAAGCCCTGGGGTCAAAATTGGCCCCGCCCCAGGGGGTCATTGATTTTCCCTATATGCATATAGTAAAAACTTAAAAAATCTTCTTTTAAAGAACCCAAAGAGCTAGAGCTAAGATATTTCGCATGAAACATCTTCTAATGAGTGTCTACCAAGTTTGTTCAAATAAAAGCCCTTGGGTTAAAATTGGCCCTGCCGGAGGGGGGGGGGGGAGGGCAGGTCATTGTTTTTCATTATATGTGTGTAGTAAAAACTAAACATCATGAAACATCTTCTAATGGGTGTCTTCCAAGTTTGTTCAAATAAAAGCCCTGGGGTTTAAACTGGCCCCGCTCCGGGGGCCTCTATACAGGTGAGCGACCTCAGGGCCATCATGGCCCTCTTGTTTTGTTGTTGTAACTTAATATGTTGACATATTTAAGGCTTATTATTGTGTATAGGAAATGGACATGGTCATGATTATACTTTATATATTACGTTTTAGATGTGATATACTGTAATGGGGCATCTGTGGCCAATATGTTAATGTCGTTGCCACTTGCATATGATCACTGTAGATTAGAGCCACACAAGTGGCATGTTGCCCATTTGTGCCGAAATTATATACAGAAGACACCTGAGGTAAAGCTGTAAAGTTCCCGTATGACCTATACTGAGTTGGTGTGGCATAAAACCCAACAACAAGAAAAGAAAAGATAAACTGTATATGACAAACTTAATTCATCTTATTAAAAAGATTCTATTGTAAAGTGACATCATGTTTGTTTCATCATTATTTCAGTGACTGCCCCATTTATACCAGAGGTCAGTAGTCCAACAGACACCTCAAACTTTGATGTTGATGATTCAGATTTTAAACATACGGTGAGTAACACTGCATTTCACATTCATCTTGACATTTTGTTTGACCACTATAAATACTGCGAATTTACTTATATTCGTGGGCATAAAATTTCGTGGTTTTATCAAAATGGGCATTTTCATGGGTTCTTAAATTCATGGATTTTCAATTTTTTGTAAAAAAATAAAATAACCTAATGCAAAGTAAGCTTACACTTAATCGCCATGCATTTACTTACAGCATGTACATATCTTTAAGTATCACACAGAGTTTGTCAATAAATTCATTACACAAAAATCAGCGGAAAAAGTGCTGATGCATGTTTGTAATATATAGAATAGAAATGGCAAGAAGTATTTGTTGGGATAAAATTTCGTCTGATTTTAAATTCGTGGATTGACCTACCCACGAAAATTTGTGCCCCACGAATAATAATGATTTTACAGTACACAGAATTTGGATGGGTATCATATCTGTCAGAAATTTTAAATGGCAGATTTTATCAATAAAGAGACTCTCGCTGCTGTTAAAAATTTGTTTAAATTCACTTGTAATAGGGAAAGTTTTTTGTTTCAAAATACTTCCTTTCGTTTATTCAGTTTTCTTTATGCATAATTCGTCATAAACATGATACTGTATGCAATCATTATTAAGTTGTGTACCATGACAAACAGGAAGTATAAATTGACAGTATTAAGAAATTGAGTTATACAAACAGTATAATGCAATAGTATAATTTGTAAAAAAAAAAACAACACAATAAATAATCCATGTTTTTTTATTGAACAAAAGAAAGATACATTCTGATAATTTTGAATTTCTCCTTTTCCATTTTACAGGACACAGTTCCGCCTTCTTCTCATGGAACATTTAAAGGGCATCATTTACCTTTTGTAGGGTTTACATTCACGAAGAACTGGTAAGATAACCTACTGCTAAGACTTTTTTTCACATATGAAATATTGCATGAATGTGCAGACCTGTCTAGCACTATTCTGGTGACTTTTGTTGTCACTGGTTACAAGAAATGTATAGAAACTTAGTAAATTGATATGTGGAAGTTAATAAATAGATATGAGAAATTAAGTTTAATGGTATGAGAAAGTTAGTTCATTCAAACTTCATTGATATGAGAAAGTTAATAAATTGGTATGAGAAATTTAGTTTAATGGTATGAGAAATTTTGTTTATTGGTATGAGAAAGTTAGTAAATTGTTATTAGAAATTTAGTTTATTGATATGAGAAAGTTAATAAATTGATATGGGCAGTTTAGTTTATTGTTATTATGAAAAAGTTAGTATAACTTGCGCAAAATGACTAGAAAATGAAAAGTGTTGCAATGCTTTTCATTCAAATCCAGCTTAGAATAGCACAGCAAATAGGTTTTCAATTCAATTCTTAGTGTATCTCTTTGTTATCCTTTGCAGAGTTTACCATTTTAAGTGTTCCACTTGATATTTTTAAGATTTTCAAATTTTATGTTTTTAGACCTTTTGACCCCAGTGGAGTTCCTTTAATAAAGTGATATTAGAAAGTTAGTAAATTGATATGAGAAATTTAGTTAAACGGTATTAGAAATTTAGTTTATTTGTAGTTTATTTGGATGAGAAAGTAAGTAAATTGTATTTAGAAAGTAAGTACATTGATGTGATTTTTTTATTGTTTCCAGTCAATTATCGGACACAGCTAGTTTAAGAGACAGTGTTAGTGTGGACCCAAGTCATCTAGAGTCTCTTGTGGCGGAAGCATTTGAAAGAAGAATTTCAAATCTTGAAAAGGAAAACAAAGAGCTGCAAAGAAAACACCAAGGTAAATATGAATCTTTTTTTAACCGGAAAATATCAAAATCTTTTCTTAAGAATTTTAATTTCAATGATAGTAAATTTATCTTGAGGAAATAATATTTTGATATCATGCTTCAAATACATTTCTCATATAATTTCAGTTCACTGAAAGAAGGTTAAAGGTCTTTTCTTGTATATGTGTTTGGGAAAGTCCTATTTGTCTCCAAAATCTTGTCAGTATGATAGTGATGAAGCTACATTGTATGAACAGATTATTTGGTTAAATGTCTTGTGTTTTAATAACATTTTTCTTTAACTAAAATGAAAAGGTTAGCCAAAGTATAAGGTTGCTTTTGTATTTATCTATTACTAGTCAGTCATTGTTTATTTTAAGATATTGCCCAGCATTGCACATTACATTTTCATGGTCCCCTTGTAATGGCAATGTTTCTATTGCATAAATGAAATACACTCTTTTGACAATAGTTATGTTACAATTTACCTTAAACAATTTTTTTGTAATTTTAGAGGCAACAGCTACAATACAGAAGCTGAACAGTGATAATGCATCAGGGGCTTCGGCTGCTGTTGGGGCGGCGGAGGCCGAGTCCAGGCAACTGAAGGAGGAAGTAGCTATTCTCCATAAAGTTGTTGCAGGTAACCTTTAGTTAAACTCTTGTTAAAGCTCTTGTTAGTAAAAAAGGTATGGTTTTGTGTATTGTTATCATACACTCGAGCTGGCCTTTAACTCTGAATGTTTCAACGGGCAGTTGAGCTTGTAAACTTATAACTGCTCCAAAGGGCATTTATGACTTACGCATTACATAAGTTGTTTTTTTTTATGCCCCCACAATGTGGGAGCATATAGCGTTGCACTTGTCCGTCCGTCCGTCCGTCAGTCCGTCCGTCAGTCAGTCCGTCCGTACGTCCCGAAATCTTGTGAACGCAACTCCTCTTAAACCGGTTGGCAGATTTTGCTTAAACTTACAGGGATGAACAACCTTAATGTGTAGATGGTAGTAAAGGAAGGAATTTTTGCTGCAACCAAATTTAACAGAATTATGGCCCTTTGTTGATTTTTTCACTAGATACTATGTAGAAATTTTGTGAACGCAACTCCTCTTAAACTGGATGGCAGATTTTGCTTAAACTTACAGGGATGAACAACCTTAATGTGTAGATGGTAGTAAAGGAAGGAATTTTTGCTGCGACCAAATTTAACAGAATTATGGCCCTTTGTTGATTTTTTCACTATATACTATGTAGAAATTTTGTGAACACAACTCCTCTTAAACCGGATGGCAGATTTTGCTTAAACTTACAGGGATGAACAACCTTCAGGTGTAGATGGTAGTAAAGGAAGGAATTTTCGCTGTGACCAAATTTTACAGAATTATGGCCCTTTGTTGATTTTTTCACTATATACTATGTAGAAATTTTGTGAATGCAACTCCTCTTAAACCGGATAGCAGGTTTTGCTTAAACTCACAGGGATGAACAACCTTAATGTGTAGATGGTAGTTAAGATAGGAATTTTTGCTGCAACCAAATTCAACAGAATTATGGCCCTTTTTTTATTTTTTCATTATATACTATGTAGAAATTTTGTGAACGCAACTCCTCTTAAACCGGATGGCAGATTTTGCTTAAACTTCCAGGGATTAACAACCTTAATGTGTAGATGGTAGTAAAGGAAGGAATTTTTGCTGGGACCAAATTTAACAGAATTATGGCCCTTTGTTGATTTTAAGTTTTCAACTTGTGGCACATGTAGTCCAAAAAATATTTGACCTAGAGTCATAAGATTGACAGAACAATGGCGTGTGGGGGCATCCGTGTCCTATGGACACATTTCTAGTTTTTTAAATAGTTTCCGTTTTTTTGTGTGAAATTTGTAGAAAAATCAAATAATGTGAAATAGAACATTTTTTATTCATTTTGACCCTGATTTGATTATCTGAGCCATTATCAGCTATATGATGGAAATGAATAATTCTAGTTAAAATGTCATGTTTGTGATTTGTAAAAGCAAAGTTTTCACATGAAAGCAACATTATGTTGCCAACATAAATTTTAAATTATTTGATTATTATTACATTACCATTTAAGTAAGATTTGTAAAGTTTAGTCACCAATAAAAATTGTGAAAAATAAATGCTAGTAATTATAAAATGTATGTATATTCTAAAATGCAGATTGTCTTGAATTCAAATCAATAAAATGCCTTTTTAATCAAATTAATAAAATGCCTTTATAATTAAATTAATAAAATACCTTTGCATGTATCAGATTTACATAAGAAATGTTCATTTCAAACTGTCTTTAATTCAATGTTTTTAAAAAAGGGCTTTATATATTTTAGATTCACAATCCGAGATCAGTATAGCAGAGCAAGATCTTAGAAAGGCTAGGGAGACAAAACAAGATATTGAACGGAAGATGAAGATTGTTGAAGAAGAGAAGACTGGACTGGAGAGGGAAATTCAAGATCTGAGAGATAAATATAAACTGCAAGCTAGGGAACTGAAAGATGCTGTAGCCAAACAGAAAATAGCCATAGAACAATACACCGACTCCAATGACTTGTAATTATTTATCTTAATTTCCTTCTAAAATTTGATTAAAATTTTTTTGTAGACTAGTCAGGTAAATATTTTTACTGTTAAAACTAAAGTGCAAGACATGTTTTTGTTTTTCAAAAAGTGTGACAAACAAATCAAGAGTAGATGGGTCAAATCCCAGTTATAGGAAATTCATATTTTCTCATGGTTTGAATATTTGGCTTTTGCTAAGTGTTTTTTTTTGTTTGTTATCTATTAACCATGTGCCATTATTAAATAAAAAAATTGCCCCCCCCCCTCCCCCGCAAAAAAAAACAAACAAAAAAACAAAAAACACAATATCAAACTATGCCAAATTACTGTGCAAATTTGTCTGTTACAGTATCAAACTTAGCCAAATTGTTGTGCAAATCTGTCTTATACAATGTCCAACTTAGCCAAATTGTTGTGCAAATCGGTCTTATACAATGTCCAACTTAGCCAAATTGTTGTGCAAATCTGTCTTATTACAATGTCCAACTTAGCCAAATTGTTGTGCAAATCGGTCTTATACAATGTCCAACTTAGCCAAATTGTTGTGCAAATCGGTCTTATACAATGTCCAACTTAGCCAAATTGTTGTGCAAATCGGTCTTATACAATGTCCAACTTAGCCAAATTGTTGTGCAAATCGGTCTTATACAATGTCCAACTTAGCCAAATTGTTGTGCAAATCAGTCTTATACAATGTCCAACTTAGCCAAATTGTTGTGCAAATCAGTCTTATTACAATGTCCAACTTAGCCAAATTGTTGTGCAAATCGGTCTTATACAATGTCCAACTTAGCCAAATTGTTGTGCAAATCGGTCTTATACAATGTCCAACTTAGCCAAATTGTTGTGCAAATCGGTCTTATACAATGTCCAACTTAGCCAAATTGTTGTGCAAATCTGTCTTTCGCAATATCAAATTTGGCCATATTGCTAACAAACATCTATTATTTAATACTTATCTATGTCATATACAGATTATTGAAGTCACAATCGAAAGTGAAAGAATTAACAAGAGATCTGCGAAATAAGTCAGAAGAAACAGAGGAATACAAGAGAAAGGCTGACAGTCTGAAGAATGAACGTAGAAGAACAGAGAAAACTATTACTGAGGTATGCCCACAAATAATGATCTAAATTTAATCACTTCTCTTTAAAGTCTGTTTATTACATGTCGTGCTTAATAATAGAGGTTGTTTTTACAAATGATGAAACAGTTTTAATGGGTTGAATTTGTTTAGCTAACATAATATTATGAAGCTGGGAAGGGTCAAATTCTCTTAAGGATCATGAAAGAATGGTACAATACAGACATCCATGAAATTACTTTGTAACTCTCAAATGTAAATAAGTATATTGTTTATTATACAGCTACAGTCACAAGTAGAGGAATATAGAACTGATTGCAATAGAGAGAAAAAATTACGAGAGAGAGCTGAGGAGTATAGCCAGGAAATAGAACAAGAAATAGAAACATTAAAGAAAAAACACGCAGGCAGAGATACAAACACTGCAAGTCTAGAATTGTCCCAAGAAATATCAAGGTAATTTATTAAACAAAACATGTTATATTGTCACCTTAGTGCAGTAATGGGGTAAGCTATAAATTTAACAGGAGTTTATCATTTATTGCATTAGGTGATAATATGAAATCAGAGCTTTGAGCTTCAATGATTCTGTGTAAAGCATATTGATAGTATATGGATATTGGATGAAAAATATTGATGGTACACTGATTGATTGATAATTACTGATCTGTGATTTTTTTTCCATAGCTTTTTAAATGATTTCAGTTCTGATTTTTATGGTCTGATCATACAATTATGATGTGAATTTTTGTCCTCACTGCTATGAATGAAATATGTTTATTATGTAATATTAGGGTTGTTTTAGACATGGACACCTGCTTCTGTATATGTTCGAGTGAATTTTCATAATTTCTAGATGTTAATTTATGTAGTCAAAATAATCAAATTTTTCAACATGTATATTGACTATTGATCAACAGAAATGTATTGACGATACATTGATATTGTTTATATCGATGACAGCTCTATATGTAATAGACAATTTGAGAACATTGAATATAAAGCAAAGTTAGATTTTGTTCTTGAAACATCTGAATATGATTTGATCGCAATATTAATAGCAGTTAAGAATGCTTGAAGGGTTGTGCAATGTTTAGGAAATAGTAATCAATTTTGAGTGCATTATCAGCCTTGTGATTTTTTATAAAGGATTTGAACGCTAAATCATGCATTATCATACTATAATGCAAAAAAAAAATAATATCTATTTCCATTCTAACATGCTAATAAAAAAGAGAATTGATAAATTGATAAAAATATGTTGAATTACATTGAGCGTGGAAGTTATTTTCCTGATGTCATTAGGTTTGAAGATAAACTGTGCATACTATAATGCAATGTGTCAGCATTGGATTTTCATGCTGTGCATATATCATGTAATAATACTCTTGATTACCTTTATCTCTTTGATAGGGGAATAGTATGAAGTGTGTTAGAATAAATGTAAAGATTTGTGTGATAAGGATAAGATCAGATTTTGAAATTTTATTAATTTTGTATACTATCTTCAGGTTAAAATCGGAAATAGACAGAAAAGACTTGGAGAGGGAGGATAGTATGTTAAGAATGACTTCTAAACACCAGACTGAAATCAGTGACTTGAAATATCAATTACAAGAGCTAGAAATGAGTAAAAAAGATTTACAAAATGAAATAAACTTGTTAAAAGCACGACAGAGTGAGGAAGATTCTATAGAGGAATTACGGACTAATATTTCTCAGTTACGCATAAAGTTAGAACAAGAGGAGAGACGGTGTGAAGTTGTGCTAGAAGAAAATGACAGACTTAAAGATGATTTACTTTTGGTGAGTCTTTTGATTGGCCTTTTTGCACCATTATATTCACAGTATATAAACAAGTCTACTTCCTGTTATGGCAAGTAAGGTACAAGTTAAAATATATAGGCTCTCAAGTAATGTACAAAGATTGGAAGTAACATGTGCTTTTACTCGTAAGTCAGGGTAGACATCAAATTATATAGGCTCACAAGACGGGGTATAGTGATTTTGTTTATATACTGTGATATTGATAAAGAAGTAGTTTGTGTTTCAAATGGGTTCAAATTACTAGAGCCTGTACATCTCCTAGCTCTAGCAGTTGAGGTGGTTTTGATCTCTGGCGTTGCTTAAGTTTGTAACACCCGAGGTTAGCCCCAAATCATCTGCCATATGACCTAAACTGTGTTTGTTCGCCGTAAAACCAAAATGACTATGTTTATTTGTTACTTATATATTTTCTATATGCAAGAGAGTGCCATGTAAGTATCTATAGAAGAAATCACTGTTTGTATTCATTGAACTGAGATATAACTAACAAGTCACTGTTAAAATAGACTAAATCCTGCTAGCATACTAATGGTGTCAATGACTCTACTCATGTGTGCTCCACTTGAATGTCTTCAAGCACATAATTTAATCCACTGAGGGTAACCATTATAGGGTCTTCTATAAACAGTGAACCTAAAAAATTGTAGGCAGTCTTGGTATTTTTGACCGGCTCAAACAAAATAGTGATGAATGTCATGAGATTGCCATTTCAATATTTGATTAAATATTAATTTCATATTATTTTTTGATGTAGGGAAGCACTTTGAATATCTTGATACCCTGCAGATGCTTAGATTGATGCTGAAAGACACAGTTCTTGTTTGATTACTGATTTGTTACGTTACATGTTATTTTAGGATCGGGCAACACTGGAGGTGATAAAGAAGGAGAAGAACCAACTAGAGATGGAGATGAGAGAGATTTATGATAAACGAGAATCTGTAGCTCAATGGGAGGCTCAGATCTCAGAGATCATTAAATGGTCAGTAACTTGATGTTAAATCATAGTGTTGATGTGTCATTGATTTGAAAACCAAATAAAGAAATGAACTGTTTGTCTAGTCTATTGGACTTAAAATCTCATATGCTAATAATGATATAACAATAATAATAATCTTTATTTAGGGAAGGTAACACATTAAGAATATACAAAAACAACCATATATATCTTATTTCCAATGTGGGCTTCTGAAGTAGTAAAACTATAACATGAACAACAACAGAACATGCATATAGGGACAAAATATAAATGACCTTAAGATGTATAATATATGTAATTTCTAGAATAAGATAATTTGTTTATTAACTGAATTATGTAATTACTGATTATCTAAATACTCATTCATATACTTTTAACAGACACTCAACACAGTTTCTTGATATCTTACAATCTAAATTTACCTTAGCTGTAGTTTTTAGAAAGTTTGGAATGAGATAAATGAACTATAGAGATTGTTTTTTACAGGGTGAGTGACGAAAAGGATGCAAGAGGTTACTTACAGGCCCTCGCTGGAAAGATGACTGAGGAACTGGAGAACCTGAAGGTAATGGGAGTATCGGAGGACTCTGGTCGACAACGCTGGAGAAATCGCCGCTCACAGAGACTGGACAAGATGGAGCTTCTTAATCTACAGTCCAGTCTGAATAGTGAGATTCAAGCCAAGGCGAAAATCACCGAGGAACTGAACAAAGTCAAAGAACAATTGGCAGGAGCAGAAAGGTACTGTCTCTGTGTTTAAAGTAAAAAAAATGTTTTTTTATTCCGAGCACAAGAAAAAAAAAGAGGATAATATTGACCCAAATTCTTTTTTTTAGCATTTTGTATTTTAAGATAGAAATACATTTATCTTGAATTAATAAAGAACAGCTTACAAGTGATTAGTTCAGCCATGAAGATTTACATCAATACAATTCCCTATATTAATTTAAGGACACTTTGAAAGTAATGACCTCAAAAGGTTCAGCATGTCAGGTTACTAGATAACTGTATATGAAGTGTCATTTATGCATACATTTTCTTCCAATTCAAGACTTGTTCTGTGATATTTTAAATAAATGGTATATTCTTGAAATTCAGAAACTGGAAAGGCCTTAAAGTAGCAAATGTTTGCACAACCAGATATTTTTTGTTTTCATTTCAAGACTTAATGTATTTTTACATTGCCTTCAGTCGTATAATAATTCCACCAACTTGTCTGATTTATAGCAAACTTATCGAAGCTTCAGAAGAGAACAAAGAGATGGCACGAGAAGTTGAAGATCTTCGCAAGAGAAACAAGAAAATGGAGGACTCGCATAAAACATTAAGTTGTAAGTAACAGTTGTAATATCAGAATGTTAAAGCCAGAAACTTTAAATGAATCAGTTTTGGAAACTTAATAACATTTCAACTTACATTTGTAGTAATAATTTGCTGTAAGGATCTACCCAAATTTGTGCTTTAGCTGAACTGTGATTGGTGGGATTTATTGGGCAACTGACAGAAATAACTGGTTGTTACTTTAATTTAGATGTGGCTGTCCATACAATCTTAAAAGAAAGTTCAGGGTTAGCTAGTAACTTAACAGTTTCTAATCTGCTTTTTTCGAACCTGCCATATTGTGTCGTTTCTTGCATAGTGGCCTTTAAGTTTATTCATCCTTACTTGTGTGACATGAAGTAGATACTACAAAACTTTTTGACATTTTTTTTGTCATGCAGCATTTTATTGTCAAATTATGTGATATTCATGTGAAGAAGCTATCCATCTAGCTTAAGGAACGTCGGTGGTTCTACTCAGGTGCCTGCTTGCACCTGAAATAATGCACAGAAGGGCATCTGAGGTCTTGGTCAACAAGTAAAGCTGGAAAGTCGCAATATGACCTATACTGTGTTGGTCAAAGTAAAATCCAACTTTCTCAAGCCTTTATTAAAGTTACTCAATCGGAGACAAACTTAAATCACCCTTTCACATTCTTATAATTTCATTCAATAGCCGCTGGAGCTAAGAGTAGAGTATTAAATAAACCTTTATTTATAACAATATGAATCAAATCAGAATATGAACACATAACTGTAATATATGAAAGGTTGTTATCACTGTTGTTTTATTTTCTTGTTTCAGGGGAGAAAGAACAACAAGACTCTAATTCATTAATAGATTATTTCAAAGGCCAGTTTTCAATTCTTAATGATGTAAGTTTATTTTATTTTTCCTGATAAAAATATGTGGTTGCTGCACCAAGTACCAATAAATGAAATTAACATGATTTCAAGGGATAATTATGGAGAAAAAACTTAAACAATGTGTCTGATTCATGCATTTATGGGTGTAATAGTATACAAAATTTATCAATGTTAATTGTTGCTGGAAAATGATGGAGGTGGTTAAATGTTTATATTACCAGGTGATTGGGCAAAATAGATTTACACTTTGAACAAGAAGTAGGGAAAGAAAAGCATGTACAATATATATGCACCATAATGCCATATAAAGAACATAGAATGACTAAAAGATACTTTACCAGGAAATTTTGGAAAAAAGTAAAATCTAATTTATGTTTTACAAGATAAACATATGGTTTGGGTCAGTGAGGTGGGGGTGCATATCCGTCTTTTGTTTTGATTGGAAATTTTGTAAAAAAAAAAAAAAAATGATTTAACCTTGCTGTTGTAAAATTTACTGCTTTTAAATGATAAAAGATTAATCATCATGGATGTAGGTTAAGCTTGGTGTTATGGTATGTGTTGATACTGAAATGGTAAATCTATGTGTATTTTGTTAAGCGTGTTACCTGATATTTAAAGTTTTCTTTTCAGCTTATATATTCGGTAATAATCTGTTTAATTTGTGTTTTATTTGGTTGAAGGAAATCTTGAGTGAAATCAGAGCCTGTATTCTTCAAATACCTCGTTATGTTTACTTTATTATAACACACAAAAGATACCATGCAAACCAATTAAAATGGGAGTTTCAGACAGCATGATTATCATCAAAAACGTAGAAGAAAAAAATCTGTGTTTGAATAGTTCATTAATCTTTAACCTGCTCGAACGGAAAAACTGTTTTTGCTACCAGTATAGGGCTTGGCCAGTTTTCATGTCTGTGAAGCCTGACCAGGCTCTATACTGTTGGTAGCTCAATTTTTATATTTCTCCTTCTATTAAACTATTCCTGTTTTGAAATCCATTAATCTATAAAATGGACTGTTCCAAATTCCAAGCAGGGCAAGTTCAATATACAAATTTAGCAGGATATAGGGTTTAGAAGAAGCAGAGGTATTTGGAAAATGCTCATACTCAGAAAACCTGATCCCTCAACTCAAATTAGTAGATAGCCTTGTGTCAGTTTTTTCCTTTTTCATAGAAAAGTTGCAAGATAACTTTTTTAATACTTGTAGAAAAATAATATAGTGTTGACTGGTTTGTTTAAATATGTATGTGTCCAGAAATTGTTACTGTCCAGAAACTGTTACAGTTCAGCATCATGTACAATTCGTGTTCCGATATGAATATATTGGCAATTGGGTATTTTTGTTAGACCTTTTATATGTTAAAAATTAACAATTCTGATTTGTGAGTGGATTAATCCCTTGTAGAATATGTAGACCAAACTGATGTTTTTTGGTTTGAATTTCCCATGTAACATACTTATTAGGGGTTTTAAGAGATTTTTCCCCTGAATGGGATAGTAACAGTTATGCTTCCTTGGTAAATAGTTTGCGTTTGAGCTGAGAGACAACCACTGCCATTAGATGTCTTCTCCAGGACCGTTATATAAATAATTAAAAAATATTTAATGAGGTCTGTCAGGTGTATTAAAATATTGGCCAGTGTTGAACAATTCTGATTGCCGGGTCTACATTTAAATAATTTAAATTTAATGAAGTTCAAGATCAACTTGCTAGCTATCATGGTATGGAACCATTTCAGTGCAGTTTTACTACAGTGTATATTACCTGTCATTCAAATTTTTCATATTTTGATATCAAAATACCCTAAATATTACAATACAAATGCAGGAATTTAAATGAATGATTAGGACTGGTCCTTCTTTTGATAATGATGTATAAAATGTTAAAGCTTCTTGTGCTAGTCATTTATTTATGGAGTGTTTTGTTTTCTCAGGCAAGCTATAGAAGATAATAGCAGTTTGAAATTTTTCTTGACTTTCATGTAGAACACGTTTTGCCAGTTTTTAGCTCGACTTTTCTATGAAAAGGGGAGCTATCCTACTCGCCCCGGCGTCGGCGTCGGCGTTAGCGTTAGCGTCGGCGTTGGCGTCACACCTTGGTTAAGTTTTTCGTACCACCCCACTTTATTTCAGAAGTATTACAAGTATGGCTTTGAAACTTACCATACTTGTTCACCATCATAACCTCCATCTACAGACAAGAGTACATAACTCTGTCAAGGTTTTTGACAGAATTATGGCCCTTTTTTGACTTAGAAAGTGTATTGAGCTTGGTTAAGTTTTTTGTACCACCTCACTTTATTTCAAAACCATTGGAGGTATTGCTTTGAAACTGACCATACTTGTTTACCATCACGACCTTCATCAACAGACAAGAGGACATAACTCTGTCAAGGTTTTTGACAGAATTATGCCCCTTTTTGACTTAGAAAATACATTGAATATGGGTAAAATCCACTTATTGCCTTAACCCTTTGAGATATTGCTTTGAAACTTTTAATGCTATTTCACATCATTACCCCCATCTGTACGCAAGAGAAGGTAACTCTGTCAAGGATTTGTTTTAAAAATTAAGGCCTTTTATCGACTTAGAATCTTGGTTAAGTTTTTAGTACCAGTCCACTTTTTGACTGAACTGTTTGAGATATTAATTTGAAAGTTGGAATACTTGTTTACCATCATGGTCCCAAAACATGGGCAGGAGAAGGTAATTCTGTTAAGGATTTTATTTGAATTATGGCCCTTTTTGACTTAGAAACTCAGTTAAGATTTTCATTCTTGTCCACTTGTTGACTTAACCATTTGAGATATTACTTTGGAAGTTGGAGTTCTTATGTGCCATCATGAGACCTATCTGTAAGCAAGAGAAGATAACTCTGTGAAAATGTTTCTTGATTTGTACTTAGAAATTCCTAGTTAAAGTCTTGTGTGCCCTTAACTGTCAAAGTTTTGTTTTATAGGCAAGCACTAAAAAAGTCGAGCGCGCTGTCCTTCTGACAGCTCTTGTTGATTGTATTCTTTAAGATTTAAGCTTTTGTAATGAGGTAAAGAGAATGATAAGTAATTTGTCAAAGTACATGTATATGTATGTTTTAACTTGCATTTGGCATGGTTTTAGCTCATTGTTGAGTATATAGGAAATCTCATATACAATTGATTTACAGTAACAGAGTAATTTTAATTACACATATAAACAGTATTGTTAATTGTGTCCTGTAAGTTTTATGTTTTAAAGTAAAAGTTATCGTAGCAAATAATTCCTTTTAAATAATAATTATCCATCCATTAGCAACTTGATTTATATCTCCCACAACCCTAATTAGGCTCTGAGGTTAGGGAAAGGGAGAGTGTCCTTTTGTTATATAAGATGATATGGTAGATATATTTGAAATGCATTTAATTGGTAGCATTAATGAAAATCCTCTAATTAAGTATGTTTTTCAAGGTAAAAGTTTTGGCGTGGCCAAGTGGTTATAACATCCAACTAGTAATCTAAGGATTGACGGGCACATGGCTTCAAACCTATCTGGGGCAAGCTATTATTTTCAATAGCAATAAACTTTACACTCCTTGCTAAGTACTGGTTGGTTCTAGGAACGGATTTGAGAATGTTTTAATAACCTTATAGCTTCCAAAACAAACTAAAGAAAAAATGTATAAACTAAACTGTGTTTTTTGTATTTGAATTATCAAGGAGGCTGTGTTAGCATAAATGATGTTACTTCTTATTTACATTTTAATTTTATAAGAATGGAAATACAGACTTTTCAAACTTGGATAGATATATTTATATATATATGTAGCACAATGTATTACAACAAAAAAAAACACAATGTTGACATCAGCATGGACACGCTGTCTGTGAATATAATTTCTACTCAAAGTTTGTATCAATAGAATTTCTCCGAAATTAAGAATATTTTGGGTTTTCCCAGGTAATCTGCAGGTACAGAACAACTTTTCCAGTTACAGCATAGAAAAAAAGCGCAACAGGTTGACTAATCTGTTGTGGTGTTTGTTTGTACTGGTCTATTAGCTTAGAAAAAAAACACATATGTCAAGTTCCGGATAGCATCTTTTTTACTACCTGTTACAATTCAAATTAGAAAGCCTTCTTTGTTGTTTAGTTATGTATATATTTAAATTTTTTGTTGTTCAATTTTCATCACTTGTGTTATCACCTTTATGTTAAGCATCTAACTCTGAAGTATGATATCTCCTAACAATAAGCTAGTCTAAAAATTCTTGCTGTTGATAAATTACTGATTTTGTAATTTATTTGTTAATCAATTATAGTCGTCCAATGAGAGCGTTGCGGATGATGACAGTGAAGACGCATTGTCTCGGACAGATTCACATACGGATTCCCGTACAGATCTACGTGTACAAGAAATGCAAGAAACTATGGTGCTAGCAGGCTCGTTAAACTCTTCCAAACAAAGTGTTTCATCAGAAACCGAGTTGGAGCCATGGCGGTCACCTTTTACTGGAACACCGCCAACAACTCCGAAATCACAGTCACAGAAAATCCACAAGTTCTTGTATAAAAGTTTTAATGTACCTTACAAGTGTAACTATTGCACGTCATTGTTGATTGGTGTACATAGACAGGGTATAACATGTGCAGGTAAAATCCTATTTCTAACAATGTTTTATTTTTATATTGCATAATAGAATTTATAAGGGTATACATTTAGAGAATTGTGTTACCCCATAAATTAGATGAATTGATTTCTTTCTCTTTTGCTAAATGTGTAATTTTTATGATAATATGCATATTTCATTTTGTTAATATATCGCAATGGTTGCCGCTGAATACATGTTCAGGTTGTATGAAGTAATATAGTACTACAGGAAAAACAGTTTCTTTCTAAATATGGTCATTTTTAGAAAACTTTTCAAGAAGATATGTTTCCTCCCTCTTTTCAGATTGTGCATATACATGTCATGTACACTGTAGTGATAAAGCTCCAGCTGTGTGCCCAGTTCCTGCTGATCAAAGTATGTCAATCTTTTTGTTTCTGTCTTTACCATTGTAGAAACTTACAATCCTAATTCAGATTATTAGGTTTTTAAAGGGTTTTCCCCCGAAACCTAATGTAAAAGAATTAAAGAAAACAAACAAAATGCATTTATTGTTGGTTTACCATACCGTTAATAAGAATTTATTGATTTGAATTGCTTGTCCATTATGAATATTGCATAAATGTTATTGTAGTTAAAAGTACAAATTTTTTGCAATTTTTTAGCAAAGCGCCCCATGGGTATAGACGTTAACAAAGGTATTGGAACAGCGTATGAAGGCTATGTTAGAGTGAGTATTATAAAATGTTAAACAATATCATTAGATACATTATTTTCTAGGGTTAAAAGATTATAAAGATATAACTTTGCCAACCCACCCCCCTCCGAAAAAAAAAATTTATAAATTAGAAAACACTTTGAATTAGTGACTCAGAATGTAGTCAAAGTAATCAAAATCTAAAATTAGACACCAAAATTTTAGATAAAGACTCGAATCTGTATGACTGGTCACACATGAGTAGCAGCCATTCTGTCAACAACAGTCATCTTAAATCTATATTCATTTAGATATTTTATGTTTCATTGGTGATTGATCTTAAAAAAAAAATATGTAGCTCCATAATAATATACACTATTGTAAAGATTGACTACAATCTAAGCATAGATAGAATTAATTGGACTCCACTGAGGTTTTTGGCATGCCATGACTAGAAAATATTTTTTCTGAAATTTGTAAGCCATTTGATGTATGTCTGGACCAATAACAAGTATGCAACTTATCAGATCATTCCCTATCCGTTTCTCCAGAATGAACATTTTTATTGTGCAAAATGACCCAAAATGAAAAGCGTTGCAATAATTTTCACTCAAATTGGGCTAATATTCCCAAAAAAATCTACCTCAATGGAGCTCCTTTAATGGAAAATTCAAAGCTCTTTATAAAGTAAAAAAACTTTCCACTGTAGTAGTAATGACATTCTTGTTTTCTGCCTATTTTTAGGTACCACGTCTTGGCGGTATAAAGAAAGGCTGGGCAAGACTGTTTGTTGTTGTCTGTGATTTCAAATTGTTTTTATTTGATATACCCCCTGAAAAGGGTACACCTAGTCCTGTAGTTCAGCAAGTTCTAGATATGAGGTATGTATGTTTAAAAAAAGTTCGGTTTTAGGTATTTTGTATCACAAAAAGAGAATATCTTAAATAAGATATCTATGTGGTTTCATGGCTATGTTCATTGACTCGTCAGTTATCCCTCACTACTGACAGGCAGTCTGGATTACCTGCCCTTGTTACTATGTTATGGCAGAACAGTAGGCAGGGAACCAGACTATACTGAGGGTTTGACCCCTGCAAGTAATCTTCACTTCTGCTAAGTGAGGAGGATATCTAGCTAGATTGCAGGAGACTTGTGGTTTCTACTTAGGTACCTGTCCATAGCTGATTAATTTCACATAGTATGGCAATTTGTATATATTATTTAAATTTGTAATAGTTATAAAGGTAGGCAGTTGATATAAACCTTTATATAAAGCAGAAAAAAGATCATGTTCTGTTTCATTGAAATGCATTTAGTCGGGCAATTATATTGTTGAAGATAATAATATATTATACTTGTCAAAGTCTTTTTGTGTTCAATATATGACAGACTTGTAAACATATTCATTACAAATATCAAGGAATTTTTTGTGAGAAAAAAATACAATTGTTTTTAATGTGGCTTGCAATATCAATAATGATTTTGTCCATCTCCTGAGGTCAAACAGAAAAACAAAGAAAGAAACACTAACTGTAATTTGTTGTTTTGTTTTCAGAGATGATGAGTTTTGTGTAAACTCAGTATTGCAAAATGATGTCATACATGCAAACAAAAAAGATATTCCATGTATATTTAGGGTACGTTGTTTTATTTATCTTTAGAAGATTAACAATGTTTATTTACCTTTTCATGACTCTTTTTGTAAAGGACTTTCCCAGTTTTGAATTTGAACCCTTCAATAACCTTAACTGATCAAAACATAGAAAGTCAAATAAATTTTCAGTTGTTTTACTCAATCATTTTCTTAAACATAGAAAAATTTGATTGTTAACAGTTGCAAAATCTGCACTTTTATCTTTATCTTTTTTCAGTTACTCATAAATTTGTGTTTTATATAAAAACTGCTGTTATTTTGACAGGTGACTACGTCAGAATTAAATCCCCCTGGTACCAAGCATTCTGTGTTAATGTTGGCAGAAAATGAGACAGAACGTCAACGATGGGTCGGTGCTCTTAATGAACTGCAAAAACTTCTACGTAGAAATAAGCTGCCTAAGACTGTTGTAAGTTTGTGCCGATTTGTTATATTCTCCTTTCTGCTCGTGAAATGACTTCATGGTACAATCGTTAAGGTGGCTGTAATCTCTTGCCTCTCCCACTGCTCTGTGTTTAAATCCTGTTGGGGACTGTGGATTCCTTGGTCTAAGGAAGATATCCCATTAGTTTAGAGAAGATCAATGATTCTGCTCATGTGACAGGTTGTCATCAGTGGGGTACCTGAGGTCTTCTTCCTCCAGCAGAAAAGCTGAAAAGATGACATGTGACCATCGCTATGTCAGTGTGACCTAAATCCTAACCAATACCAAAATAACTCTTATTCACTTGCTGATAAATGTGGATAATAATAGTGCTAGAGATTATTGGTTCTTTCATTTGCAGATGAAATCCAGCTAGTTTGTTGAGGGTTAATGGGTCTACTTAGATGCAGATATAAGCAGTGCAGAAAAATGTGTTATAATATTAAGTGCTTTTATTTACAAGCTGGAAAGTTAATATTTGACATTTGAGCAAAATGACTAAAAAAAAAAAAAAAAAAATTGTAGAGATGATTTCTTCAATTTCACACAATACAAACTTGAACTTTATTTTGCAGATATTTCAACCTCAAGAGGTATATGACAACTCTCTATCTCTTGTAAAAGGAACATTTTCGGCTGCAACTTTAGGTAAGTTTTAGAATAGCTTGTATATGAAAATTGTATGAATTGTACTTGGTGTTTGAAACTTGAAATATTAGCATATGTTCACTATTCCCTACAGCAGCTCACATGCCAAGTGCAGCTATTTAGATCAAGAAATATCATTCTTTTAGCAAATTTTTCATTTTTTTTTTTTTCAATCTGTCCATCGTCATCTTCTCAATATGTTTTAGTGTAACTATTCGAAGCATAGGGAATGCTGTTGTAACACCCAGATGTCGGTGTTGGCATCACACTTTGGTTAAGTTTCTGCCTGCAAGTTGGTATCTCCAAAACTACTGAAGGGAATGGGTTGAAACTTCACAATTATTTGAGAGCATAATAGAAGATCACTATCTAAGGCCCATAACTCTAACATGGATTTTGACAGAATTGTGGCCATTTTGAAAATTCTGTTGTCCAGGCTCTTGTTTAACTATCAAGCACGGAGAATAGTCAAGCACTCTGTCCTACCAACAGCTCTTGTTATAGCTTAACAGTAACTAATATATAAATGTTTGTGTTTTACTTTCAGAGTCTGGTAGACTGTTGCTAGGTACTGAAGAGGGTGTATATATAGCAGAATTAGCAAAAGATGGTGGGTATAGTGTTCAATAATATCTGTTTAAACCATATCTTTAACCATGCCAATTTATTTTAATTAAAACTATAGTTATTAGATTGCTGTATGCCTCTGTGTGCATTTTCTCAAAAGATTTCGAAGAAACCATTTGCAGAATGTTTGCCCTAGAGTGCCCTGGTGTATATTAGCAGGATTTTGTGATTTGTTAATTTTTTGGCAGAATTGTGCCCTGTTGTTGTTTTAACATATTATATAAACATTTATATGATATATAATATTGGTGGAAAATCTGGTTTTGTGACAGATTCCTGCCATTTGTTTTGTTTTTGTAGAATGCCTTCTATAGATGAAATATATTACTTCTTACTTCAGAATTTATATGTTTTGAGCGATAAGAACAATATGGTATGAAAGTATGGACAAATATAACTGCATTTACATAAGATAATTATATTTGGAAGAGAGATTTAACCTCGAGATATAAATTGATTTTTCAGTTTTGATACGCATTGGTGATAAAAGTGAAAAGAAGCCGGTGTTCCAGGTAGAGCTGGTACCAGAGGAGCAGCTAATCGTTCTTATTAGTGGTAAATTCTTTATTTTATGCGTTATTCAAATATCCGGTCTAAATTTTTCACTTTATTCATATGTGTCAACTACATTTTATACTTTATTAAATTGAATATATGAACTACATTTGTGAATGCCTGAGCAAGCTCCTGATTGCATCGACTCTCTGTCTTATCCGACCTTGTTTCAGTTCTCCCAACTTATTTCCCTATATAAATGGTCTGAGTTATATGACTCCCTGTCATATGTAACAAGTGACTGTAATTGTCTGGTCCCCATGCACTTCTCTGTCTGATTTTAACAACTTATATTGAATAAATCTGTCTTCTTCAACGATAATGAAAAATAAAACAGTTGTCATGTTTCAAGACTTTGATGTTATATTAACTGTTTGTAGGTCGGCAACGGCATATAAAATTGCTCCACTCATCTGCTTTGGAAGGATATGAAGTCGATCCGCTCAAAATCCAAGAAACCAAAGCATGTCAAATGTTTTGTACGAATACCGGCCATCGTGCTGACATGAACACTTATCTTTGTGTGGCCATGAAACGCACAATAATGGCATTTGAATTGACTAAAACACGACAAAAACACCGGAAAATTCGCGACATTCCGGTGACGGGTCAAGTGCAGTTTTTAGATTTATGGGGGGACAAACTGTGTGTAGGCTACCAGTCGAGTTTTGTGATATACAATTTATTGAAGGAGGAAGCCCCAATTAGTCTTGTGAATACGGAAGATAGTCAACTACAGTTTCTGGTGCATAGTTCTGTAGATTCCATGCTGGCCGTGGAAGTCTCAGAAAAAGAGTACCTTCTTGCATTTAGTGGTAAGTTGAATTATTTTTTATTGATAAATTTTAAGATATTTACATATGTAACTCAAATTACAGTCAACTATCGTTATCTCGACATGGCTTTTCTCGATATTTCGTTATCTCGATGAAATTTTGAAAGTCCCGATTTTCTTCCTTCTTTATCTATATTGGAAATATTTATTTATCTCGATATTTTTATTTCGATATTTTCAGTATCTCGATGTAAAATTTCAGCCCCAACAGTTATTTTCACACTATTATCCTTTTTGTTTATCTCGACTAATAGTTTTCTTTCGTCTGTTCCCTTCAGACTTGTGAAAAACACAAACTAGACGATAATTGCTCAATAGCGCGTGTCATAATGATGATTATGTTTGTAACAAGTCGAGCTGTTTTTATAAAAGTTAATCTATTTAACGTGTTGATTGACTTTTGTCCAAAAAGAGTGAATTTTACGTTCTTTATAAATATTCAAACATTGTATCAATTCATTATGACTTAAAATGTAAGTGAAAAAGTGAAAGTATAGAAACTCTATCGTTGCAATATAATTATACAACATCACTACCAAATCAATCAGCGGTTGAACAATCTCGAGAAAGACCCGATGAATACGGGGAGGATATCCGGATCAACCACCCTGAAAACAATGTTTTCACTATAGTGGTGTATTACTGAGTAAACCTCACTATGTGTTTTTATCACAGACACCCGTATACCGCTGGTAAACATCCAATTATGTTACTTTGTTTAATATTGACTAGGCCTATGAAAACAAGAAATGGGGATACTATAGTTTATTTGACAAAGGTATGCATATGTCCTTTGTAAAAATCAGTTTCTGCCTTACTCAAACCCTAGTATGTTTATCTCGACATTTCGTTATCTCGATATTTTTTGGACGGTCCCGATGACTTCGAGATAACGAGAGTCGACTGTATGTACTGTATAATATTTATAAGTAAATTTTAACCATGTTGAATATTCATTTCAATTTTGAATTGAATATTCATTTATTAGTAACTTTTTGCATCTTCGGATAAAAACTTTGAGCACAATAGCATGAATGCACAGAATAGATAATGTATTTTGGTCTAACTTTATCTATATAATTGAAACATGTAAATAATTAGAAAGTATATGTTGGGATTAGTTGAGTAAGATCTTTTTTATGAATATCATGTAACTTTGACTTAAATGAAGTAAATTTATAGACAAAGAAATTAAACAGTCATTTCTTCTTTGCTAATTATTATGTGATAGAAACTAATTTTTTAGGTAGTAACTGTCTTTTGTTCACTTTCATACTGGGGTTTCCTTGATACCCTTTTGAATGCTTTGGTAACTTTTTGCAGTTATGTGTTATTAGCTAGAGTTATCTTTGCTGTGTAACTTATTTCAGGTATGACATTTCAAAATTATTCATTGTACACTGGAGTAAGCTACCTGGTATAATTGACTGAACATTTGAATACAGTGAATGATATACATGTATTTCAGTGTGTTTTATGATGTGTTGGTACATTGCTGTGATGTCTGCTTTATAATGTATTTCAGTATGTATTATGAGGACACTAGATGATATATTTTCAGTGTGTTCAATGTATTAATACACTGTTCTGATGGTTGCTGTAAGATATATTTCAGTGTCTATAACAAGGACACTGGATGATATATTTCAGTGTGTACTATAATGATACAGGGTGATATATTGTGTATTATGAGGACACTGGATGCTATATTTCAATGTGTGTATTATAAGGGCCCTGCATGATTATTATAAGGACCCTGGATGATATATTTCAGTGTGTAGAGTGATATATTGTGTATTATGAGGACACTAGATGATATATTTCAGTGTGTACTATAATGATACAGGGTGATATATTGTGTATTATGAGGACACTAGATGATATATTTCAGTGTGTTATGATATATTTCAGTGTTTCTTATAAGGGCCCTGTATGATATATTTCAGTGTGTTATGATATATTTGTACACTATTCTGATTGTTGCTGTATGATATATTTCAGTGTGTTATGACATAGTAGTACACTATTCTGATTGCAGCTGTATGATATATTTCAGTGTGTTATGATATATTAGTACACTATTCTGATTGCAGCTGTATGATATATTTCAGTGTGTTATGATATATTAGTACACTATTCTGATTGCAGCTGTATGATATATTTCAGTGTGTTATGAGCTGTATGATATATTTCAGTGTGTTATGATATATTAGTACACTATTCTGATTGCAGCTGTATGATATATTTCAGTGTGTTATGATATATTAGTACACTGATCTGATTGCAGCTGTATGATATATTTCAGTGTGTTATGATATAGTAGTACACTATTCTGATTGCAGCTGTATGATATATTTCAGTGTGTTATGATATATTAGTACACTATTCTGATTGCAGCTGTATGATATATTTCAGTGTGTTATGATATATTAGTACACTATTCTGATTGCAGCTGTATGATATATTTCAGTGTGTTATGATGTATTAGTACACTGTTCTGATTGCTGTTGTATGATATATTTCAGTGTGCTATGATGTATTAGTACACTGATCTGATTGCAGCTGTATGATATATTTCAGTGTGCTATGATGTATTAGTACACTATTCTGATTGCTGTTGTATGATATATTTCAGTGTGTTATGATATATTTGTACACTATTCTGATTGCTGTTGTATGATATATTTCAGTGTGTGGTATATATGTAGATAGTCATGGTAGGAAGAGTAGACAGTCAGAAATAATGTGGCCAGCAGCTCCTACGTCAATCAGTAAGTTACTTGTTATCTAAATGTAATATTTCTTGTAAGAAAAACTTAATTCATAGAGGCATGGTCAAAGTTTTAAGGTTACATATTCGAAACATGGTTCTTATCAACTTAAGCAACTGAAATAGTTTAGTTACTATATTCATTTAAGATAACAATATCTTTCTTTTCTCATTCTACATCAGTACAGGTTTAACCAGGTATTTATCTTAAGAGTAAACCAGAAAATCTCCCTGCTCTATTCCAAGTATTTGCTTGCTTAACTGAATAGGGAGAGAATTTGATAAGTAAAGTGGCTGTATAAGAATAGTCATGACCTTGATTTAGCAATATCACTTAAAACACAATCAAGGGGAATAAAATTCATGTTGCATGGGAAGTGTACTGTATAATAAGTATGAATGTCATGTGATAATCTTGTTCTTATAGGTTACAGTGCTCCCTACCTCATCTGTTATACAGAGAACTCTGTGTTTGTCTATGACGTACAGACATCAGAGTGGGTACAGACTCTCTGTCTAAAAAAGACGAAACCAATCAACAGGGATGGTACCCTCAATTTAATCAACAATTTCGACGCTCTTCATTTGATTTACTTCAAGAATATCCAAAATGGTACGTACTCTGTCTCTAGTAGGTATTGCAATATGTCTGTGATTGAATAGTATATTAGTTTGTAGGTTAATAAATATCATACCAAAGTACTTAAGAGTCCATTAGCCTCAGAAATGGTAATATTTTTATTTTTCAAAAAAATTTCATAGCACTTAGTCCATTTAGTGATAAAATATTTACTTATAGGTCATCTATTGCTTCTTTTTGCATTTTGGCTAATTGTTATATTGTAAATCTTGTATGAAAGGCCTTATTTCCGTCTTGTTAGTTTATATTTTGTTACCTTTCTCAAAGTTTAATTCGTATCCAGTGCTATTTTCTTCAGGTGATAAGCATCTTACATGTTCTTTGTACGGTATTACAATATTAAAAAACACTATTTTTTTCCATTTTCAACAGAATGAAAAATTTATTCAATTTGAGAGGCGAAATTTGCCTTTAATCTGTAGGGAATGATTATGTAAACTCATAAAAAGCAGGTGGCATTTGCGCCAATATATTTCTTCCAACGCAATGAACTGAATTATCCTATTTTATTGGTAGAATCTTTCTAGAAAAAAAAATTTAGAATATAATTCATTGAATTGCCTCATGAAATAATTAATATATGTATGCAAGTCAGGCCAGTTTAAAAGAAGAACTATGATTTAATGTTTTTGAATCATTTTGTGTTTTGTTGATTTTAGATGAAGACAAACTGCAGATTGCAGAATTGTTTAAAGGAAGAAGTGTTAACAGGAATAAAAGACGATTCTCGTTTAAAACGCGAGAAGATGATAGAAGTGGAAAAGGGTAAGAAAGCTAATGTTATGTCCTGATACCTGTAAACTCAATCATAATCCTATATGATAAAAGACAAAGAGAAAAGTCAGCTTTTATGGTTCAGGGAGTGTTAAAGATACATATTGTATGGATTTTCCACAGTTTATTAACAAGGAAGCAAAGAAGAGAGTAATTTGGGTGCTTTTTAACATAGTCGTGTGATGATTAATCAATGTCTTTAATATATATACGTTTTAATTGAAATGGGACAAATTTATGGGGCTTCATAATATGAATTTGAACATTTTAGCTAAGATACAAATGTTTACATAAGAAGACCTTTTTCTGCCTATAACTCGGGGGTTACAGTGTTGGAAACTTACCTCGTGCCGATTTTGTCCCATTTTGTAACTGGAAATTCTCAAATTAGTAACAAAAATAACAAAACAATTTGTACCTATGAGTATACTGTGTTCTTTGTATAGACTTGTATTATTAATTTAACATGTTTATTGCTTTTTTATTAAAGCCGGTCAAATGTATGGTGGTAAGAAATTTAAAATACTTGTAAATTTTCAGTTTGGTTAGTTTTTCACCTTATTTATCCCAAAATTATGTATTCTAAATATTGTATATAGGCAGAAAAAGGTTTGAATGTGATAACAGATGTGTCTATTACAAGTACTTATATTTCCTCCAGGTTTGTTAACTTCAGATAGTGTCATGTGTTTTGTATCAGTTACAGTTCTACTATAATAACATATTAATAGACTTTGTTAATACTAAGGCATGGTTTATGTATAAATGCTGTTATACAATCATTTTTCATTCATGTTGCCTCCTATAATCTCGGGTAGCGTTTTTCTTTCATTATTTTTCTATAGCATATATTATTGTTTCCTTAGTGTACTGTTTTATAACGTATAATCGAATATTTAACAGCAAGAGATGTGAGATTCTGTCTGATTCATATTATAGCGGAGACAACGGCCTGTAGTTTTGTTAACAGACTTAACAGACTTTGGAATGCTAAAATATATCATGTTATACTAGTTCTTTGAATATTTTATAACTCTTGATTTCTGAAATGTATGTAAAAGCTCAAAAAATTGAAAAACAGCTAAAAATGGTCTCGACCCAGGGGTCATGGGTTTGAGAACTACTATGGTCTCCACCATGTTTCCTCATGATACTAGGGTCCGAGGTTATGATAAAATTTAATGAGCACAAACTCAGATCTCAGGTTTTTGATTGGTCAGAAACCAGCACACAACATATGTTGACCAATGAAAATCCTGAGATTCAAGACACAACTTGGATAAAAGTTTTATAACCTCGAGGCCAGTACTGGTCAGTTCCAGGAAGCAGACTCTAGAGTGGTTTAAATTAAGCTACAAGTTTATTCACAATCGTGCTTAAATAACAAGTGGTGAATCTAAAATTCTGACTATGTATATTGTATTTCATTGCTAGTCGATCACGGGAGATCTCAGCCCCCATGTCATTCAGTCATATAGCTCACATGGGTCCGGACCAAAAACTACCAGTTGCCTCAGCGTAAGGATACTCTATTGTCACTCATTCTCTGTGTACTTTGCATGCAACAGTATAATATCTGCCTCGCTTCATTCTCTCCTCTCACAGCTCATCTATATATGTGTAGCAACAGAAATATATATATCACTAAATATAATATAAAATAACTTATGTACCAATATTAGCAATATCAGTTAAAAGCATATCCATGAAGTGTATGTAAATTCTAAGGTTTCTACTCAGGTGCCCACTTGTGCTCGAAATGATGCATGGAGGGGCACCTGACGTCTACCTCAAGCACTAAAATTGCGAAGTTGTAATGAGACATTATTAAACTATGTTTCAGATGTAATTCTAAATCCAGCTGGAAAACAGATTTGATCCAAGCTTTGCACGCAATGAGATTACTTTCAGTAGCTCTCAAAGCTTGTATTTCATTTTGATGATTCTTGAAGCTAAAATTGTTTGAAAAATTCATTGTTAATAAGATTGGAGTACCTATATTATTATTATTATTATGCGCTCGCAAAGTTTATGATAACTATCACAATAAAAAACCATCTAAATACAAAACTGAATGTATCAGAAATAAATTGATATAGATTTTGCCAAAGTTATGGATTAGAAATAATCAGAGCTAATAATAGACAGATAGATTTGCTGCTATAGATAGAGCTGAGAGATGCACGGGGGTCACTATTTTGCTTTTTTGCTTGCTTTGTTTGCATGAGGATGAATGTGTTGTGAGAAGTGTTCATTTATATACATATATATATATATATATAAGTTTATTCAGATATACCAGTTCTATGTGTACAGAGGTACTAATTTCAGCTTTGAAGCATGCTTGTTATATAAAGCATAAAAGGAACACATTTTGTAGAATTTCTTCATTATTTTCAGCAGTTGCTTTGTAGCCCATGGCATGATTCTATTTTCAGTTGAAACATTTTAGATTGCAGTCTTATAAGTTGTAGCTTAGGCTGCGAGACCTATAATTAGTAAATATTTAGGCTAGCTAGTAAATTTAGTAAAAGGACGAGCTTAAGTCTGAATGCGTATTTCATTTTAAGTGATGTTGTAAAAGAGGGGCTGGTCAAATACTTAAAATGTTATATGGGACAGTTGTAAAGAAATTGAACTGATGTTTTTAAGATTTAAACATATAATTTTTGCATTGCTCTGACTGTAAAATGTGGGCTAGCTTTGCTCTATTCTAGTAGCATAGGGCAAATCATTTTCACTGTCTGTGTTTTAGATAGTTAACCCTTCAACTGCTGAATGGATTTGTCTTGCTTTAGATTTAGAACAGTCCATTCAAAATATACAGGATTGCAATATTGAAATACAAAAATTTATCTACCAACAGTAGCCAGGTCAGACTGCATCGGTATCAAACTGGCCTAACATTATACCAGTGGCAAAGGCTAATCACTTTTCAGTTTTATTTCAAAAAGTAGTCTACATATTAAAAAATGAGTTTCATAATCACTGATGTTCAGTAATTTGATACTTAAAGGGCTTCTGTCCCCTGCTTATAAAAAACATATAAGTGGTTGAAATAATTAGCCTGACAGCAAAAAAATTAGAAGATTTTCACAAAAGCTAGTAAAAAAAAAAACATTATAAACCAATATTATGTATATGTTGATGTGTGGTCAGTTTGACATGATGGCCTGCTTGTAGATAAGTTGTTAGAGGTGAAGGGGAACAGTTTGCTGTTTGATATGATTTGTAAATTGCATATTTGTTGTTTACTAATAGGTTATGACAGCTAGTTAACTTATAGTAGATGATGGTAATGTGAAAATATGTTATTTTTCTTATATTTTTTTCTACAACTTAAGTATTGAAAGTTATGAAATTGGGTATGATGCATGAGTGCTTGCTAAGCTTTATAGATAGAATCATCAAATTTGTGATCCAGGAGTCGGTAGTTTGATCCTTTGGCAAGGACTTTGAATAAATCTAATGGTCATTTGTCTGTCACAGCTGATTCAGAAATGATGTAAGATTGATAGTTGGTTACTTACGAAGAACTGGTTGGTTATCCAGAAAAGCTGGTTCGGTGGAGGACAGACCGTTAAGATATAACCAAAAATGTGTTAAAGTCATATCATGCTTATATTCTGACAGATCATTTTTTTATGAATTCTTAAATTTTACTTTGTTCATCACCAAGTACCTGCTTTTGCTATATATATCTCTACACCATCTACTTAACAAAATAGAAAGAAAAGAAGGAAAAAAACATCTTATTTTAATCCAGGCAAAGCTAAATATCTTTGATCAGGCCAGATTCCTTAAATGAACCTGTGCATAGTTTATCTTTTGGGAATTTCAAGATAAAAATTGGAAGTGGGTTAGCCAAAACTATATAACCTGGCCATTTTGATATCTTTGCCATTCCCATATAGACACAATAATTCCTTGAATAAGTTTTTACCTGGGGTAGTATTCAGTTTTATTTGTTGCAAATACTGTTTATGAAAATATCCCTTCAAGCAGAGGTGGCATATTTATAACATTGCCCTTCATATCTAAATTACATATGACTGTAATGTTCACTGAACATATTTATATCCTAGAGAAAATTTGTTTTGCCATTCATTCCATTAAACCATTCAATACTAGGGTATTATTCCAGATGAATAAGTTTTCTTATTTGACAGTGAACTTTAAATATTTTGTTTTTAACAAAGGTACAACAATATGATTTTCTTTTAGCTTTTGATAGATGATTCCATAATAGGAATATTCAGATGTATAGAAATGTTTCTTAATATGATATGGATATGTTACTTATTTTATTTAATTAGTATATTGCTTGTAAGGACTGTGCATTCCCAGTTCTAGATATATATCTTTCTATTTTTGCATGCAGTTTATATTTCCATGTATATTTTGAGTTATTGACATTGCATTATATGTTTGCAGGTCTGATAGAAAATCACGTGCAATCTCAGCCCCAATCAACTTTAGTCATATTGCACATGTTGGGCCGAATCAGGGGATGCCTGAACTGATGGATCTGAATACTGCAAGGGTAGGATTTTTTTTTCTGTTGAACCACCCGTGAACAAACCATAAAGTGACCTTTCATACTACTCTGCATTGGTGTAATGGACTAGCCCCAGCTGGCAATGATCTGTATAGTGAAGTTTTGCTAACTGAGAGTGTGTGTTTACCATTATAAAGGTTTATCATATGAAAAACACAGCACAGGAGTGTTGTAAATCCATTAAATGAAAACATTTTTACATCAGTGAAGGAACTCTTTGATGTTATGTCTTTTACGTTATATACAGAAATAACGTCAAAAGCACACTATACGTAGTATGTTAGCATAACGCTATAAGCTCGTCAACGAAAAACAACTATTTTTAATACTAGTGTAAACTGTTCTTATTTTTGAAATGTGATAAATAGAATATTACATTCATGTAGATTCAGTAGTAAGTTTATTGAACTTGTTGAATAAAACAATATTATATAATACATGGTTGTGTTTTAATTTTAGATGAGCATGGCAGGATCCAACAGTTTACCCAGTGGTGGACCACCAAAGAAAAGTGGAAGAAACTTATTTAACAGCAAATCTATGTCAGAGAAACAACCAGCTAGAGGAATAAGGTCGCAGAATGGTAGGTGGAGTATTAATACGTTGCCTGCTTTATTTCTATAATGGATCTGTCCAGCTTTGAATTTAAAACAGTCCATTCAAAGTACAGGGGATTTCAATATCAAAATACAAAAATTGAGCTGCCAACAGTATAGAGCCTGGTCTGACTGCACAGATGTGCAGGCTGGCCTGGCTCTATACTGGTGGCAAAGGCTGATCAATTTTGGTCCCAGTAGGTTAACCCATTACTTCATGAGCATTTTGTGAAAAATGGCTGTTTTCATTGAAAAGTCTCCCGTTACAAGTTCAAATTGCTATAATACTATAAAAACTGCTTCAACACTAATCAAACTTGGCACAAATGTTGACTGGACCATTGCCCTTGCAACTTGTTGCTCAGGCTTAAATTTTCTGTTACCATGGCAACGAGGGGACATCTCAAAATTGCCAAAAATCACTATTTTGCGTTGATTTTTTCCATCAAAATTGATTTCAAAGTGCTGCAACTTCTCAATGGATTGAGATAGAGTCAAATGCTTTTCAGCGTTGGTTACACGTTACCTTATGATCAATCTGGGGTCATTTACAGCCTCTCACAAGTCCAAAATTTTGTTGGCGATGAGGGGGACTCCGCCCCCCTTCAAACCCCCTGGTGTATCTTTAGGTTGGGGGTCCGCGCCGAAAAAGAGGTCACTTTTTTTAACAACATTTCTCAAACAAAATCAAGTGTTTGGGGCCTAAATAAGGCATTTTTTCATCATTTGAGACAACAAAAAAGGGGGGGGGGGGGTGAAAAAGGCGTTAAAAGGCGTGTATATGAAGTAATGGGTTAATATGAAACTATATGTGAAACTTACATGAATCAAAGGGGAGTAATAGAAGCTATGCTATTTTAACTTAAAAACTATTTACTCCCCTTTGATATGTTTTGTATGTAGAAAGGTCACATGAAATACATAAATAATTGTTAAAAAGTAAATTCAACTTAACATTTAATCGCATTTGTAAAATGGGTCGTTTTTTAACCAGGTTTTCCGAAGGAAAAAACTGGTTATTAGATTGAGGTATGTCGGCGGGCGGGCTGACGGGCGGGCGGGCGTAAACAATTTCTTCTGTGCGCAACTCCTCCTACATTTCTCAACGGAATTTGACCAAACTTTCACAGAGGCTTTGTCATTAAGTGCCTTAGGGCATATTGTCAGGGTTTTGTGATTGTATAATATTTGACCTAATTATGGCCCTTTGTTTTTTTTCCTTATACAGATTATATAGTGAACAATTTTTACCATGCGCAACTTCTCCTACATTTCTCAACAGATTTTGACCAAACTTTCACAGAGGCTTTGTTATGAAATGCCCTGGCCCACATCATCGGGGTTTTGTGATTGGATAATATTTGACCTAATTATGGCCCTTTGTTTTTTTTCCTTATACATTTATATAGTGAACAATTTTTACCATGCGCAACTTCTCCTACATTTCTCAACAGATTAAATTGACCAATCTTTCACAGAGGCTTTGTCATCAAGTGCCCTGGCGCACATTATCGGGGTTTTGTGATTGGATAATATTTGACCTAATTATGGCCCTTTGTTATTTTTCCTTATACAGAATATATAGTGAAAAAAAATTTCTGTGCTGAACGCCTACATTTCTCAATGGATTTTGTTCAAACTTTCACAGTAGCTTTGTCATCCAGTGCCCTGGAGCATATTGTCGGGGTTTTGTGATTGAATAATTTTTTATTTAATTATGGCCCTTTATTTTTTTTTCCTTATACAGAATATAATTATAGTGAACACTTCCTCTGTGGCAATTCCTCCTACATTATTCATGTTTTACATTGCACATAGTTACATTGTTTGTTGCTTGTATTTGTATTTCAAATACAACATATTTATCTACAATGGTGATAATTGAAAACCTGGTTTCATGGCATTGCCATGTTTCTTGTTTTACTGTAAATCACCAATAAAAAAATGAATCTCTATAAAATGTATAATAATGTAATATTGAGTTTTACAATCATTTCTGAAACCCTTTTTCAAGGTCATATTGCAGCAGGTGAATATGTAATATATTAGACTCGGTTGTTTGATTTGAATTTGTTCTTCATTGTAGGTAATGCCCCACGAGACAGGCAAGTAGGTGGATCTTTACGATTGGACCCATCAGAGAGTCCTGATCAAAATTTAGTAGGAGAACCGTCACCCACCATGTTCGAGGTGAGTCCTTGGAATTGACTTTAAACTATCATATATTATATATATATATACACACACTATACCTATAACACCATCTAGAGGTTTCTAACATACCATTTAGGGTTAGACTTTAATGCTAGATGTGATAATAGAAGTTACTGCACAGCAGTCATGCTTTTACATTGTCATCAAGAGTTGTATTAATTTTTCATTCACATGAATAAGATACATCTGTAAAATGAGCCGCGTCACGACAAAACCAACAGTCTGATCAGGATCCATGCTGTTCGCTTACCAACCCTATTACAAGTAGAGAAACTGATAGCGAACAGCATGGATCCTGATCAGACTGCGATGATGCGCAGGCTGGTCTGGATCCATGCTGGTCGCAAATGCACTATGTTGGTTTTGTTGTGACGCGGCTCAAATCATATTGTGCTACTTTTAGACAGGTTTAGACCATTTACACGAATTCAAAGTTGGCCAATGCAGGCAAATCGTTCTAAATATAGCAAAATTTTTGTCCAATTATTGTTGTGCATTTACTTGAATAAAATTAGATAATAATGGCATTTTGTGCTTCAAAGTAGCACAGTAAGTCTCTGATTAGTTAACAGATTAACATAATGAAAGTTCCCTTGTAATATCAGTTTGTCCATTTAAATGAATAGTTATGAAATTAAATTATATTATGCTACCTTAAAGGATAAATATTTTGCCTTTGAATTAAGGAAAAAATAGGACCATTCTTCCTACATACATGTACTTCAATTTTAATTGTATTGTACTAAACTTTATCATTACATTCTTTGTGTTTTCTCTATTTTGGCAAGTTCAGAAACCAGTATTTTTTGCTTTGCAAAAGATAAATTTGATTGATAATGACATGCATGAAGCTTAAATACAAATGTATATAGGCTAATTACATTTGTAAATAGCAGCCCTAAAATAAGCTATTAGAAGTAACTTTCATTGTCTTTGTAGGAAATAGAAGAGGAATAAGCATTTATTATAATTGAGCCGCATCACGACAAAACCAACATAGTGGGTTTGCAACTGCATGGATCAAGACCAGCCTGCGCATCTGCGCAGTCTGATCAGGATCCATGCTGTTTGCTTATCTCTATTACACTTGGAGAAACTGATAGCGAACAGCATGGATCCTGATCAGACTGCGCAGATGCTCAGGCTGGTCTGGATCCATGCTTGTCGCAAACGCACAATGTTGGTTTTGTCGTGACGCAGCTCATATCTCTTGATCCATAGTCATATAATATGCAGATGATATACATGTTTTGGAACGTTTGTTCATGCACATATTCATTTGCATTGCCAGAAGCATAGCATACTTGTATATAATCTTTATGCGATATGTGCCATGTAGAAGATTTTTTGTACCAAATATGTACACAACTATGCCTGTATGTGGTCATTAGAAAATACCTAGATACTTATTTTACTTAATCTTACTTGTTTACAGGGATATTCGAAAAAGGTTGTATTTGGTTAAAAGTGATCATTTGTAAGGGCGTTTTAAATGACCAACATACATAGCTTTTTGTTTTGTGTTGTTTTGGATTGGAATTAAATACTTCCTGGTTTCATATAAATATATTATATGCTTATTTAAATGATATGCTAATTATATGTATGTGGTAAGGGCAGAAATGTTTTGATGTGCCAAAAAACAAAATGTTGGCATATATTGTTATGCACCTGGCAGTCCTTCTGGCTGCCCTTTTGATAAGGATGGGGGGCATCTAACTGTAAAAGGACAAAAGGGAACAATAGTGTCCATTCTGTAACCTTACAATCAAGTGCCAATGACCATCTGTTAAACGAAAGAAATGAACAAAAGAAATGTAAAAGAATCCACAAAAAGGCACATGAGGCATTCCTCCACAAGTGCAGCTGGAAAGTTGCCATATGACTTATACTGTGTTGGTAAAACCCAACCAAAAAAGAAAGTATCGCTTAGTTTTATTGTGACTAAAGCAAAGTTATTTGGTATATATCAGTATAGATCTCAACAAAAGTTCAATGGAAAAACAATGCACTGGTGGTTATAAATCTCTGGGAGTCAGTTAGTATGATATAGATAATTGAAATATAAAATGTTCCAGACAAGTGTAATGAATGGGTATCTTCTCTAATTTTAAGATTAATTTTTGTTACTTTAAAATTTTGATTACTTTTAACAAATTTGCATTCAGACGTATATTGCCCTGTCTATGTGGCGCTCTTGTTGACATTTATTTTCAAAATTCATTGTATGTTGTAAGGGTATATGAATATATATATTTATACATATAAACTATGCTGTAGGGGTCACCTCGACTAGAAGATTCAGGGAGTAACTCAAGTATTGGGTCTGTACCACCTTAACGGACATACTTAGACAGGTGGTTCTTTATTTCACCATTTCAGTCCTACACTGAAAAAACTGAGTAAACATTTTATCTGCATGAAAATTTATCATATTTAGTCGCTCTTTTGAGAAATGTTTTGTAGATTGACCACCAAAAAATGGCTAAAAATGTGTTAAAATTGGCATATAATAAGAAAAAGAATTAATGTACATGTATAGTTTTCATTCTGACAGAGCCAGTTTACTCAGTTTAACAAAGTGTTGTGTTTTGCAAGCTTTTTTGTATGCACGTGCCATGCATTCACTGCTTAGTTTTTTAACTCCTGTGAGCACAGAGTGTTCATAATGAATTTTGTGATTGTTTGATGTACATGGTTAAGTTAATAATTGTTAGTACAAAAATCTGGTTAAATATAGTTTTAATGTTGCTAAAAAGTAGTTTTAAAGTTGCTAACAATACAATAATAATGAAAAGTATGAGAATTGAAGATATTATTATAAGATTCATTTCAAAGCCAGCTTGATGAAATTCTACCTGTATTGACAAGTTAATAGTAATTTCTGTGGATAATGTGTGGCTTAGGTTAGGTTAAATGACTTTGTATACTTGTTATTAGACCTTTTCATGAAAATTAACATAACTTTGGAAGCTATATAAAAGTATTTTTTCTGACATTTTTCTATAAATGCCATTATAAATACAAACTAATCTTTATTACAAGTATAAAGTCAGGCCAGCAATCTGGTCAGACTTTATAGTAATCATGATTGCTTCATTTATTGTTTTTCTTGCTCAAAAATTGATTTTTAGCTTAACTGTTTCAAAGAACAGGAACCTCCCCCACGTGTTGGGTCTGTACGCACATTTTTATCTCCAAAACTACTGAAAGGATGGGTTGAAACTTAACGGACATACTTTCCAAGGCACAGGTGGTTCTTTATTTCACCATTTCAGTCCTACACTGAAAAAAACTGAGTAAACATTTTATCAGCATGAAAATTTATCATATGTAGTCGCTCTTTTGAGAAATGTTTGGTAGATTGACCACCAAAAAAAGGCTAAAAATATGTTAAAATTGGCATATAATAAGAAAAAGAATTAATGTACATGTATAGTTTTCATTCTGACAGAGCCAGTTTACTCAGTTTAACAAAGTGTTGTGTTTTGCAAGCTTTTTTGTATGCATGTGCCATGCATTCACTGCTTAGTTTTTTTAACTCCTGTGAGCACAGAGTGTTCATAATGAATTTTGTGATTGTTTGATGTACATGGTTAAGTTATTAATTGTTAGTACAAAAATCTGGTTAAATATAGTTTTAATGTTGCTAAAAAATAGTTTAAAGTTGCTAACAATACAATAATAATGAAAAGTATGAAAATTGAAGATATTATTATAAGATTCAATTCAAAGCCAGCTTGATGAAATTCTACCTGTATTGACAAGTTAATAGTAATTTCTGTGGATAATGTGTGGCTTAGGTTAGATTAAATGACTTTGTATACTTGTTATTAGACCTTTTCATGAAAATTAACATAACTTTGGAAGCTATATAAAAGTCTTTTTTCTGACATTTTTCTATAAATGCCATTATAAATACAAACTAACCTGTATTACAAGTATAAAGTCAGACCAGCAATCTGGTCAGACTATATAGTAATAATGATTGCTTCATTTATTGTTTTTTAAGCTCAAAAACTAATTTTTAGCTTAACTGTTCAAAGAACAGGAACCTCCCCCACGTGTTGGCAGCAGTGTCACACTTTGGTTTAGTTTTTGCACGCACATTTTTATCTCCAAAACTACTGAAAGGATGGGTTGAAACTTCACAAATTTATTTGAGAGCATAATATGAGGTCTTTATCCAAGGCCCAAAACTCTTAACATGGATTTTGATAAAATTATTGCTCTATTTGAACTTTAAAAAATGTACATTTTTTACAATCAGTCTCTGAGAAAAGTTGAGCAAGCTGTCCTTCTGACAGCTCTTGTATATATAAAAACCCTTGGACAGTTCCAAAGTCTAATTAGGACAAGTCCAATATGCCAATTGAGCAGTTTATATTGGCTTATATGTGATAGGAAATGTTTATAAATGAGCAAATAACTGACCATTATGGTCATCTTTTCCTGAGATTTCTGTCTCCTATGATTCCTGTCTTTTTGTTGTTGTAACAGCTAGAAAATTGGTGTAAGTTGTGTTATTTTCCAGGCCAAAGTTCTTAATCTTTCTGTTTTACTGAAATGAATAGGTACTTTGGGTGGTTGTTTTGAGTTAATTTGTTAATTTTATAAGCACTGGAACTGTTTTTGATAGTTTATTAGTGTAACAATGCACTAACAAATCTGTTATTTAGTTTGTAATTTGTTCAAATTGTTAATAAAATGTTTGAAGCAATAACAGTTTATATAGTAAACTATAGGGGATGAATTTTCTAATAATATGATAGATTAAGGAAGCATGCTAGCTATCAATAGCTTGAATAGCATGCCATAATATATAATATTATATTCATCTGTAAAAAATATTTGTATTTGACATATTTTTTCCTCAATCCTTCAGCATTGTCTAAATGTATATGTTCTACTGTGTATTTTCTACTGTCTTTTCTGTCTTAATGAAGTGTTCCCAGCAGGCTCCTAAGGTTTTACATCTTCAGCTGAGTCAAAGAAGGGTTGGGGGAGGGGGGATACATTGATTGGTGTCAACCAATATTCTTGTTCTTCCACATGGTTTTCTATTATGTTCTAATTGACTAATAACATAAGTCATTGGCAGATATCTTCAGACTATGTCACCTGTTAATTGTTCATGCTGTTGTTACAGATGTATAGACTGCTTGCTGTCATTTACTGTGTTATATTAACTTTTGTTATTGGCTTTTGATCTTGGTGATAAAGCCAGTCTATGAAAACTGGTGCAATTTATGATGGACCTAAAAAGACCTGGTTCCAAACCAGTGCATTTAAGCCTGACATAAACTAACTTCACTATTTACCTTTGATATCATTTGAACAGCTTTTTGAATGCCTCTGCCCACCACCCATTCAATGAATTTATGCCTACCCTCAATTCTCAGTGATTCCTCCACCCCACCCTCCACCCTCTAAATTGTGTATGTTTGTCCAGTACAGAGAAAATTGTGAAGAAAACAAATATCCAAATTGTTTGTTTAATCATTACCACTTATACAAGGAAAAAATCGCTGACTTTGTTAAGCTTCTTCTGTTTATATAATGGCATGCAAGAATTTAAATTTTAAAATTTATTACATTTTCTTTAAAAGCAGTCTGTACACAGTTTAGTTTGAATCTATTTATTGCATGTTGTACTTTTACCTAAATAATTTATCCCCTACCTGATGTTCATATTTTGAGACAGCATTTTGCATTCACTTTCACTTTGACCATGAAGAAATATAGAACACTTGTACAAATTTCGTTCCTGCAAAAATAAACATGAATAAAGCAAAATGAGTCTTTAAACTTGATACTGTGTTTTCTTCAAAATAATATGAAAAAATAATGATTTTCTTGCTCTTTAATTATCATTCATTATTAGAAATTGTTTGCCAAGTAAAGGATTTATTATAATATGCATAAGCTTAATTGCAAATTTTATTGAGGTAAACTTACATTTCATTAAAATATTAAAAATTATTTTGCAATATTTTGTTATGGTTGTCATGGTTATATTGTTTCAACAGTCTTGTAAAATCATGTTACCTGCAAAAAAGTTTTTAGTTGTCAACTGTTAAAGGGATTTTCTAGATTTTGAGCATTATAATTATTGTATATATTTTCTTTTACTTTTGCAGGATTGCTATGAGCAACAAGGTAAAGGAATGCGGTTATCAGTAGAGTCTACCAGCAGCGACGGAACCAGCAGTCGTACAAGTTCCCTCAGCTCAACTCCTGCCAAGTGGAGTCTCTCTGAAGATACCGTAGACAACTCTTCCACATCCGCCATCGAGGAGTGGTCTCACTTATAATGGACCCTGTTTGTTTTGCCGACTGTGATCAAAATTGCTTCCATTTTAATTCATGTTTCTCCCCTTGCCCCCACTTCAGATAGCTGTATACCAAACTGAATTATTGTAAAATCAAATTTGCATCCCTCACCCATCTATATGTGTAAGTTTATATTTGATTTACCGTATATATACAAATCATGCATGATTGTGAACAAAAATTAATCCATTTTTAGGGTAGTAAATCTTCAATTCTAACTATCTTGACCAGTTTATCCTTTTTTGCTCTTTCTTGCTTTATTTCTGTCTGTTTCTTTCTCTTAATCCCTACTACTATAATGTATTCACTGTTATATTATACATGTATATACATGTACATATATATATATACCCCTTCCCTGTTTTAAGAGTTATTATGTTATATTGTTACTGTACATTAGCTGTCTATTATAAGATAACAAGAGTGTATACCCATGTCATAAACTACTAGCTGGAAATATGGTACAACCAGTTTTAGTAATACTTTTACGAATTTTTTTAGATAAACTACAAAATGTTGATACCAATTTCTTTGAAGCATATTATGAGTCTTTATCTTGAAACTGATTGTTAATACCAATTTCTTCATGATTTAGATTGTTATTACCAATTACCTAATGGTGTAGATTGTTAATACCAGTTTACTTATGGTACAGATTTTAGTCATATCTAAAAGCCCAATGTCAATTCCAATTTCTTCCTGGTTTACATGTAAAGGATATTATTGATATCAATTTCTTTATGGTATATTTATTTGAAACTTACCATTCATACTTTATTATTTATGGAATAGATCTTGAAGTGTTATTGTAAAAGATATAATTATTTTATGTCCAGAGTAATATTCTTCCAAGATTTTCATGTCATAGTTGTGAATTATTTCCTTGCCTTCCATGAACGAGTTGAGAAAAGTTCCGTAACAAGGTAAAGGCTGGTCAACAGTTAAATGTTGAAATTAAACAGCTGCAAGTATATATCCTAGTCTGTATGTATATAACAGACTTTTATTTCTGGCATTGGCCAAGTCTGTATATTGCCACTAACTGTTAAAAGCTTATAATGTGATATTGATACTGTGCTTGGCTCCCTAATCTGATAAATACGATATTTATTTGTACAGATTTAAGTGATGTTTTATTGGAAGGAATAATAACTGGTGTTGATTGACAAAGTGTTTTATAATGTTGAGTTGGTTTTTTTTTTAACAGAATAATGATGTATAAGTTATATTTTGTACTTAAAAAAAAATTCTTTATACGTGAAAGCTGTTAGTCACCATTGTATAAAATGGCAATTATATCAATATGTTACTATTTCTATAAAATGGTACATATTTCTTTTATTGTCATATAGAAAAATTAAGGTTTCAGTATTGTTAGATGTCTGAATTGACTTACTCCGGAATTAAGAATATTTGGGTTTTTCCTGGCAAATCTGGTTACAGTTAAGCTTCGAAAATAAGCGAAACAGGTTGACTTACCTATTGTGATGGGTAATGCAACGTGAATCTATAATGGTAAAAGTTAAGTTTGTACCTACAGATTAGCTGGGAAAAACCCACAATTGCCGAGTTCTGGATAACGTCTATTCAGAACTTTCCCGTGCTACATGTATGTGCACGATAACTTGGTAAAGATAATTAATAGGTTTTAATGAGTACATTAATTTAGGCAACGCCTATCACAGTTGTTAGTGACTTTGTTATGTATATTAGTAAAATGCCTTCGATGTTGTTACAAATATATATGCACTGATACAAACAGGTGATATTTAGTCAGTATATTATCATATCCTCAATACTTGCCTTCATTTAGTATATTATGTGTCAATTAATTTGGTGGTAGTTCACCTCTTTATGATATGAGGAATTTATGATCAGTTTGGCTCAAAGACATTTCGGCCTGAATGTCCTGAAGACATTTCACCTTCAGGTGTTTCCACTCTTTGCTAAAAAAAAATTTCGCTTTACCAAATTCATTATGACTGGAGAGGCACATATGTATAAATAATTTATGAGCCTTATTGGGAAAAGGGGTGGTTGATTTGTGTAGGAGAAAATTTGTTTGGGGACTGATGCAGTTTAAAGGCCGAAATGTGTTTGGGGACTGTTAATGAGGGTTGTCCGCAGTTAGATGTAGAGTGGCAAATCCGTAACCCTGTCTTTTGTATGCATGAAATTAAAGCAATAAGCCATATTGATATAAACATAAGTGTTGTTGAATAAAGAAGGTGTTTCGTAAGTAGGCTCAAAAGTAGTTTCTTAATACATGTATTGGACTTGTATATTAGTAACAAGTGCAAAATTAAATGTATAAATAAAGTGATGGTATTTTATCTACCACGTTTGGAAAGGCTCAGAAAGGAATAAATAAAGAAATTTAAGGTTTTTATGCTCCCCGAAAAAATTTCGGGGGAGCATATAGTCGCCGCCTTGTCCGTCCGTCCATCCGTCCGTCCCCTTTTCTTGTCCGGGACATAACTTTGAAACAACAAGAGGTATCAACATGAAACTTTGTAGGTAGATA
The DNA here is from genome assembly GCF_026571515.1 of Ruditapes philippinarum. Classification (NCBI taxonomy): domain Eukaryota; kingdom Metazoa; phylum Mollusca; class Bivalvia; order Venerida; family Veneridae; genus Ruditapes; species Ruditapes philippinarum. Next base: position 187,962 of record NW_026866414.1, read on the forward strand.
GATCTCATTGAGTAGGTGTGCAGTGCACAAGAACCGTAACTCTGCCTTGCCTAATTTTTGAATTACCCCCCTTTGTTTTTTTTACACTTTGAAATTTGTCCGGGACATAACTCTAAAAGTATAAGAGGTATCAACATGAAACTTTGTAGGTAGATAGATCTCATTGAGTAGGTGTGCAGTGCACAAGAACCGTAACTCTGCCTTGCCTAATTTGTGAATTATTCCCCTTTGTTTATTTTACACTTTGAACTTTGTCCGGGGCATTACTCTAAAAGTATAAGAGGTATCAACATGAAACTTTGTAGGTAGATAAATCTCATTGAGTAGGTGTGCAGTGCACAAGAACTTGAACTCTGCCTTGCCTAATTTTTGAATTATCTCCCTTTGTTTATTTTACACTTTGAGCTTTGTCCGGGACATAACTTTAAAAGTATAAGAGGTATCAACATGAAACTTTGTAGGTAGATAGATCTCATTGAGTCGGTGTGCAGTGCACAAGAACCGTAACTCTGCCTTGTCTAATTTTTGAATTATCCCCCTTTGTTTATTTTACACTTTGAACTTTGTCCGGGACATAACTCTAAAAGTATAAGAGGTATCAACATGAAACTTTGTAGGTAGATAGATCTCATTGAGTAGGTGTGCAGTGAACAAGAACCTTAACTCTGCCTTGCCTAATTTTTGAATTATCCCCCTTTGTTTATTTTTAGCACTTTGTCCAGGACATAATTTTAATGTATAAGAGATATCAACATGAAACTTTGTAGGTAGATATATCTCATTGAGTAAGTTTGCAGTGCACAAGAACTGTAACAGTCTTGCCTACTTTTGGAGTTATTGCCCTTTGTTCATTTTGAAACTTTGAACTTTGTCTGGGACATTACTCTAAAATTATAAGAGATCTCAACATGAATCTTTGTAGATAGATAGGTCTCATTGGGTGGAAGTGCAGTGCTTAAGAATCATTACTCTGCCTTGCCTTATTTTGAAGTAATTGCCCTTTGTTTATTTTTACTTTTTGACTTTTGACCTGGACATTACTTTAAAACTATTAGAGATATCAACATGAAACTTTGTAGGTAGCTAGATATAATTTGATAGAACTGCAATGCTTAAAGAGCCTAAACAAAGCCTGGTCTTATTTTGGAGTTATTGCCCTTTTTTCATTTTTACACTTTGACTTTTACCCGGGACATAACTCTGATATCATCAGGTAACTTTATAGATAGATAGATCTCATTGAATTGAAGTGCAGTGCAAAAAAACATAACTCCGCTTTGCCTAAATTTTGAGTTTTTGCCCTTTGTTCATTTTTTTTATACTTTCCTGTGTCCAGAACCTTCTCGGGGAGCATCACCCGGTTCAACCGGTTCTTGTTTTTGAGTGTAAAGAAAGAAATAAGAATGCAATTCACAGAGTTTGCTAAATCAGAGACACTTAAGTGATACATGTAAAAGAATGCTCATAGTCAAATTTTTTGTGACCTAATATTTTGGGTGCTTTGTTTTTCCGCCAATGTATCCGAATATTCAATGGAATAAGTCATTATACCTTTAAACCTCAAGAAAAGTTTTGAAAATATCACACTATATGCTCTTTCTTATTGTTTTTCATACCTCTAGTATCTTTTGTGATAGTGAATGATAGTTGTTCTCATCTTGTACTATGTAAGCAATCCTGTCACATTTATATTGTCTAATTTTTACTTAAACAGTTCTATGATGTCTTATAAAGTTATTCATAATTGTATCATATTTTGTCTGGTTTTTTTCTAAGTATTTAGACAGTAGGTAATAACAAGTTTTAACCCACCAGATATATTTTCATCATACATGTATATACCATCATTTCCTCTATGAATTTTTTTTTTGTACACTTCTCTTTCCACAGGGAAACATATCATTTTAAAAGTTTCATACTTGTACATTTGTAACTTCATTACTAGTTTTACACACATAAGCCATAAAGTTTTTATCCTTTTTTTTAAATCAATAGATTTTGTATTATAAAAAGTTCAGAAAATGAAATTTTGTAAAACTTTTTTCCAATGAAAATGTGACAAAATGAAATATGAAATGATAAAGTAGTTTGATTATGCATCAAACTTGCAAAATTTTGATTCTGATAGATATATTAAAATCTATAGATACAGAAAATAAAGATGGAATCATTAATGATAACCAGGGATAGTATATACTTATTAATTACAACATATTCATCAGATTCAGCGGTAAAGCAGCATGCCTCCAGATTCATGCAAATTTTAATGAAAATTTTGAAAATGTATTTAAAATATTGTGAAGTGAACAAAGGACGTTATTTACAGATTGCAAACAGCACTTACAATCCACATAAATGGCCCAAAATAGGTCAAAATATGCAAAAATAGCCCTTACTGCTGAGTAACACTGTAGAAATATGGTGATAAATTCATGTACTGCAAAATCAGTCATTAATCACACATAACATGTTAAATTATACTTGAATCTTGATTTTTCTACTTTTCTAAAAATCTACGAAAAAGTACATCTTTTCATAAGTTTTATTTCCTTGAAGTATTTTGACTCATCTGGAGGCATGCAGCTTTAAAGACCATTGAACATACTTCCAGGTTAATTGTCAAGCATGTTGGTTTTCCACTTAAACTATAAAGCCTGACAAGATGTTAATTTTACAATAATTTAAATTCCCTATGAGCTCACAATAAATTATTCAATGTTTGAATTACATTTTTTAATGTTTTCTATGTTAAACATTATGATGTCTGTTATAGGTCAGCTTGTTATAGGTCAGCTTTCAAATTTGCTGGATTGCATTTTGCTTACACTCTACCTTTAACCCATGACCTGCTGAATTTCTGAAATGGTTTTGTCTAGTTTCCACTCCCATTATCAATTCTTGGGATATCAAGATGGTCAGCCAGAAAAAAGGAACCTGGTCAAACTGCGTGGATAAAATTAGTAAGCAAGTTGGCTGGGGTTCTATACTAGTGGCAAAGGCAAATATATTTCAGTTTCAGCAGAGAAAAAGGATTATTATATACGATATCTTATTTTTAAGCGACTAGGGACCATCCTGGGCCTCTTTATTTTCATATTTTTGTTTCCATGATTTGCTATATTTTCAATTTCAAGTGCCAGTATATATATATTTTTTAATTTTCCTCCTCAGTTTTGTAGACAGATATTTGCATGGATTGTTTATTGTTTTATGTTGAATCATTAATTAGTGTATTAACGGTTGAGGAATTTTTGTTGACTAGGTAGTTATAGATGCGTTATACATGACATATACAATTCTTTAATGTATTCAAAAGCTTGTTGAATAATCACATGTACAAATATACTTGCTGCAAATATGTGCTTCTTTGTGAACTATATAGACTCTGCTTTCAATACCTGACAATTATAATGTTGAAAACATTTATTATAATAGAAATACAATACTGTATAATATTAGTTAAGAACTGCCGTATATGTTTCATACTGTACAAGTTTTTGACTTTAGTTATGAGTGGGGGATATTGTTATTCTTTAACCAGGGCTTGTCGATTATGAAGGGTTCTTTCTTGGCATCTATTAAGGACTGAATTACTGAATTTTACTACATTTGCTACAACCTGTAAACTTTTATAGTATCTTCAGCAGTTTTACGACATAGAAAGATATGAAACTTTTCAGTCCCATGTTATGGATTTTACAACTAATTTCTGCAATCGTTAAAAAAATACTTAAATACTTAAAAAAATATGTGATGTACACACAATGATAAATTAATTGATGCTAATGTTCTGTTGTCACCTGCTGAAAGACCTTTGGAAAGTCAAGGAACTACCTTTTGTATAGATAAAAGTTTACAGGATTATTCCTGAATTTCTGGATTTCGAGACTTTTTTTTCTTTAAAAACCCAGTAATAAATGTTAAATTTTTGATTCTCACGATTGATTGAATTTCCAATTTTTACCCATGCTTGAGGCATTGGTTTTCGATGTTGAAGTCATTCATATGAAGGCTGAAGGCTTCATATGCAAATAACACTATAATTTAGTCATTTCTTTGTAATTCTAATGGCCATTTTGGATGATGCCTTCATTCAATAATTATTGTCAATATTATGCAATATGGATTAGCAAATTTCAATGGAAAAGCCAGATTAAAAACTACGTGTATAGTTATGACCTGTCCTTTCAATGTAATGAACTTGTTTTGTTTTCTATGCCCCAAACTAGTTCAATTTAATATTTAAGAAAATATAGAGCCAAATCATTCTTAAAAGGAAAATAAGAATGCTTTTAAAATTATTGGAATCATCCTCAAATTTTGCTTGATGACTTCATTAGACCTGTAAGTTGTCACACAATTCTGATTTGTTAATTAATTTTGTCACCTCTCCTTTAACTGGTTTAGCTGGGAAAAGCAATTCAAATGAATTGCTATCTTACTGATATTAATTAAAATAAAGATTTAATTTTGCCAAAGTTAAAAGAAAGATTTTAAGAGTTTTTAATTCTCATTTTGGTTCTTGGGTTGGTTTGTATGCTCAATAATTTTAATACAGAATGATGTTGAAAACATTCTGGGATGAGTGACTCAAGATTGGTCAAAGCAAACTGCCTTAAAATGCCTGACTTTATAGAATAATAGTATTGATGAGTTAGTAAAATGTTTATAGAAATTTTGCATCTTAAATGGTGCTCCAAAATAAATTTCCAAATCATGTATTTTGGGAATTTTTATTATTCTGTTTGTGTCAGAACAAATTCTGATTTGCATGATACTTTTTAACACTACCCTTAGGAGAAAATTGTTTTCCTTATGAATGCATCTATTTATATGAAAACAAGAATTCTGTACATAGATTTTAAATTATTAAAACTTAACACCTGATTGGTCGATTCAAATTATTGAAAATTTGAAATTGACCAATGACATTAAATGTTACATTTTGAATGCACCAATCCTTTGTTATTGCACTGATTTACAAAGACACTGTTCTTCCCACTTGCATAGTTCTGCAATATTATTCACGAGCACAGCTGACTTATAAATGTGATCACATTGAAACAGTGGTGCAATATAATATTTTATGAATTTTAAATACAAATAGTTATTGAATGCACATATTGTAATGTCACATTTTTAACTAAAAGATTATAATGTACAAAAAGGTTATATGTAAGTAAGTAAATAAATGTACACCGGCCATGTTGTAAACACAGTAAATTTAAAGGGACTTAACTGAGAATTTTTGACATGATGGGACTAAAAATAATTTTTCGCAATTAATTTGAATGCTTAAAGGGACCCCACTGAGGTTTTTTGACATGATGGGACAAAAATAATTTTCAGAGATAAATGTTTCATTTGATGTAAAACTAGACCAAGAACTTGTATGCAAAATTTCAGATTATTTGCTCATTTTGTTTTTCCAGAATAATTATCCTAATTGTGAAAAAATGACCCACTCAAACCTGGCTTAGAAAATATGATGTGATGATATGATTTTCAATTTATTTCTGATTACACTATATGATTATCTTTTGTATTCTTTCTGTTTTAAGTGTCTTAGCTGATCTATGTAAGAAACAAATAATTTTTTTAGGCTTTTGGACTACAGTGGAGTTCCTTTAACATTTTTTTAAAACATCCCTGGACATCAAAATCGGTAACTAAATAATGTAGATTGGGGTTATAAATAAGCCTTAATAATTTTTGATAGCAACTTTGTCATATCTGGGCCCAGTGTTGGATATTTGTGTAGTTGAATTATTTTACAATAAAAATCTGTACATAGTAGTATATAGCCATCTAATGTTGTTTGTACATTAAAATCTTATTACAAATCTTTCATTCTTGTATTATATGTTTCAATAAATAACTTTATTATTATGAAATAATGTATTAAACATTTTTTTTGCTAGATAGATAAACAATTTAAACCAAACGTTCTTGTACATGTATGTTGCTTACTGCAGACCTGTATATTGTTATAAAGCCAAGTATTGCAGTGGGTATCTAACGATACAAGATTTAATAATAAAATTATAAACATTTTTTATGAGTCATCATTGTTCATTTCCTATCCCCTATATTGACAAGTTTTTCCTGCTCCAACATTGTTGGCAATTAATGTGGTACATGTAAGTGGGTGGCAATGAAAACTTGTTACGTTTTGCCGTCTGTCATCAGAGTCACCATAGGGTACTTTAAGGTCATCACAACGCTCCTTAGAACTCGAGCTTTAAAGTGCTAAGAGGTGAGCTTTTGTGGTGGCAGTGTCCGTTGTTGTCCGCATTTATTTACACAACATCTCCTAAACACGCCCTGCAAACTAACGCTCCACTTCAAAATTGTGGTGTATTGAAAAATAGGGAACGGCATTGCAGTATATATTCTCGGTTTTACTTCGGAAGCTTTTATTTATAGAATATCGTTGACTACATTCTCTGAAAACGCCAACTAAATCACCTTACGCTCAACATCGAACTTTTCGCCCCTCCCCCACTTGCCCTTTCGCTCCACTTTTGAAAAATAGCTATTTACAAATTTAAGGATTCACGGACTTTAATTACAGTCCGTGCTTCCGTTTAGTTCGTCAGGGGATAAAGTTCTCCCGAGTTTAATTTATTTTTCTTTTCGCAACAGCTAAGATCATTGGAAGCTTGCAACATTCCTACACTTAATTTATATAGACTTTCATAGTAAAAAAGTACTTAAAACTTCTCAGAATCTACAATACATAAAGCTGAGGTATTTGACATTACCTTGTGGATTTTTAAAAAAGTGAAATTTATCATGTCCCCTTGGTCAAAATTGGCCATCCCCGGGGGTCCCTTACTTTACATAGTCATGTATAGGAAGACACTTCCATTGTGGTCCTTTAGTGTTGGTGTTATGGCATAGATACCTATTACGACTTACTAGTAATTCCTCAGCGTCAGCGTTTTCATTTACTAACCGGTTTGTAACCCATCTCGTTTAATTTATCTTGTTTTATTTTTTGTGTACAATGACATAACTATTCAATTATTCGCCGTCTAGGAGTTCGTATTTCCGGACTTTAAAAGCGTAATTTCTTTTAAGAACATTATATACCTACTTGACCAATTCTAACCCAAGTCAATAAAATAGGTCTTCTCCGTTGAAATAAGGATCGTTACTTTAATAAGGATCATTACTTTATAGTAATGGTTTCTATGGAAACGAAGACGAAAAACTATTTTTAAGTACAGTTGATTAGATTTCAAAGAAATTCCTCTTGATGATAACCTTTTATCAAGTTCCTTGAAGTTGATTTGCTTTATTGAATAATATTGCCGCTTAAGGCAATTGAATGATTTTCAATGTAAAAATTCAAAAGTGATTTCCTAAATTGGATTGGCTTATTTGAGAGAAAAGCGCAATTTTATTAATCAACTTGATGAACATGGGATGCCCTGTTCGCAAGCTACTGGATCCAGATATGAATACCCAAAAGTGTGTTTTTTTTTAAATACGAAACACTGTGATGTTTAGTTGGTCATGCACTTGAATACTTGTTTCATATTTCAGTATTTAAGTTGTTTCCGGGCCACTCGAAGGATCCTTTGTAAATTATATTTCTTTTTGATTGCTACAACCTCTAGTATCTCTAGTTTTAATCGAAATTATATATGTCTATAATTCTTGGATTTTACTTGTTTAGTTTTGCTTGAATGTACTTAACTTATTGGAACCTAACACACTAAATTATATTTCTTTTTAACTGCTAAAGCCTTTTTCAATTGCCACAAACTATCAATTCTTTATTATATCTGAGAATGTATGGGAATAAGAAAGAGAACGGTTCATGTGAGGATCCAGTAAAATATTTACATTGCAACAAATAACTTTCAATCGGAATTCATATTAAACTGATTGTTTAACCAGGACCTCGTACACAAGTATCGCAGTTTGATAATTAGAATATGCTCAACGAGATTTCTTTTAATCTGATAAATTCAAATTTTCATTGTGTTCTTGACAAATAGGTCTGTAAATTAGCGCACCTTTTTGCGAATCATAAAAAACTTACAGTTTTTTAATTTAATCATCAAGTCTACAAATTATTTTCTTATCCGGATTTCTCTGAGACAAATAAATCATGATATTCTGTGCACACATTATTTTTATTGAATAGTTATGTCATGTAATTGAATTTGTAGGCAAAGCATATACATCATCTGTATATTATGAATGACAGTATGTGCTCCTCAATCATAATTAAGACCAAATCAAGACTTATCCTCTTTCAGAACATATCGCTTTTTTTCCTTATTTTTCGACGACCCCCATTTACTTGATACTATTTCTTAATTAAATCTTTAAAAGACACAACATCAAAATAAAGAAAAATACATGTATGTTGAATATGGACAAATTATTTTGATTTAAAGAAACTTCACCAGTTAATAAAGGTCTGACAAATAACATGCCATTCCGTCTACCTGTTTGCTCCTTTTCTTAAAAAACCTAGTATTAAATGATAATTGGCTTTCTGTGTTGGAGTCATTACATTGGCTTCCTATGCAATTATGTCATTTCTTTGAAATTCTTATGGCCATTTTGGATGATGCCCTCATTCAATTGTCAATATTATGCAATATTGATTAGCAAATTTCAGTGGAAATGTGAGATTAAAAACAATAGTTTATGACTTACACCCTTTAATGTAAAGAACTTGTTTTTGTTTTGTAATGTGCACCTCCAAGACTAATTCAATTTAATATTTGAGATAAATCATTCTAAAAAGGAAATGAGAATGCTTTTAAAATTACTGGAATCATCCTCAAATTTTGTTCGAGGACTTTATTAGACCTATAAGTTGTCACACAAGTCTAATTTGTGTTTTGTCAGATAGCTAATTAATTTTGTCACCTCTCCTTTAACTCGTTTAGCTGGAAAAAGCAATTTAAATGAATTTCTCTGTTTCGAGAATTTGCTATGTTATTGATATTAATTAAAATAAAGATTTGATTTGCAAAAAATTTAAAAAGGATTTAAAGGAGTTTTTTATTTCTCATTTATGTTCGTAGGTTGATTTGTGTGCTCAATAAAATACAATATCTTTTAGTACAGAAAGATTTGATGAGTGATTTGAGATGGTCAGCGCTGCTAAAGTCCGGGTCAAAGCAAACTGACTTAAATGCCTGACTTTATAGAATAACAGTATTGATGTGTTAGTAAAATGTTTATAGAATCTATGCCTCATAAATGGTACTCTAAAATAAATTTCCAGATCATGTATTTTGGAAATTTTTATTATTCTGTTTGTGTCAGAACAAATTCCTGATTTGCATGATACTTTTTAACACACTACCCTTAGGACAAAATTAGTTTTCCTTATGAATGCATCTATTTATATGAAAACAAGAATTTTGTACATAGATTTTTAATTAATAACTTAACACCTGATTGGTCAATTCAAATTATTGAAAATTTAAAATTGTCCAATGACATCAAAAGTTACATTTTGAAAACTTAATTGCACAAATCCCTTTGTTATTGCACTGATTTACTAAGACACTGTTCTTCCTTCTTGCACTGTACAGCAATGTTATTCACGTATTCACGAGCACAGCTGACTTATAAATGTGATCACATTGAAACATTGGTGCAATATAATATTTTATGGTTGTTTGTTTGTTTGTTTTGGGTTTTAGGTCATATTGCGACGTTCCAGCTTTACTGGTGGAGGAAGACCTCAGATGCCCTTCCATGCATTATTTCAGGCACGAACGGGCACCTGAGTAGAACCAACGACGTTCCGTAATATTTTATGAAATTTTAAATACAAATAGTTATTGAATGCACATATTGTAAAGTCACATTTTTAACTAAAATATTATAATGTACAAAAATGTTATAATTATGTAAGTAAGTAAATAAATGTACACCGGCCATGATGTAAAATCAAACTTATTCACTCATTCTGTTTTTCCAGATGTTTTTCAAGAATAATTATTCTAATTGTGAAAGAAATGACCCACTCAAACCTGGCTAAGAATAGGATAAAAATATGATGTGATGATATGATTTTTAATTTCTTTCCGATTATATTACATAATTCTCTTTTGAATATCTTTTTAAGTGTCCTATTATTTTAGGCACCTCAGTGGAGTTCCTTTAACATTTTTTAAATATCTCAATTACAAAATAATTTTGACTGGGATTTTCTTTTCAAATTATAAATAAGCCTTAATAATATTATCAACTTTGTCATATCTTGGCTCAGTGGTTGATATTTGCGTAGTTGAATTATTTTACAATGAAAATCTGTACATAGTAATATATAGCCATCTAATGTTGTTTGTACATTAAAATCTTATTACAAATCTTTCATTCTTGTATTATATGTTTCAATAAATAACTTTATTATTATGAAATAATGTATTAAACATTTTTTTTGCTAGATAGATAAACAATTTAAACCAAACGTTCTTGTACATGTATGTTGCTTACTGCAGACCTGTATATTGTTATAAATATAAAAGCCAAGTATTGCAGTGGGTATCTAACGATACAAGATTTAATAATAAAATTATAAACATTTTTTATGAGTCATCATTGTTCATTTCCTATCCCCTATATTGACAAGTTTTTCCGCTCCGACATTCCTGGCAATAAATATGGTACATGTAAGTGGGTGGCAATGAAAACTTGTTACGTTTGGCCATCTGTCATCAGAGGCATCATAGGGTTCTTTAAGGTCATCACAGAGCTTCTCAGAACGAGCGCTTTAAAGTGCTAACAGCTGAACTTTTGTGGTGGCAGTGTCCGTCGTTGTCCGCATTTTATTTACACAACATCTAAACACGCCCGGCAAACTTGCGCTCCACTTTAAAAATTGTAGTGTATTGAAAAAAGAGCGAACGACATTTTGTATATATACTTTTGAGCTTTTATTTATAGACTATCGTTGACTACATTCTTTAAATACGCCAACTAAATCACCTTACGTTCAACGTAGAACTTTTCGCCCCCCCCTCTTGCCCTCCTACTCCACCTTTGTAAAATAGTTATTTACAAATTTAAGGACCCCATCTTCATTCACAGACTTTCATTACAGTTCGTGCTTCCGTTTACTTCGTCAGGGGATAAAGTTCTCCCGGGTTTATTTTTCATTTTCTTTTCGCAACAGCTAAGGTCATTGGAAGTCTGAAACATTCCTACATGGAACTACACTAAATAATAAGGGCCTTTTTTTAAGTAGAAAATACTTGAACTTCTTAAAACTACAATACATAGAGCTTAGCTATTTGGCATAACCTTGTGGTCTTAAACAAGGTAAAATAAATCATGTCCCTGGGGTCAAAATTGGCCCTCCCCGGGTGTCACTTAGTTTATATAATCATGTATAGGAAAATACTTCCATTGTGGTCCCATAATGTTGGTGGTATGGCAATGGCATAGAGAGGCAATGATAATACATATGACTTATAGTAAATCGTCATTGTTAGCGCAGTTTTTAACGCATCGCGTTTATCTTGTATCATTTTTGAGTACGAGGAGCGCGTGCTCACCGTCTTGGTTTTCATATTGTCCGACTTTAGTCTGTTGTTTTAGAGTAATTTCTTTAAAAAACATAATAAACCTACTTGACCAATTCTAACCCATAACAATAAAAATAGGTCTTCTCCGTTGAAATAAGAATCGTTACTTTATAGTTGTGGTTTCTATGATAACAAAGATGAAAAACAATTTTTAAGTACGGTTGATTAGATTTCAAAGTAATTCCTCTTGATGATACCCTTTATCAAGTTCCTTGAAGTTGATTTGCTTTATTAAATAATATTGCCGCTTAAGGCAATTGAATGATTTTCGATGTAAAAATTCAAAAGTGATTTCCTTAATTGGATTGGTTGATTTGAGAGAAAGCGCAATTTTATTAATCAAGTTGATGAACATTTTTGTGATAGTGGGATGCCCTGTTCACAAGCTTCTGAATATGAATAATCAAGAGTGTGTATGTGTTTGTTTTTTTTTTAAATTAACGAAACACTGTGATGTTAAGTTTGTCTTGTACTTGTTTTTTCTTAATGTGTTACCTTCTCTAAATTAAAGTATTATTATAATTATTAGCTCACCAGAACCGAAGGTTCAGGGTGAGCTATAAGTATCAAAGGGGGATGCTCCGTCGTCCGTCGTCATGCGTCAACAATCGTCTTCTTCTCTGAAACTGCTGGGCAGATTTACTTCAAATTTGGTCTGTAGCATCCTTGTGACAGTCACACTTGAATTTGCTCATGCCATTTCAATTGGCCCCTTTTAGGGGCCAACAGAGCTAAAAATAAAAAACCTTTAAACATCTTCTACTACAGAACCTATAGATGGATGATCACCAAACTTTGTTTGTAGCATTCTTGGGAAGTCTTTAATCAGGTTTGCTCATATTAATTTGATTGACCTCTTTTATGGGTCTCTAGGGCTAAAAATAGAAAAACCTTTAAACATCTTCTTCTACAAAACTAATTGATGGATGATCACCAAACTTTGTCTGTAGCATTCTTTGGTAGTCTTTTATTAAGATTGCTCATATTAATTTGATTGGCCCCTTTTAGGGGCCGCTAAGCTAAAAATAGAAATACCTTTAAACGTCCATTTCTACAGAACTGATTGATGGATGACCACCAAACTTTGCCTGTAGCATTCTTGGTAGTCTTTTATCAAGTTTGCTCATATGAATTTGATTGGCCCCTTTTAGGGGCCGCTAAAGCTAAAAATAGAAGTACTTTTAAACGTCTATTTCTATACAACTATTTGATGGATGATCACCAAACTTTGTCTGTAGCATTCTTAGGTACTCTTTCATCAAGTTTGCTCATATTAATTTGATAAGCCCCTTTTAGGGGCCACTAAAGGTAAAAATAGAAAAAAAAAACTTTGAACATCATTTCCTACTGAAATAATTGATAGATGATCACCAAACTTTGTAGCATTCTTAGGTAGTCTTTTATCAAGTTTGCTCATATTAATTAGATTGGCCCCGTTTAAGCTAAAGCTTAAATGTCTCAGGTCATGGTATTTCTTCAAATTATTGTTTAACTCTAATTTAATATTAGAAAATATTGACAACACTGAAAAGCAGTTGTTTCTGGTGAGCGACTCAGGGCCATCATTGCCTTCTTGTTATTACTATTATTATTATTATTATTATTATTATGGTCTTTTATTTTAGCACAGCTTTTTGCGAATCATAAAAAAACTGAAATTTCTTTTAATTTAATCATCAAGTCTATAAATTTTTCTTAAGTTATTTTCTTATCCGGATTTCTCTGAGACAAATAAATCATGATATTCTGTGCACACATTATTTTTATTGAATAGTTATGTCATGTAATTAAATTTGTAGGCAAAGCATATACATCATTTGTACATTATGAATGGCAGTATGTACTCCTCAATCATAATTAAGACCAAATCAAGACCTATCCTCTTCCAGAACATATCGCTTTTTCCTTATTTTCCACGACCCCCATGTACTTGATTATATCATTACAAAAAAATAAATCAAAATACATTTATGTTGAATTTGGACAAATTATTTTGATTTTAAGGAACTTCACTGAGGTTTTTTTTGACATGACTGAACTTGAAATAATTTCCCGAGATTTGTGTACCATTTGATAAAGGTCTGACCATAACGCCCTGTTCTTCTAGAATAATTTTTTTTATTGTGCCAAATGGCCAAAAATGAAAAACGTTGCATCCAAACAGACTAAGAATAACACAAAAAAATATATTTTCAGTTTAAATCTGACTATATTTTTTATTATCCATTGCAGATTTTGCCATTTTAAGTGATGCACATGATCCTCACTGAAACTCCTTTAATATATTAGGAGAATTAAAACGGACAGTTTTTTAAGCTTTGAAATTACAACAAAATCCTATAGTTGTAGCAAAGTGGTAATTTGAAAGATTTGAAGAAACACATCTAAGACATTTTTAATGGTTTATATTTCGTTTTGTTTGACAATTTGACTTTATTCGTACTCTATTCCGATTGTATAAAATTTGTTTTGATCCTTTTCTGAAAGAAATTATTCACAAAGATATGGTATCAAGGTTTGATTTTCATCGATGATAACAAATTTTGTATTTTTTTACCATAATACCATAAACTGTTGAAGGAACACAAGTACACACCGACAGCAGAAGAAATAAAACACCAATAATATAATTATCATTTTGATTTACAATGGAACAATAGTAAGAAATGAAAAAAAATGAAAGAAATGAGCAAAAATATCTATCCGTTACATAGGCAACATTTAATTAATAGGCTTTAAATTATTGATAATATTTCACACATTTTCTTATAAAAAAATGTTGTTTTTTTAAAGTGAATTGGTCTACGATGGGCACATTTTCCATTAAGTATTTCAGATCTTGATAGATACAATAGAAAAGTTACATTTGAATATTCTTAATGTAATATTACTTGAAAAAAATGTTAATCAAGTTGTAAGTGACTAAGTATGAACATTTACGATATATTACGTTTTTATGACTTTTATAATTTTTTATGATACTAATTAAGTACCATCAACGTTATTAGTTATGGTTTTACATGCATTCCATTATAGACCAATTGACTTTAAATGTTTTAAAGTTAATCACAAATACTATTTACCAATTTTATAAGGGATTATTATAATAATTGTGAGTTTATAAGGCCCGAATCCCTGGATTGAGCCCATGGAATTTTAACTGTAAAGGTCCGCACTCTTTAATGACTTTGTCGGCAGAAATTACAAAGGTTACGGCTAATAAAATCTACAGTACTGTACAGTAACTTAATTACACCAAATGTAATTGCGTTTTTGAAATGTTGTTACTCTGGAATTACTAATGACTATCTTTGTAAAGTTATTATAAAGATATTTACTTTAAAACATTTAGATTCAAGGTACCTTTTACGAATCTGTCAAGCTACGTTATTAATTTATATTGACGTTTCATATCTTACTTTATATGAAAATCTGAACACTGATGCTGTCAAAATTTGCTTTGGCCCAATATGACCATAAAATAGAAGATCTTTAGAAAACATGAGCAAATACTTGAAAATCGTAGAATTGGTTTCATTGAGAGATGATAGAATTGGTTTCATTGAGAGATGATAGAATTGGTTTCATTGAGAGATGGATAGGTGATCGTAAGTGAGGTCAGAGCAACGCCTTCAAGCTTCCAGTATCGGGTTAGGCAGTCTTGAATTTGAAACTCATGAAACTCTAAAACTGGGACATAAGATGTTATCTTATGTCCCAGTCTAAAAGTAAAAAACATGAAAAACAAGATCAACAAGGAACGGTTGCATTCAACGAACGCATCCACCTACACTGTACCACCAGCAAGGAGCCCAGCAGGACCCCAAATAGGACAGGGCATTCGATGATCCACTGCGGATTGTTGATATGAAGGGACTTGAAATTTTTTTTTTTGTTACATTAATTAGATGTAGTTCTTGACCAATAATTTCTGCTGAGCACTAAACTCTTTGGAATAAAATGCCATTTCGACTACATCTTCAAATTTTTATTCGTTGTGTTTCAAGTAATTGTATTTCAGGAGGTTAATATACTGATCTTGTGTTCTTTTTTATTCATTAGATACTCGTAGTAAGTACAAGTAAAATTTAAATTAGGCTAACTCTTACCTAATTTGACTAAAGTACATTAAATTAGATTTGTCACCTAACATTTCAAATTAGTAACATTTTTATAGCGAGAAACACTGATTAAGTATTACATTATTAAGCACTTAAACACATTTATACAATTTGAAGATACCAAGAGTAAGTATAATTATTATGTACTCATGAATATTAAGAAGTCCAAAAGGCAAAGCTTGAAAAGATTGGATCTATAAATTATCATATAATATTTGTACTTTATTGAGAAAGTCACATGTATGAAGCAGACGAACAAAAAGTAAAGTGATTCAAAGTAGGTACTTATTGCTAGATTACTTAATAAATTCCGTGTGAGAGTCTGTAGCGAGTGTACAGGTCTTGAAAAATAATGCATAATTAACAATAAATTTCAAGTACACGTTCATTCATTTACAAAACAAGAGAAGAACTTTTGTTACAGATGATCTAAGGCTGATAACAGATATGAAACATATTATGTCATTTTTATGGTTTAGACCCATGGTGTTGCTTTAAATTTGTAACACCTGAGGTTAGCCAAACTCATCTTTCCTATTTCAGCACCATATGACCTAAATTGTGTCCGTGCGCCGTAAAACCAAACAAAAACAAATAAGATTTTCCTCCATTTAATAGCATCCACTACTGTTTTCTGATTTTGTTTACTATAAGTGCATATCGTACGTGACATTACGTGTTTAATCAATGTCACATGTTTATCTATGACAGGGCATTCAGGTTATCTTGACGAGATTAAATTGTCTTATGCATATTTGTTGTCCACTTTCCACATATGTATTGTTTTGACAGGACAAGAAATGTCCAGTCATAATGATGTATGGTCTACAGTGGAAAATTAGATTCCTACTGACGTCCAATAAAAGTCTGAATATCTACATAGAATTGTACTAATGAAAAACGACGACAACAACATAACAAAACAACGAACAAAAAACATAAAAAACTATCCAAAACCAAACAAAATCAACAACAACAACAAAATAATAATAAATAAATGAAAAAACAACAACAAAAATGCACAACAACAACAACAAACACAATGTTAAATGTTATTTTCATTTTGTAATACATACAAATAAAACAATCCTGACATGTTTTTTTTTTAGAAAAGTAATTCCCTTTGCACTTCCGTTTTTTTGTGTTGACGAAATACGTTCTGCTATATTACAATTGGAATATATTCTCTATCAGTCGTCGTGTCAGAATATTGGAATGTTTATGAGTTAGTCGTTGGTCGGGTCGAGTCGAACAACATGTGAGAATCGTTTTTAACAAGCCACATTGATGCAATGACTGGTTAAGACAAGCAACCGTTTAGCGTCGCGACATAAAACCGTTATGTCACGGTCACAAAAAGGACGTTGACGTTCTTCAACCAGATCGTAAAAAAAAGCAAATCAATCTTTTGATTATATCATTGAAAACTACAGGATGTTTTATTTTCTATGTAAAAGACAGATTTTTCTTTATGTTGTCCTAATCATGATTGACGATGATTACATGTGAATCATAATGTACAGATGATGTATTTGTTATGGCTAAAATGTTTAATTATATGATATAAAGATTCCATAAAGTCAACGTGCTCACGAAATATAATGATTTGTTTGTCTGAGAGGGATCCCGTGAAGGAGGAATTGCTTTGTAAAAGTTGTAGACTTGATGATAGAACTATAACAATACATCTTATATGAAAGGAATAGTTACAGATACATTATGCAAAAAGACCATATTTACTTTTTGTTCGTTATAGTGAAATGCTCTATTAAGCACACAGTCTGACTTTATAACTGTCACTTATTATATCATATATTGATATACCATGCATTGTACACTCTTGTGTTGCTATATGTAACTAGAGTTAATAAAGTGTTGTTCTGTTCTGTTATGTTCTGCTAAAATATATACGGTTTTAATATAATAAAATGCATTACAAATTACTATATAATCTACAGGTGTTTATATACTGAAATGTGACGCAACAGTTTATCGATTACTAATTTTTGATATGAAAAATCGCTAAAAACAATAACAATAAAATAACAACAGAATCAAAAACAACAAAAACAAAATAAGGAAAATAAGATATATAAAATATGCAATATGCAATATGTCTAAACAAGTCAGAAAAATGTATGATATAAAGTAACATTTTAAACTAAGTGCATTCTTTATTTCTATGCACTAAACATACGTTTAATACCCATATTTGTATCATTTATAATATTTAAATTTAAATAATTGCAAATGTACGAGAACGAAAGAACATGACCGAGTTAGTACTTAAACATTGCATATTTAACATAGTTTTCATAACATGCAGGTCATTCGTTTGAAAGTTGTAATACCGGAATTGATTAATACTGAAACGTAAACTGCATCATATACGATAGAAGTTTCATTCTAAAAGTTATTCTTCACTGCTAACACACTATCTTTATTGCATTGAATTAACTAGTATAAACAAGATAGATACATTTTGATTAACAACATCAACATTGTGTATTCTAGCGTCTTGAGTTAATTAGTTTTGGTGTGAAAGCTAATTGAAATTAATCGAATCCGAATGAATAAATGAGAAGATTCTCATTTTGATCATTCCAATGGCAAGACTTTGGTATTCTTAGTGAAACAAACTTACAACAAAAAACGAACACAGAATAACCAAGGAGTGGAAGTAAATTTTGATTCGACTACAGTTATACTGATTGATTAGATTTTCTGTCATTTTCATTGGAAGCGCATGATTCATAAATGCCTCGAAAAAAGATTGGAGTTATTAAATAGTTAGCACTCAATGCTCATTTGTATAAAGTACAGCGAATGTACTGTCAGACAAGACCTTACAAAGTGTGATGTCAGATAAAAACTTGCAAGATTGTCCGGTCAGATCATCATATTGTTCCTGTGTGTCTTGATACTAAATTTCACACCTTTGATCCATGGAAATCTGTTAAATTTGAATACGTTTAACACAAAGCATTCATTTCATATGACGTCTATCATCGTAATTATTTGTACAAAATTCACGGAGTATCACGGTTTATTGTTACGTTCTGTACACAACAAATGCATGTTTCAAAATTAAGCTTGTGTAAAAAGTTAATTTAAAAGTCCAAGGCAACGTCTGACAATAGCTAGCGCTCGAACGTAAAATACTAGACAATAATCATCTTTATTCAAACGACAAAGACCTACAGTGATACGGACTTGACAAAAAGTATCATAGTACTGATATATTCAGCATAAATTTAACAGGATTTAAAAATGAAACGAAAAATACAACAAAAAGAAACATAATGGTTGTAGTAATTCGGATCACTTTCAGAAGAGTTCAATATCAATCTTTAAGAGTTGTATAAATATCATCAATCTTCTTTACAACCGTCGCAAACAAGAAAATCGTGACTGCAAAAAATGTCAATTTTTACAATCTATCATCTTATCGCATCTTTATGATACTAAATATGTAAATACATGTATATACGAGCACTGGAAATTGAGTTATTCATTATAACAAATAATAGGATCCGGCGAAGTATGATTGCTGTATGTCAGTTTGATTGATACAATCGCAATTCAACGATCTTATTCTTATCACTGGTATAGAGTTACTGTGAACTTTAGTTCACTGTGATTGAACGCTACTATGTCAAATTTGATACCCATATATTGCCTATATCTGACTTGAAATGTCTTTATCATTTTGTTTAATATAAGAGGCAATATTTTAAATACATTTAATTGAACCATTATTACAATATGATGCTTCAGATTTTTATTTGAACACCCTTCTGATGTTCTTTCATGTATATAAATTAAATATAAAATCACGTTCCTTTTAATGATCTATACATCTTTACATACTATACAGAATTTAAAATTACACTATTTGACGACGAACAACTTTTGTTCGAATTCATTGCATTATTAAAGACTAATGATATAATTTAAGCACAAGACTGTCCAAAGAAAAAACAGGTTGATAAGAATAGTCCTCAACAGACGGTAGGATTTTGAATAAAACTAAGATGTACAAGCAAATTTTAATGTGTGAAGGCTACTATTTCTTGATTTCGTAAACCTTAATACTAGATGTAAGGGATAGGACATGTTCTGTTTTGAAAATCTTGTCGTACAGACCTCCCACAATGGCAAGTAATAGATTGCCAAATTATCTCCTAATAATGGGTGTGATGAAATAAAATTCAAGAACAATTAGGGCTAAAAGGTAAACATAGTAAGATGGGGTAAAATGATGTTGAAAAACTCTTGAAGAGACCCAAAATTGTGGTATGTTTGAATCCCAAATCATTCCGAATATGATTATGTCACATATTTAGCTCTTCTCTAATCAAGGGAGACAGTTTGTAGGCGGCCGGATTGCTCAGTCAGTAGAGCCGCAGTACGGTATTCCGAGGGTCCCAGGTTTGAGTCTCGGTTATGCTGCACATTAAAAAAATATTTTTTTTAATGGAGGTGTTTTAATCATTACTCGTAGAGAAAAAAATTATTTAGTGAGTAATGTATGTAATGGATCAATTGGGAGGGAACTGTTTTTAGGGAAACCTCAGATGATTCCTACAATGCAGAATTACGGTCTGAATGCAAGTGTTGTATTGCTTTGAACATTGTACATCTTATCTCTAATTAGTATTGTACAACTAAATCCTACCGTCTGTTGAGGCCTTATAATGGAGTTTCTATTTTTTAAACAAAAATTCAACACCAATAACAACAACAAAATAACAGCAACAATAGAAACCATAAAATCCCACTCCCAAAATGCATAACAAAAACAGAACAACAAAAAAAACAACAACAAAACAAAAAATCATATTTAGATTGTTTCCGATGATACTGTAGATAATAATTTAATTTAATAAGTATAGCATTTCAAAAAGACATTTACATTCTGTCATACATTAAATGGTCGTCTTTATAGAACCTAAAGATGATATCAAACCATTATATGAATCAGTTGTCTATAGATATTAAATTAAATTAAACAAATTTGAAATACCTTTAGATTGCATTTTCCTGAGATTTTTCCGCTCAAACTCATTATCTAAAATAGCCATGAAATGTAACATATTAACATTTACTTGCTAAGGGAATAATATAATTTGTGCGACATTCGTTATACATTTATCCAATAATTGACGTGGAAAGCAACACCTGTTACAAAACATCTGTTTTAAATTATTTACAGTTTATTATTTTATCATTTGCATTTGGATTGTAGATTTTGAAAGGTGTTTTTATTTCACGCAGTAAGTACTGTTTTTAACAAAATAAGTTGTACAGAAAACACAGTTTAGTTATTTTATGAAAATTTAGAGCACAAACATTACTTTATTGGTATGAATTAAGCAGCAACATATTCTGTTCTCTTGAAATGTTGCATAGCTTTTGTTATTGAATTGTGTAAGATGCTTGCCCTTAAAACTTCTTCAGGAACTAGATATACTAAGTGCAGTTTTTGTGATCCGAAAAGGAAATCAGTTTTATTTGTTGTTTAAAGTGATTTGGTCTATAATGGAAGGTCTGTTATCAATAGATAATTACATTGATTATATTTATTATCAGACATAACAGCAAAAAACACGAACAATTTATATATGGATATTGTTCGGAATTGTGATACACAAGCTCCGATATTTCATCTATTTATAAAGCACATAAAGTGTTCAAGAACAACACATTTTTATTCATCATATTTATATAAATGTTTACTAAATCACCCATAAATCACTTTTGATAAAATAATTATGTTATTAAAAATTATAAGCATATCCAACTGATACATTTTTTTTTCAACCAATATTTGAAATTCTTATAGATAATGTGCGCATTATAGACCAATCCACTTTAAAAAAGAAATTTCGTTCACTTCAGACAACGTGTTTACAAAAAGTCAACAAAGAAGCCATAAGCAAAAGCTCATTACGTTAAAGTACATATCTGCAAACGGTGAGACCACTAATATACACATACAAGTTCTAATTAAATGTATTTTCATCTTGTTTGCAGCACTGTCGTAAAATAGTAATCAGCTTTTATTTCCTACGTTTTTACTCTTTTTTACTATCATTAGGTAACCGAGATGTTTAATATGAATAATTACCCAATGTATGGGCCACAAACAACAAAAATACAGACTATTATATGACTGTTCACAAATCAAATAGAGCTTTAGATTCTGTGGTTTCTAAGTGTATCGAAGATTTACATGGATCGGCATTTTGTTCTTCAAATTTTCTCAACTCCGTGCCCATCAATATATTATTGAATTCCTCAAACTTTCTCCTTCGATTTTAATTAAACTAATTAGGATTTATTTATTTATTTTATTTACTCTAGGGGTTTCCTTGATTTCATTGATTGCTATTAATATTATTGATTGGTACATTTCTTCTGTGCCTCTTCCTTCCCTTTTGTCATTAGACTACCATGTCCCTGTGTGATTGGTTTTGTCGAGGGCTACGTGCTATGCACTTGTCAATGCTTTATCGTTCTTTTGTCACATTTGTTTTGGTGATTTTAACCAATATAATAAAATGTGAACATTTATTCTGTTATTAACATATGTTCTGAATACTTTGTTGAATCTTTTTGTTCATTCTATGTACACCAATGAATTGACCATCTCCAAACAATCCTAAATTGATATTGTTTCTGAAAAATGATATTTTTATTAACCTTTACCAGTCTTATATACTGTAAAAGTTGCTAAAACAATTAATCTACAAAGAATGATTCTTTTAAAACAGATTTATGATAGATTCATTCTTCCTTCGAGACTTTCGAAATTTGTTTTATTGATTATATATTGTAGAAGAAGACCAGATATATGTCTGCAAGATTTGTGTCAGTAAGCCACGTTCATACAACAGTCTAAATAATTGCAAGAGACACGTGCAGACATTTCACTCAGGGTTCTTTTATTAGTGTATTGGATGCGGGAAGGAATATACCAGAAAACCAAAAGCAAAACACAACTTTGCAAGTACAAGTAAATTTGTCCTTGTTCACAAAGAGACTAGTCTAATTGACACCACAGCCGTTCAGAAAAGAAAACTACTGGATATTGAAATTATACATAATATTAAAGAAGAGTTGAAATTCCCTACAAGTAATCATGAAAAGAACTTATCATCCTTATAAATTGAAGAAAAGAATCAATCCAAAAGAAAACCAAAATCATATGGAATCAGCTCATGATTCTGACTCATACTCTGTTCCTCGTTCACCAGAAATAATTAGAGGCCGGCCACTTGCATTAGACAAGAATGTAGTTGAACCCGGGTCGTTTAGCGACTTTCTCACCTCGTCATCCGAGCCGACCCACAATGCTATAACTGAAATTTCTTCTCGACAAAATGAAGAGCAATTAGCAGATACTGATTCCGGTTCAAAACGAAAAGATGTTTTTGAGAAAGTGGTCAAAGAGGCAAGAGAAATTATTCACCATAAGATGTTACAAATCCAGCATTGGCGGGGCGATGAAATTACTCTATGGGTAGGAGGAAAGAGCTTTGTCACAACGAAATCAACATTGATGAAAGAACCAAGTTTTCTTTACAAACTGAATGTAACCGCTGATTCAGTGATAACGATAGACAGAGACCCGTCCCACTTCAAATTTATTCTGAATTATTTAAGGTATGATTGCACAATGCCGATAGGTTGTCTTCCGAATGATCTACAGGTTATGAATGAATTGAAACAAGAGGCTTCTTATTTTTGTCTACCAAAACTAGAATTTATCATTCAAAAAAAGATCGTTATTTTGCAAGAACTCTTGGGATTGTTATAATTTCAAATCGATAATGATATCAATCGGATTAAATCAGACTAAGAATTTAATTAAACACATCAAGGACTTTTATATTATCAAATAATAGGTATATTCACGGGGTTATAAGTGTTCCACTCATGACAATGTATTTTAAAAAACAGAGTTATTCTGACATGTCATGTATTCTTGTGACGACGGTTACAGCTGGAAACGTCATGGACTTTGTCGTCTGGCTAGTAAAAACATGAAGAAATAAATAGTTGACAAAATGGCAATAATCTGTCTTTGATATAAATGAACATCGAAGTACAATAACAAAGATATAACATAATGATTGCCACTAACTTTGATCTATTCGTGGAAAACAAATCTGCTAAAGTAACTACAGCCAAAATGTTTGGAGTAATAAATAGCTAAGGAGGATGTTGCTCTTTTTAGTAACTGACAATAAGAATTTATTAAAGTGAAAACACATCAGCAGTAACAAACATTTTATGCATAACTCTGAACTTTATTTAAATTTTCTGGTAATACAGTCATTGTAAATAAGGGATTAAAATTTATAACAAACCACTGTGCATAGTGCGGAAGAGGAACAGGAATGCACATAAATGAGTTAAGGTTATATTTTATTCAGAACAACTACATTTCAAAAACGTGTCGCTGATAATATGAGGGTTACTCTATAGGTAGGAGGGAACAGCTTTGCACATATGGAAAAAGTAACGGTATTCTTTATATTTTGGGGCGGAATTTACGCTCAAATATGAAACTTCCATGTTTTAAGTGCATACAATAATGATCAACGACTGATGCTTTTTTTTGCTAGTTTGGTTTTGCAGTTTCTGAATGGAATATCTTGATCTGCTTTATTACATTAACTTGTACAGGGTTGATTTGGCAAGCTCAGTGTCAAGACTACATGTAACAACATCCTTAAAACAAAATATATTTAAATACATATGTTTACTATTTATACAATAATTTTACTGTTTTGATGATTAGGGATGTACTGTCAGTTGCAAAGTCAACAATTATTCACAACTACACATCATTTTCATCCAACTTGCAATAAAGATATAAAAATATAAATCCTCATTATACGCAATCCATGAAATTATTTTGTTTTGTTTTTCGTTTTACTTTTAAGACACGGTGTACGGTAACCTTGTGTTTCATCAATATTATATAGATAAAACCGATATTTTCATGATGTTATATACAGCTATACAAAAACTGAATAAAGTTATGGGCAGATGTTTATATATGTATTACCTAATTAAACCTGCCTCAATCAATGTTTCAAATGTGTTTGTCAAACGGATTGCCATTTGTTATTTTTCCGTATTTTATGGGTTTATTTATTGAAAAATATATAACTTTTATACATACGATTTTAGTGATTTTTTTCTTTCATTTATTGTTTTACAATCTATATGAAAAATATGGGTGAATTCTTGATAAAAATAAAAAAAAAATAAAAAATCATTTAGACATTGTGTTGAAATTGATATCAGTTGGTCGTTTTCCCAGTAACGTAACGACTTTATCTTGTCATTTAAGTCTAGAATTGGGTTTGTTTGATGCAGTATATTCTAAAATTTAGTCTCTTTATTCCCACAGGAACAAAAAATTAAAAATATGTTGGGCTATAATGAAATAGCAATAGTCCATTTGATCACTAAAGAAATGAGAATAACTCGGCTATTTTAAAGTTTGGAAAAATTCACAATATATGCCTCCATGAATGCAAAATGAATCATTGAATAAAAGTAAGTCATCAAAAAGTCGCATAAATACACTCTTTTCTCTTAAAAACTAAGATTCCATTCTCGTATTTAAAGGTGAAAATTATGGAAAAATGTGTTCTTTTGTTTGAAAAAAGGTAGTTAGGCATTTTCTTAGATCACAAAATTAAGAAAAAACGTAACATCAATCTGAAGAAGTACAGCAAACTAAACGAAAATGTCCTTATTTACGGATATTTCTAGTCAACGGATGTTGCTTTGATACCAGTAATATTTCCAGCAAAAAAAGAAGAAAAAAAGGTTGACGCACCTCCGGATAGCAGCAGCAATATTTGTGAAATAAATAAAGACATTGTAGGTGTGCATTTAGAGCAACATTATGTTGTAGTAGCTTTTAGAGAAAATGTATTTTGCTATGAGCAGCTTGTGAAAATTGACATTTCGCGACACCGAAAAACAAGTCATCATAAAAAGTATTTCTGCAAATGTATAAATGCATATGTAAAAAAGGTTTGAACAGGAGAAACATAGAAAAGAGTTGTAAATGCGTTAAAGCAGTGTTAACCGTAAGATAAATGTTTCTTTCCATTTAAAATAACATCGAAGATAACACAGAAGAAAACATTAGATAGACTGACACAAAACGAGAAAACGCTTTTATCTACAAGACAAAAGGCAATATCAATAAATTTTCTTGCGCTTTATGACATAAATATTTTCCATTAATGACAAACTTTGAGTGATTCGAACTTCTCCTACCAGACAGGTTCTGATCGTAATAAATAGCATTTATCATTTGGTTTATACAGAATTTATTTTAGTTCGATTGTGTAGGAAGCTATAAGCTTATAGACACACTCTCGAATCCGTTCCTGCAACCAATCAGTACTGAGCAATGAGTGTAAAGTTTCTTGCTCAAGGAAACAACGACTTACCCCTGACGGGGTTTGAACCCATGCGTCTAGCGATCATTAGATTACTAGTCCGACGCGTTAACCACTCGGCCATGTCGCCGTTTATCATTTCTTTAACCAAATCCTCATTCGCTTTATATAAAGGAAATTCTCTTATTTTAAATTTTATTTTTTTCTGAGTTTAAAATATTTAAACATAAAATTATCAAATCAAGTTCAATACAAACAGTATAATGTTTAGTAGGACATATACGGTAGGACATCAGAGTTTGACCGCATTATACCGAAGAATATATAAAGCGGATTAAGATTAATGCATAATAAGAATAGCTGCAAAAGAAACGGGAAGACAGCCAAACTCTGACATCCTCTTTCTCCTGGGTAAATACCATACTGACACCTGTTTATCCATTAGAAAATATAATTAAATCTAAAGCATAAATTCGCAGTAAATGATATTTCAAATACAGAAAAGTTTATCATAAGTTTATCAACCCAACGTCACAAGAATGTATGTATTAAAATAGAGAAAAGAACGTCCAAAACGACAAAATTGAAATGTTCGCGGGCTCGGTTTTACTGACAGTACTGAAAAGTGCAAGTTACCGTCCACGCCACCTAGGACCGGCTAGAGTTTTATAGGAAACAAATAAATATAAACACCTGGAAATAAGTTAAGCCCACCCCGGAAATTTAAAATTAATTGTTATATAAAGCACTGTCATGAGATGACGACTTAATTGAGCTAAGAAATAGTAATTTGATAAGTAGCGATAGCAATTCGTAATCATAAACCAGTATATTTATGAGTTTAGTTTATTCTAAACCAACTTATTGAAGCATAAGCAAATGTGTTTTTTCCCCCAAAAATGTAAGTGGGTGGTTATAAGTATAGTGTTTACGTAACTTCAATCTGAAGAGGTACAGCAAACTAAACGAAAATGTCCGTATTTACGGATATTACTAGTCAACGGTAGATATTTTTGGTAAATGTTGACGATTACGTAACCTAAAATGACATTATGTAGCCAAATCTTTAATAAGGTGTGTAACCGCCACGTGCCTGGGTGACAGCCTCAACCCTTCTCCTCATTCTACCAGTAATGCGATTTTGAGGTACATTTTGCCATTCTTGATGCAGAGCTTGCTGCAGGTTGACTACAGGTGGTTCGTACCATTGCCCAAATAAATTTTAAAGTTTCAGTTGTGTTCATGTCAAAATTGAGGCGAAATGCCAGTCGTGCTTAACTTATTTCCAGGAGTATAATAATCAGTTCAATAAAAACAAACACGTTTTCTTAGCTTTCGACATTTTGTCTTCTCCAGAAAAAAATGACGTTTATAAAAAAATGATAGGAAACATATTAACATTAATATCATTATTTACCTATCAACTTGAATGACTTCTACCTGAAAAAAAATACAAATGACTTATTTCAGGCACCAGACCATCTTCAAGGAAAGCCATCTAGATAAGTCCTACAAAGTATTTCTACAAATTACCCTCCGTGGTCGAGGGGTTAGAGTCGATGACTTTTAATCCAGTTACCTCTCTGGCGTGGGTTCGATCCCCGGGAGATGCTTTGGTAGTTTAGCGCGGAGGAAGGTAGTCTAGTACTGGTGTAACTCTCCAGGAACGATGGTAAGGAAACTACCCGCCTATATGACTGAAATACTGTTGGGAAAAGGCGTAAAATGAAACAAACAAACAAACAAAACCTTCTTCAGTTATATGATCAATAATTTGTTGATAATAATCATACTGTGATAAAAATACCCTATCAAATTCATTGCTGTTAAACAACCGACGTAATTTAACAAAATCACTTTGATAAATGTAATGTTTTGTTTTCTCATTTAGATTGGTTGTGATGATCGATGCTTTGATACCGACAAAGTCCTTAAAAGGAAAATAATTTGTTTCTTTGACTTCATTTCCAAAAGGAAACAATAAAACATGTTTACATTCTGACTTACATTTAATAGTTTCGAGCGAACATCTAGATGATATCAGACCATTTTACGAATCATTTGTCAATGCACATTAAATTAAATTAAATAGAGTTGAAGACATTCGATTGTATTTTTATGAGATATTTCAATTTGTTTTATTCAATGAAAAATCAGCAGAACTACGATAGTAGGTCATTTCCTAGAAATAGGCCATTGTAGTTACATTTTGCTGTTTTGTTATTTTAAAAGGGAAACACAGGCAAAATTTCCATTTCTTCGTTTCGATTTTTTTTTCATATGTCCTCAAAATAAATACACTAGGCAGCCACAGGAATAAAACTTTTCTCTTTACAAAGAATAAAATGTAGGTCTCCTAACTTGACCTAAGTGGGTCAGGTTAGAGCATTAAAGTTTCACAAAAGTTGTCACAGTGAAACATTTAAGAACATGTCAAATGAATGACTGAGACTTGCTTCAATCATACAATATCCACATTATCTGTTATTGTTACTTCCAGGGTTGGTTTCAGTCATATTGCTTGTTTTAAAACCACTTGGTGACTCGGTTGGCGTGTTAATTTCGTTACACATATATAGATATATTTAAGCTTCAAACCCAAAATATATAGAATCTATAAAGAAATTCATGCTGGGACTTAAAATAATGTCATTTTAGAGTGATTTGAGTACATAAGATCTTTTTTAAAAATATTTTTATCATTAATTTGCCTGAGTATCCCTTTATTATGTTTACTAGTAATTCATTCTATGATAAAGGCAGATGGGCTGCCATGAAAACATGACTGATTAGTCAAACAGGTTGATTTAATGAGCAACAGAAATATATATAGAGGTAATCATACCGAAAAGTATACGGCGATAACTAAAGAAAAAAATATATGCGGAGGTAATGCACAGAAAAAAACTCCCTGGATATTCGGAAAACAAAGAAAAATCAACTCTGATTCATATCACTTTATTAACACTGCATGCTAATTTCGGTAAAAGTTATTTTTGTAATTTGACAAAATGAATAAAAAAATGTGTTAAACATAATGATAATAGTTATACGAGCTAATAATGTCAAAAGGTAAATTAAATATGTTATACAAACAAATTTCTGATAAACTGTTTTTTTTTCTTCATAATTAATATTTCGATACTTATAGACGATAAAAATTACACATATAATACATTCATTTTTCTACCTATATGCATGTTCTGTTGTTGTTTTCTATTTCAGAAGGCCATATTGGTAATAAGATATATATAATTGCTGTTATATTTTCTTAATGTGTTACCTTCTTTAAATAAAGATGTTATTATTATTATTATTATTATTATTATTATTATCATCATCATCATCATCATCATCATCATTATTATTTTTATTATTATTATTATTCAGTGCGTGAATTTGTCTGCTATCTTGCTGTACTATAAACAACCAAATGATATAACGGTGATAAAAATTATATGCATCAGTTTTACAATACTTTAAATTTAAAACGTACATACCATTTCCTGGGTGCAGTTCTACAAAATACTATACTGTTTATCTGTATCGTACTTAATTTAAATAATTTGATATTGAAATACTTTAATCTAACAAGGGAAATTGAAAAATAAAATCGGAAAATGTCTATTTTATAAACCTAGTGAGAAAATGGTTAAAGAAATGATTGATGGTATCTATAACGATCTGACCGTGTCTGGCAGAAGATGTTAGAATTATTGATTGTAATTAACAGGCATTATTTATGCCATATAACGCAGCAAAATTTATTGATATTGCCTTTTGTCTTGTAGATAAAAGCGTTTTCTCGTTTTGTGTCAGTCTATCTAATGTTTTCTTCTATATTATCTCCTTTGCCATTTTGATATACTCCTGTCAGGTCTTGACTGGAAAGAGACATTTATCTTATGGTAAACACTGCTTTACTATATTTAAATCTTCTTTCGGTTTCTTGAAAATTACTGTTTCAAGATAAAAAAAAGCGATGAAAAACATTTTTGTATCTATAAAATTTGAAATGGTTAAATGTACTCTTATATATTTCCCCCAACTTTGATAGAATATTTTTGTAAAATTTCAGTCATTTTTAAGGCCACACTAACCTGCATATAGCTTTGTAAGATATATTATCGTGGTACCAGTAGGACCCGAATTCACAATGTAAAATTAAATAAATTTAAATTCCAAATAATCTTAACTACAATGCAATGGGTAATGAAGCAAAGCTCTCCTCGTCACCAGATAAGACTATTTTAAAAGTATACTTGATATGCAACTATCATTGTTTATAATATAATTATGTCTGTCGAACTGATAACACAACTTGTACTATGATGATTGGCTTCAAAATAAACAATGACTCGGCTGTCATAAGAACAGTAATTTCTTACTACAGAGAACGTACATCATACGGCTAATTATCCACCTAATGGTTTACTAGACCCCATAGTGCTGTCTCCTTTCTTTACCTAGACAAATTATGAAGAATGTTCTTATCAACTTGCACTTGCACTATAACTAAGAACAAATTTATTACGTCATTTTCTTGATTTTTGTCGTCAAAACTTTTGCTTCTGTCTGGCATTACATTATTTGATTGTTACCAGGCTGAAAGTTTATAACATATACTAATTAAGGATCTTCCATAAGTTACAATGCATCTATTCGTTTTTAATTTGATGATAAAGATTGATGGTGATTAAATCTACGCATTTGAGCGACTTTTACAGACAGGCACGTTTGCAGAAATTTTCCTGGTATGAACTTTTAAATGCACCATTTATTGAAATGTTTTGAAAACAATATGGTTGATAGAGAATTTACTTGGCTGGTTCGATTCAAGGAAGATGAGTGTGAATATTTTGTTCAACATTGATAGTATTAAATATTTTGCAAAACATAACATGCAAAAAAGAGAAGAAAATGATGTAGATATTTTAAATGGAACAGGTACGTAAAACATGTAAACTTGAAGAGTTTCCTCTAGTTTTATCATTTAAAGAGCAAAGACAAAGGTCTCAACAAACGGTAGGTTGTACAACATTAATTAAAGATAAGATGTACAATTTACGAAGTAATACAACACTTGCATTTAGAACGTAATTCTATATTATATCGATCATCATATTTCCCTCATTATCATTTCCCACCAAACAGACCCTTTGCAGAATTTCGACAGACTAAAAAAATTAATGCTTATACTAAGTTTCAAAATATTTACGCTTGGTTGTGAAACATTTTCTTGAAACTTTTTGTATCGATCCGTTTTGTGGAACTTATCAATGCCATATGACAAAATAAACTTATAACGCGACCAAACTTATGCTTCAAACAAATTTTGGAACATATGATAATAATTATGATTAATCTTAAGCAATGTTAACTAATAAAAAAACACAAAGGCTGCATAATATGCTTTATCACAATCTATCACTTTATCTTTTTCACACTTAATATGTAAGGACGTGTATTAAAGGGGACAGGGAATTGGGTTATTCATTATAAAGATAATGGGATCTGTCGCATTTGTCTGTTTGATTGATACAATAGTAATTTAACGTTCCAATTCCTATCTCTTTCTGTTGGTTTATTCAAAGTAAACGGCACAATTCTTTCAATCAAGGTTAATTTGACCACGTGATTATATGACAGTCTTGCGTGAAAATCAACCGGAAATTATAAAGGTGACATTGTATACACACATATCGAATATCATTCATTATTCAGGATTTTATAGAATAAATTGAAAATAAAGCTGTTATTGTAGAGGCGTCTACCTACAATGCAGTACAATATATCACGATGCGATCCGGTTCAATACGATAGACTAAATACGTTTTCACATTTAAAAATAATACAATATGATGTCATACAATCAATTCAATACGAATAGATAAGAAAACATACAATATAGTAGATAAAATACAATATACACAATGCAATACAAGTAATTACATGTACTGTTTAAATACAATGCAATGTTTCAAGATGGGGAAATTGTCTGTCTGAATGTTGTTAATTTCCTGAAATTTCATACGTTTTAACACTAAAATGATTAAAGTGGAACAATTTTCTTCCATTTTTTCCAAAAGATTATCTTTCTGTTCTCCTTATTGTATTATATCTTCACATCATTTTGTGTACTTTAGAGTTGAAATGACCTTTATTGTTTAAAATTGAATTGAACCGTGTGTATTGTATCATATGGTATTCGTCTTGCATTTATAGTATCTCACTATATGTTATCGTTTTGCATTTTATTGTATTTTGAATTGCTCACATTGTATTTTATAATTTGTATTGTATTTATTATATCGTATGTTTCCTATCTTATTGTATTGAAATGACTGTCTAATATTTATTTGTATTTACTGAATTAAATGGCATCGTATTGTGTCATATTGTATTACATTGTACTATATAATATCAGGTTATCACTCGCCTCTTCAGCAGCATCTTTTATTGTCGATAATCTTAAATGCTAGTCGATGTAAACCCGATGACCTCTCTATGGTCAACTCGTCATATCATAACGTGATTAGATTTATTTATAAGAAAAGGAAACAAAAAATGTGTCGTTACCATGAATACATAGAGGATATTTGTTTGTTTGTATGAAAGATGAAATTTTATTTCATCGAGGGGCTTTAAAAACAGTATTCTCACGAGTGGCGTAGCAACGTGTGAGAATACTGTTTTTAAAGTTCACGATATGAAACAAAATTACATCTTACAAAACAAACAAACACATTTTTTTTTATTTTATGCTTAAAAACAAGTTAAAACGAAACATTAAAAAATCTGCTAGAAAATTGGAAAACATGGAATTCTTACGAACGCTGTGTTGTTTACTTATTCTTCGGGCTGATGGCTGTCATTGCTTTTGAAGTTTTCATAAAGCATACAGCAGTTATTGCTCGTAGGATACTTAAATATGCCCAAATGTCACCAAGAGCAGTTTTGCATGTGGAAGGAATATATTTTTCAGACTGTAAAAATGAAACAAAAAAATTAGAGACGATATTTGGTGATTGGTAATTTGAATAAATAGAAGTAAGTTTTCTTATTTTTATAATAAACAGCTTCCTATCCCCTTAATATACATGTTTATACATATTCATTATCATAAGAAGCGAAAAGATGCGATAGATTTTGAAAGATGCAAATGTATTTCTTTAGGTTTTGTTAACTTGCGATGGTTGTGAACAAGAAAACAGAGTTATCTTGTTTAAAGAAAAAAGGTCGTTATACGTTTTATCGAAGTTATTGGGCTTGTTGTACTAACTCCGTATTATCCTTTATCAGTCTTAGTACCGAAGTTTTTTGCCTAATTGAAACTGGAAGTGACATTTATTGCATGTACCTGTAAGTAACAGCTGCCTTTAGATTCAGTTTGTTTTATTGTCACAAAGAAGCCAGTCAACATCAATTTTGATCAATTAAGTTCTGCTACGTTTTGAACAAAGTTGGCTTTAATTCGAAAGGTGGCATGAACGTTTTAACACGAGCATTACTCAGAATAAAAAAAATATTCCAAGAGTACGTTTACTTTTCCTACTTGTTGAATATATTGGACGTAACACTTAAAACATTCAATTGAAAAAATATCACGCAATATAATTACTCAGTAAAGTGCATTTTGAAAAAAAGACATTTACATCTGATCTAACTTCTAAGATTTTCAGACTGTTTTTTCTTGAAACTGCTGACAAGTGACATAAGCCTACTCAAATACATTAAATTATATCATAAAATGTTTTAAATTTAAAGCTCTTACACCCATCCCGTTTGGAATACTTCTTTCAAAGAAAGTCATTAATGAAAATGACATATATTTGATCAAGCAGCACAATAGCAATCGAGAAATAATTTTCTTCCAGCCCTTGGTTATATCAGATTATTGTTTTTATTACGAATACCAAAGTCTTGCCATCGGAATTATCAAAATGAGAAACTCCTCATTTATTCATTCGGATTTGATTAATTTCATTTAGCTTTCACACCAAAACTAATTAACTCAAGACGCTAGAATACACAATGTTGTTGTTGTTAATCAAAATATATCTATCTTGTTTATAACAGTTAATTTAATGCAATACAGTTTGCTCTCAGAAAGGTTTTGCATATATAATGTAACTTCCCTACATATTTTGGTTGAAGAAAATCGTTTTAGGAATATTTTGAATGAATAATATATATAATATTTTCTTTTAATGTAAAATTTAAAAAGATATTTTAGTTCTTGGTAAAAAACACATTCTTCTTTTAAATGTAGAAACCTACAATAACATTATATGAGATAGCGAAAAGCTTCAAAAGTAAGTATATGTATTTTGCTACAATATGGTATAAGTCAAAATTGTATGGCATGCCGGACACTTTTTTGAAATTTCGGATGCTGGCGCTCCTACTATAGAAAAGAGTTCAACCACTTATCATAAGTGGTTAAAGGATTACAGTCTGGTTAGGAAAGTTTTGTGTGTTTGTTCTGGACACTATCGAACTCCCGGACAGATCCAGTACAGCTATGAGTGTATAATGTCTTGCTCAAGAAAGGATTGTGCCTGACGGAATTTGGACATACACGACCTGCAAAAAGTAAGTGGGTGTTTAAAAGTATGGTGTTGGAGCGTTTACGTAACTTCAATCTGAAGAGGTACAGCAAACTAAACGGAAATGTCCGTATTTACGGATATTACTAGTCAACGGTGGATATTTTTGGTAAATGTTGACGATTACGTAACCTAAAATGATATTATGTAGCCAAATTTAACGTGTGTAGCCGCCAAGTGCCTGGATGAAAGCCTCAATCCTTGTCCTCATACTACCAGTAATGCGATTTTGAGGTACATTTTGCTATTCTTGGTGCAAAGCTTGCTGCAGGTTGACTACATGTGGTTCGTACCATTGCCTAAATAAATTTCAAACATTCATTTTGCTCATGTCAAAATTGAGGCAAATTGCCAGTCGTGCTTAACTTATTTCCAGGTGTACATATAATCAGTGCAATAAAAACAAACACTTTCTCTTAGCTTTCGACATTTTGTCTTCTTCAGAAAAAATTGACGTTTATAAAATGATAGGAAACATATTAACATTAACATAATTATTTACCTATCAATTGGAGTGACTTCTACTGAAAAAAAATACAAAAGACTTATTTCAGGCACCAGACCATCTTCAAGGAAAGCCATCAAGATAAGTCCTACACAGTATTTCTACAAATCTACCTTCTTCAGTTATATGATCAATAATTTGTTGATTATAATCATACTGTGATAAAATTACCCTATCAAATTCATTGCTGTTAAACAACCGACGTAATTTTACAAAACCACTTTGATCAATGTAATGTTTTGTTTTCTCATTTAGATTGGTTGTGATGATCGATGCTTTGATACCGACAAAGTCCGTTAAAGGAAAATAATTTGATTCTTCAACTTCATTTCAAAATGGAAACAATAAACGATGTTTACATTATGACTTACATTTAATAGTTTCGAGCGAACATCAAGATGATATCAGACCATTTTCGAATCATTTGTCAATTTACATTAAATACAATTAAATAGAGTTGAAGACATTCGATTGTATTTTCATGAGATATTTCAATTTCTTTTATTCAATGAGATAGCAGCAGAACTACGATAGTAGGTCATTTCCTAGAAACAGGCTATTGGTAGTTGCATTTTGTTGTTTTGTTATTTTAAAAGGGAAACACAGGCAAAATTTCCATTTCTTCGTTTTGATTCTTTCGTTCACTATTTTGCAAATGTCCTCAAAATAAATACACTAGGCAGTCACAGGAATAAAACTTACATTCCTTACTTCTCATTACAAAGAATAAAATGGTGGTTCCCTACTTGACCCAAGTTGACCCAAGTGGGTCAGGTTAGAGCATTAAGGTTTCACAAAAGTTGTTACAGTGAACTCTGGAAACATTTAAGAACATGTAAAATGAATGACTTAGACTTGTTTCAATCATACAATATCCGCAATATCTGTTATTGTTACTTTCAGGGTTGGTTCCAGTCATATTACTTGTTTTAAGACCTCTTAGTGACTCGGTTGGCGTCTTAATTTCGTTCCACATATATAGATATATTTACGCTTCAAACACAAAATATATAGAATCTATAAAGAAATTCATGCTGGGACTTAAAATAATGTCATTTTAGAGTGATTTGAGTACATAAGATCTTTTTTTATAAATATTTTTGTCATTAATTTGCCTGAGTATCCCTTTAACATTATGTTTACTAGTAATCCATTTTATGATAACGGCAGATGAACTGCCATGAAAACATGACTGATTAGTCAAACAGGTTGATGTAATGAGCAACAGAAAAAATACCCTGGATATTCGGAAAACAAACAAAGAAAAATCAACTCTGATTCATATCACTTTATAAAAACTGCATGCTAATTTCGGTAAAAGTAATTTTTGTTATTTGACAAAATGGATAAAAAATGTGTCAAACATAATGATAATAGTTATACGAGCTAATAATGTCAAAAGGTAAATTTAATATGTAATACAAACCAATTTCTGATAAACTGTTTTTTCATAATTAATATTTCGATACTTATAGACGATAAAAATTACACATATTATACATTCATTTTTCTACCTTCATGCATGTTCTGTTGTTGTTTTCTATTTCAGAAGGCCATATTGGAAATAAGATATATATGATTGCTGTTGTATTTTCTTAATGTGTTTCCTTCTTTAAATAAAGATATTATTATTATTATTATTATTCAGTGCGTGAATTTGTCTGCTTTCTTGCTGTATTGTAAACAACCAAATGATATAACGGTGATAAAAATTACATGCACCATTTTTGCCATACTTTACGGCTTTGTTGTAACGTTAAATTTAAAACGTACATACCATTTCCTGAGTGCAATTCTACAAAATACTATACTGTTTATCTGTATCGTACTTTATTTAAATATTTTGATATTGAAATACTTTGATCTAACAAGCGATTTGAAAATTGTAATTGGATAAAGCCTATTTTATAAACCTAGTGAGAAAATGGTCAAAGAAAATATTTGATGCTATCTTTAACGATCTGACCGTGTCTGGCAGAAGATGTTTGAATCATTGATTGTAATTAACAGGCATTATTTATGTCATATAACACAGCAAAATTTATTGATATTGCTTTTTGTCTTGTAGATAAAAGCGTTTTCTCGTTTTGTGTCAGTCTATCTAATGTTTTCTTCTATATTATCTCCTTTGCCATTTTGATATACTCCTTCAGGTCTTGAATGGAAGCAAACACTTATCTTATGGTTAGCACTGCTTTATTGCATTTACATCTTCTTTCAGTTTCTTGAAGATTTTATCTTTACTTATTGTTTTTAAAAAGGCGATGAAAATAAAGCTTTTTTGTTTCTATAAAATTTGAAATGGTTAAACGTACGCTTATATATTTTCCCCAACTTTGATAGGAATTACTAGTAATCCATTTTATGATAACGGCAGATGGACTGCCATGAAAACATGACTGATTAGTCAAACAGGTTGATGTAATGAGCAACAGAAAAAATACCCTGGATATTCGGAAAACAAACAAAGAAAAATCAACTCTGATTCATATCACTTTATAAAAACTGCATGCTAATTTCGGTAAAAGTAATTTTTGTAATTTGACAAAATGAATAAAAAATGTGTCAAACATAATGATAATAGTTATACGAGCTAATAATGTCAAAAGGTAAATTTAATATGTAATACAAACCAATTTCTGATAAACTGTTTTTTCATAATTAATATTTCGATACTTATAGACGATAAAAATTACACATATTATACATTCATTTTTCTACCTTCATGCATGTTCTGTTGTTGTTTTCTATTTCAGAAGGCCATATTGGAAATAAGATATATATGATTGCTGTTGTATTTTCTTAATGTGTTTCCTTCTTTAAATAAAGATATTATTATTATTATTATTATTATTCAGTGCCTGAATTTGTCTGCTTTCTTGCTGTTCTGTAAACAACTAAATGATATAACGGTTATAAAAATTACATGCACCATTTTCTACAATACTTTACAGCTTTGTTGTAACGTTAAATTTAAAACGTACATACCATTTCCTGGGTGCAATTCTGCAAAATACTTACTGTTTATCTCTATCGTATTTTATTTAAATATTTTTATATTGAAATACTTTGATCTAACAAGCGAATTTGAAAATTATAATTGGATAAAGCCTATTTTATAAACCTAGTGAGAAAATGGTTAAAGAATGATTGATGCTATCTATAACGATCTGACCGTGTCTGACAGAAGATGTTTGAATCATTGATTGTAATTAACAGGCATTATTTATGTCATATAACGCAGCAAAATTTATTGATATTGCTTTTTGTCTTGTAGATAAAAGCGTTTTCTCGTTTTGTGTCAGTCTATCTAATGTTTTCTTCTATATTATCTCCTTTGCCATTTTGATATACTCCTTCAGGTCTTGAATGGAAGCAAACACTTATCTTATGGTTAGCACTGCTTTATTGCATTTACATCTTCTTTCAGTTTCTTGAAGATTTTATCTTTACTTATTGTTTTTAAAAAGGCGATGAAAATAAAGCTTTTTTGTTTCTATAAAATTTGAAATGGTTAAACGTACGCTTATATATTTCCCCCAACTTTGATAGGAGATTTAAAAAAAATTAAGTCATCTTTAAGGCCACACTAACATGTATGTAGCTTTGCAAGATATATTATCATGGTACCAGTAGGACCCGAATTCACAATTTAAAATTAAATTAATTCCAGATATCTTAACTATAAGGCAATGAGTATTGAAACAAAGCTGTCCTCGTCACCAGATAAAACTATTTTAAAAGTAAACTTGATATGTAAGTATCATTGTTTATAAGATATGTCTGTCGAACTGATTACATAACATGTACTATGGCTTCAAAATAAACAATGACTCAGCTGTCATAAGAACAGTAATTTCTTACTACAGAGAACGTACATCATACGGCTAATTATCCACCTAATGGTTTACTAGGCCCCATGGTGCTGTCTCCTTTCTTTATCTAGACAAATTATGAAGAATGTTCTTATCAACTTGCACTTGCACTTAAACTAAGAACAAATTTATTACGTCATTTTCTTGATTTTTGTCGTCAAAACTTTTGCTTCTGTCTGGCATTAAATTATTTGATTGTTACCAGGCTGAAAGTTTATAACATATACTAATTAATGATCTCCCATAAGTTACAATGCATCTATTCGTTTTGAATGTGATGATAAAGATTGATGGTGATTAAATCTACGTATTTGAGCGACTTTTACAGACAGGCACGTTTGCAGAAATTTTCCTGGTATGAACTTTGAAATGCACCATTTATTGAAATGTTTTGAATACAATATAGTTGATAGAGAATTTACTTGGTTGGTTCGATTCAAGGAAGATGAGTGTGAACATTTTGTCCCACATTGATAGTATTAAACATAACATGCAAAAAGAAACTGATGTAGGTATTTTAAATGGAAGAGGTACGTAAAACATGTAAACTTAAAGAGTTTTATCATTTAAAGAGCAGAGACAAAGGTCTCAACAGACGGTAGGTTGTACAACATTAATTTAAGATAAGATGTACAATTTACGAAGTAAAACAACATTTGCATTGAGAACGTAATTCTATATTATATGAATCATCATATTTCCCTCAAAACCATTTCCCACCAAACAGACCCTTTGCAGAATTTCGACAGCCTAAAAAATTAATGCTTATAACAAGTTTCAAAATATTTACGCTTGGTTGTGAAACGTTTTTTTTGAAACTTTTTGTATCGATCCCTTTTGTGGAACTTATCAATGCCATATGACAAAATATACTTGTAACGCGACCAAACTTGTACTAACAGTCTGTTGGTTCAGAGGCAGAAAACGTAAGCATTCAACCACAACTCTCATGTCATTTTTCAACATTTACGGACACAACAAAATATGCTTCAAACAAATTTTGGAACATATGATACTAATTATGATTAATTTTAAGCAATGTTTCCTAATAAAAAGTACAAAGGCTGCATAATATGCTTTATCACAATCTATCACTTTATCTTTTTTACACTAAATATGTAAGTACATGTATTAAAGGGGACAGGAAATTGGGTTATTCATTATAAAGATAATGGGATATGTCGCATTTGTCTGTTTGATTGATACAATAGTAATTTAACGTTCCAATTCCTATCTCTTTGCGTTGGTTTATACTGATCTTTTATTCAAGGAAAACGGCACAATTCTTTCAATCAAGGTTAATTTGACCACGTGATTATATGACAGTCTAGCGGGAAAATCAACCGGGAGTTATAGAGGTGACATCGTATATACATATTGAATATTATTCATTATTCAAGATTATATGAAATAGATCGAAAATAAAGCTGATATTGTAGAGGCGAGTGTCTTTCTGAATGATACGATATGATACCATACAATCAGATACAAAAAGATAAGAAAAGATAAATACTCGTATAGTAGATTAAATACAAATTATATAATGCATTACTAGTAATTACTGTACAAAATACATTGAAAAGTTTTAAGATGGTGAAATTATTCAAGTAAAAGTTGTTAAATAAGTGTTATTTCCGTGAGATTTCACACCTTTTAACTAGACACTAAAGTTCCCCCCCCCCATTTTTTATTATGTTTTTATTATTTATGATATCTTTCTGTCCTTATTATTGTATTACATATATCTTCACATCATTTTGTGTACTTTAGTGTTGTAAGGACATTTATTGTTTTATATTATTGAGTTGTATCATATAGTATTCGTATTGTATTAAAATTTTATTATATTTAACTTTTTATTATCGTTTTTGCATTGTAATTGCTAGCATTGTATTTTATAATTTGTATTGTATTTCATATCGTATGTTTTGCATCTTATTGTATTGAAATGACTGTCTAATGTTCAATTTTATTCATTCAATTGTACTGCGTCGTATTTTGTCATTCAAGGATATCATACTAGTTTATCACTCGCCTCTAGAGCAGCATCTTTTATTTTCGATAATCTTAAATGCTAGTCGATGTAAACCCGATGTCCACTCTATGGTCAACTCGTCATATAATAACGTGATAAGATTTATTTATAGGAAAAGGAAACAAAAATTTTGTCGTTACCATGAATACAAAAAAAGATAAAATAAACACAATAGATAAGAATTGAAACGTTTAATTACGATTGTATCAAAAGACAAATATAGCGATAACTCTGTGACAGATCTTATTATCTCTATAATGAACAGCTTCCTACCCCCTTACTATACATGTTTACACAAATTTATTATCATAAGAAGCGAAAAGATGCGATAGATTGTGAAAGATGCAAATACATATCTTTAGGTTTATTTTAAACTTGCGATGGTTGTGAACAAGAAAACACAGAGTTATCTTGTTTAACAAATTTTTTTGTTATACGTTTTAGCGAAGTTATTGAGCTTCTTGTTTCAACTCCGTACTAAAATAGTATCTTTATCACTCTAAGTAACGAAGATTTTTTTTTACTTATTGAAACTGGAAGTGACGTTTATTACATGTGCCTGTAAGTAACAGCTGC
The DNA here is from genome assembly GCF_026571515.1 of Ruditapes philippinarum. Taxonomy (NCBI): domain Eukaryota; kingdom Metazoa; phylum Mollusca; class Bivalvia; order Venerida; family Veneridae; genus Ruditapes; species Ruditapes philippinarum. The sequence goes on from NW_026866414.1 coordinate 229,689, forward strand.
CTTTAGATTCAGTTTGTTTATTGTCACAAAGACGCCAGTCAACATCAATTTTGATGAATTAAGTTCTGCTATGTTTTGAACAAAGTTGGTTTTAATTCGAAAGGTGCCATAAACGTTTCAACACGAGAAATACTCAGAATAAAATACCATTCCAAGAATACATTTACTTTTCTTACTTATTGAATATGTCGGACGTAACACTTGAAATCTTTAATTGAAAAATATTACGTAATATGATTACTGTATAATGTACATTTTGAAACAAAAAAGACAATTTCAATTGATTTGACTTCTAAAATCTGCAGACTGTTTTTTCTTGAAACTGCTAAGAGATGACATAAGCCTACTCGAATACATTAAGTTATATCATTAAATTTTTTAAATTTTAAGCTCTTTCACCCATCCTGTTTGGAATAATTCTTTCAAAGATAGTCATTAATGAAAATGACATATATTTTTATCAAGCAGCACAATAGCAATCGAGAAATAATTTTCTTCCAGCCCTTGGTTATATCAGATTTTTGTTTTTATTCAGAATACCAAGTCTTGCCATTGGAATGATCAAAATGAGAAACTCTTCATTTATTCATTCGGATTCGATTAATTTCAATTAGCTTTCACACCAAAACTAATTAACTCAAGACGCTAGAATACACAATGTTGTTGTTGTTAATCAAAATATATCTATCTTGTTTATATCAGTTAATTCAATGCAATACAGTATGCTCTCAGACAGGTTTTACATATATAATGTTACTTCCCTACATACTTTGATTGAAGAAAATTGTTTTAGGAATAATTTTGAATGAACATATATATATACATACATATATATATTCTTTTTCTTTTAAAGGAAAATTAAAAAAAATAATCCTACAAGTATAGTTTTATTTTCTTGGCAACCAACACATTCTTTTTTAAATTGTGGAAACCTACGATAACATTCTATGAGATAGCGAAAAGATTTAAAAGTCTGTATATGTATTTTGCTACAATAAGGTATAAGCCAAAATTGTATAGCATGCCGGACACTTTTTTTTTAAATTCGGATGCTAGGGCTCCTACTTTAAAAAAGACCTCAACCACTTCATAAGTGGCTAAAGGATTACAGTCTGGTAATACCGAAGAAATGTTTGTTTGTTTGTATGTTCTCAAGCCAAATTGACCTAATGTTTTGTCATCCCGATCTATCCGTCTTCATTTTCCTGTTTCGTGTTTTAATAAAATTTTCATATGAAATGTTTAGTGCACTCACAACATGGATGATTGATAATACTTGGTAAGCAATCTATATAACTTTAATATTTAGTTTGGTTATACAGAATTATTTTAAGTTCAATTGTGTACTAGACACTATCGAATACCTTCCTGGACGCATACAGTACAGCTATGAGTGTATTGTGTCTTGCTCAAGAAAACAATGGCACAACGACTTGAGCCTGACGGAATTTGGACCCATGCGTCCAGCATTCCTATATTATTACTATTCAGGCGCGTTAACCACGATGTTTGTCTAGATTGCTACCATCATCAAACTTGGTACGACGAACATTCTTGCTACCGTTACATCTACAACAATTTTGAAGACAATGTATGAATGTTTAAAATGAAGCTTTGTATTTTCATTTCTTGTATTTTCATTTCTTGGAACCGATATTTTAAAATTAAAATAACCCCAATGATTGATTATTTCCAATATTGTATAAATTGTTAGATTTTTATGGTTTTGAGTTTCTGTACTTTTGTTCTGTGCCTAATTTCAAAAGTTTGATAATAGACAAAATATGTACATCACTAATAGCAGGTGTTTCAAAATTGATAATTTATTTATTTCTTTGGCTGCTAAATATCTTAAACAAAGATATCAAGTGTGGTTTAAAACATTTATCGTCTTACATTGTGATAATGATAAAACTGTTAGTTATTTCTGCCTGAAGTCATACAATCTTTATACCACCTTTGGCTTGTAGTAAAGATATCTATCATTTAATTTAATTTCAGATGGGAGATTCGAGCCCCAGTGGTATTAAGACAATATGTCTTGAAGGACATGGCAATTGGCAAAGTCATTTTACATTTTACAATGATATCACAACCATTCTACGAGCGTATTGATTACTAGTTACACAGCAAATATATTGTTTGTGTAATAACAATAATTTCGAAGACCCTTTTAAAAAGAATAATACGAACTTATGACCTATAACTATATATAAAGTACTAAGATAAACCTAACCTTTTTTCACTAAGGAAACAATTGTCTGTTCAGTAGTGTTAATGAAGTATGATTTATTTGGATGTCTGTCTAATAGGATTGGATATATTGCATTTTTGTCGTGTAATGAATCAAGAGTTGATGTAACTTGTGGTCGTAGAAATTTTGTTCGCGATGTAATCAATCCAACCATGTTAATATTTTGTTCGACTTGATATATCAAATGACATTATAGCATATATTACTGTTACCTAATACATAGACACTGGAAGAACTATCAACAGTTTAGCTTATTTCTTAAACATGTTAAATAAAAATCATATTAGTTTACACATACTCTAATTAACAAATTTCAAACACGATGCACTTTACGTCACAATAAATGAATTAAGTAAATTTCTTTTCGGGCCTGGAATTGCGTCATTATAATTTATAATTTCAATGTATATGATAAGAGTATATTTATATATCAGTTAAAGACCTGAAAAGGGAGTTTATTGAATAAGAGAGATTGAAAAATGTCAAAGAATGTTATTTGAAGCTCTTTCAAAACTGTAAAAATGTTTACATTTATTTGACATTTGATTGTCTTGAGTAAAATAAAACGTCAGTCAACTAGAGAAAATCAAATGTCAGACATCAGGTTAAACATCTTTACAGTTTCCCTTTGGAATGATAAGAGTTAAGTTTAATCAAATGACATTCCTTTGATGGAGCCGTTAAACTTATCTGCATGGCTGTCTTTTCAATTACGTCATATGCTTTTAAATACAGAGGATGTAGATGAATGTCATTCATAATTTAATTGGTAAATAATGATATTGTTGTTTATATATTTTATGCCATTCATTATTTAATTGGTAGATAATGATATTGTTGTTTATATATTTTATGCCATTCATTATTTAATTGGTAAAAATGGTATTGTTTATATATTTCATGCTATTCATTATTTAATTGGTGAAAAAGATATTGTTGTTTATATATTTCATGTCATTCATCATTTAATTGGGGAAAAAAAGAAGATATAATTGTTTATATATTTCGTAATTCATTATTTAATTGGTAAAAATGATATTGTTGTTTATATATTTCATGTCATTCATCATTTAATTGGGGAAAAAAATGATATTATTTTTTATATATTTCGTAATTCATTATTTAATTGGTAAATAATGCTTTTATTCTTTTTATAGATTTTTAGTCAATCATTATTTAATTGAATTGTTAAATAATGATATTGTTGTTTATATATTTCATGTCATTCATCATTTAATTGGGGAAAAAAATGATATTATTTTTTTTATATATTTCGTAATTCATTATCTAATTGGTAAATAATGCTTTTATTTTTTTTATAGATTTTTAGTCAATCATTATTTAATTGAATTGTTAAATAATGATATTGTTGTTTGTAAATGTATGCCATTCATTATTTAATTGGTAAAAATGATATTGTTGCTTATATATATATATAAACAACAATATCATTTTTACCAATTATTTAATTGATAAAAACTAATTTTGCTGTTTATATATTTTATGTACAATTCAATAATTACAATCGTACATTCCAAGAATGTTTATCTTTTGGATAAAGAACCCAGTGTTTTTCGATATCTGAATTAACAGCCTAGGCATGGGCTGCGAAATGATCACCAGTAAAATTTGAATGTTTGGGTCTGATTTTAGATTCAACATTCTAAAAGCGAAATAAAGATCTTTTTTTTGAATTTAATTGATTTCTAGTAAAATGCCTGCTGAAATAAAAATTATGAATCATCGGACAAAAATTAATATGTTTAAACTAAATCAGAATTTATTTGCGGTATCGAATCGTTTTCATTGTTCCGCATCGCATCGTATCACATAATATCGCATTGTATCCTTTAATAACGCATCACGTTGAATAACATTTCGTTGTTTTCTTTTTTGTTATGGTCAGATTTCTTTACAATATATCATTCCTTATGAAAGTCTCAGTGTCATATATGTAACTTCCGGTTTAATCAAGTCATACCGTATATAAGCACGTTTCAGAATTATACCGTGCCATTCCCATGAATGAAAGTTCAACTTTACTATATACAATGGACAAGTAACGGAATGTTAAATTACTATCTGATCAATCAAACAAACGTATAATAATTATTCTGTGACATATCCTATTATTTTCTCTTATGAAAAACACAGTTTCTTGTCACCTTGTATACATGTATTTACATATTAAGTGTCATAAAAATTGCGATAACATGATAGATTGTATGAAATTCTTTAAGGACATACCAGTGTTTTTTTTCTCATTTGCGATGTGAACAAGACTTCGATTTAGTAGAAAAAAGAATTTTTACAGACAGACTGCAATGTGCTTTGCATGGTCGTTTTCTGGTCCATCGATTTGTTCTTTCTGTAAATAAAATATCGTAAAAAGCAACATATCCTCCAGCAAACCGTTTTAACACCATTTGTCTGATTCTTTTGTACAAGTTTGGAAGGCCTCCCTTACATATTTCAAAAATTCCAAAGTCCTAACCAAACCAATATGTCCGTGAGATTTCCGCGTGGCATGGTCATTTTCAGGGCCGACAGTTTGTTCTTTCTGTATAAATTTTCGGAAAAAGCACCATTTTCTCGAGTCAATCGTTTAAATACCACTTTTATGATTGCTTTGTAGATTCAATTTTGTACAAGTTTGGAGGGTCTTCCGTACACACTATGAAGCCCAAAGTCCTAACCCAATCAATATGTCCGTGAGATTTCCACGTGGCATGGTCGTTTTCGGGATTGTCCATTTGTTCTTTCTGTACATAAATTATCGTAAAAAGCACCATATCTCAAGCTAATCTTTTGTCACCATTTGTCTGATTCTTTTGCAAAGTCGATTTCGTAAAAGTTTGGGGGGTCTTTCTTACACAATAAAAAGCCCAATAAAAAGTCCAAAGCCCTAACCCAATCAATATGTCCGTGAGGTTTCCGCGTGGCATGGTCGTTGTCTGGACCGTCGATTTGGTCTTTCTGTGTATAAATTATCGTAAAAAGCGTCATTTCCCCGTGCCAATCGTTTTAACATCATTTGTCTAATTCTTTTGCAAATTCGATTTTGTACAAGTTTGGTCTATCTTGCACATTATAAAGCCCAAACCCAATCAATATGTCTGTGCGATTTCCGCGTGGCATTGTCGTTTACAGGGCAGGTCATTTGTTCTTTGTGTATATAAAATATCGTAAAATCATTTTCTCGAGTTAACCGTTAAAACATCTGATTTCTGATGCTGATTCTTTTTTGTATTAGTTTGAACTTCTTTGCAAAATATAAGGAGCAAAGACCTTAAACAAACAATAAGTCCGGGACATTTCCGCGTGGAATGGTCTATTTTGGACAGGCGATTTGTTTTTTCTCTATAACCGAAAATCGTTTGAAAAGTTCGAATGCAACATCATGGAGACAAAAAGCCTTTCTGAAATATTTAATTGAATCTGTTAATGAACAGTTGTTAAATTAGTGCAAACTTACACCCCCCCCCAGTACCGACTGGAGCAAAATTCAACATTAAACAAACAAATTTAGAAAATCCTGTTTGTAACTGGTGTTTCCCCCTTAAATATTGTATATTTATTTGAAAATGACATGGTCGCGGTGGTTTAACGTTTAAAGTGTTGTCATTCAACCATGGAGTTGTGTGTTTCGGACCTGTTCGGGTTAAAAATAGAGAAAAACACAATCCCTAAAGAACACCTAAAACGACAAAATTGAAAATGAGGCAGGCTCGGTTTGTTTGAGCCTGTTCATGGACGGTATTGGAAAATGCAAATTACCGCTATAGCCCCATAGCACCGAAAACTTTCACACCAAAACTAATTAACTCAAGTCCCTAAAATACACAATTTTGTTGTTGATAATCAAAATGTATATATATTGTATACTTATTTCAATACACATTCCCGTATTCGTTTCTTGAACCAATCAGTGCTTAGTAATGATTGTAAAGTTTCCTGCTCATGGGCAAGTCGGCTTGCTCAAACTCAAATGGCCAACAGTGCTTTAATTACAAGTTCGATGCGAAAACAGTCAAGAATAATTTGGTAAAATAGTTTGTTGCCAAACCACTCGAAATTCGTACATAAGTCAATTTTACCTACAGTCCAATAAAAATTGTTAAATACCTTTACTTAAAATTTGTTTGTTTCCAATTCTTTGTTAACCTTTAACTCCAGTAGGTAAACTGATTTTTGTTGCTGTGATGCTCCTAGGCGTATGGACTGGAATTCCTCATTTACTTACATTCTTAATTTTCTCTGAACTCTTATCATCGTCTTAATTGCCTTCCAATGGACGTTTAGCTATGTAATGATGCCGCATGTTATTGTCTTTTACATTGCTTTTTAGCTCTGTACTGGTGCCGTATGTTATATTTGTCTCAGAAATCATTTGCATCAACTTGAATTTTATCATGTAGTTGTTTAATGTAGTCAAATTGAAACAAATTTTATTTTGGTGCTCCTTTAAATCGTCTCATGGTCATCATACAGGGGCCTTTTGCTGCAGGTTACTTGTATATCTGCAAAAATGTATGGCTGCATACGAGTGTTGAAATCAACTGCCTCTGTCTTTCTTTTTTTAAATTTCATAGTAAGTTCTTTAATCCATCTATGTGCCTTTGCTCTGTCTCAAAGTCTCTTTCTACGGCCATTGTTTTGAGTGACCTGCTGACGTCTGTTTTCTATGGATAATTGATCATCTATTGATGTTTATTGGATCATCATCTCTTTCAGATATTTGAGTTTTTTGTTGATATTTTCCTCTGACAAACTCCTCAAACTCAACGTGACTTGTTTGTTTTCGAGAAGACATATCTACGATAGATTTAACTTTATCGCTTTCATTTTCTTCTTAAAATATCCTTCATGTTAATCTATAGAACATTTGCTCTCTCTCGAAATTCAAAGTTACTTGTGCAAAAGTTACCTAGATACATGCACAACAATACACTTATTTCAAATGTGTAATAGTTTATCCATATCCCCGACGCCATTTCCCCCACTTAAAGGTGATTGAATAACGGTACGCTACTGTTATTTTCCTTCGTTTTGTTTCTTATTTTCTTCCATTAAAGAGAATACGGTTCATCATATATATAAAAAGATAGAGGAAATAAAACAGTTTCAGTTTGCCTTGATTATTTTCTTCATGTTTATGAGTGAGAAATAGGTTCCCATCTACACAGAATAAATGTGTTTCTTGCATAATTAGGAATTCCTTGATTATATGAAGTGTTTTTTGCATAAAAAAAGGGTGCATAATAGCTAATGATGTCTTATTTTTGCATTATTACATCGGAAAATGATTTTAAAAGACACACGGAATTAAGAAAAGTAGCAAATAGTACTTTTTTTTCATTTCGAGAAATCAGCCCGTACGATAAGAATAACAACGATTAATAGGTTACGTCCAATATAATTCAAAAAAATTGTTAAATACCTTTACTTAAAATTTGTTTGTTTCCAATTCTTTGTTAACCTTTAACTCTAGTAGGTAAACTGATTTTGGTGCTGTGACGCTCCTAGGCCTATGGACTGGAATTCCTCATTTACTTACATTCTTAGTTTTCTCTGAACTCTTATCATCGTCTTAATTGCCTTCCAATTGACGTTTAGCTATGTAATGATGCCGCATGTTATTGTCTTTTAATTGCTTTTTAGCTCTGTACTGGTGCCGTATGTTATATTTGTCTCAGAAATCATTTGCATCAACTTGAATTTTATCATGTAGCTGTTTAATGTAGTCAAATTTAAAACAGATTTTATTTTGGTGCTCCTTTAAATCGTCTCATGGTCATACAGGGGCCTTTTGCTGCATGTTACTTGTATATCTGCAAAATGTATGGCTGCATACGAGTGTTGAAATCAACTGCCTCTGTCTTTCTTTTTTTTAAATTTCATAGTAAGTTCTTTAATCCTTCTATGTGCCTTTGCTCTGTCTCAAAGTTTCTTTCTACGGCCATTGTTTTGAGTGACCTGCTGACGTCTGTTTTCTATGGATAATTGATCATCTATTGATGTTTATTGATCATCATCTCTTTCAGATATTTGATTTTTTGTTGAATTTTTTTTGACAAACCCTCAAACTCCAAAAGTGACTTGTTTTTTTTTCGAGAAAACATTCTCGATAGTTTTTAAATTAAAACGTTTATTTTCTTTTTTTTAAAATTCCTTCATTTACTTGAACATTTGCTCTCTCTCGAAATTCAAAGTTACTTGTGCAAAAGTTACCTAGATACATGCACAACAATACACTTATTTCAAATGTGTAATAGTTTATCCATATCCCCGACGCCATTTCCCCCACTTAAAGGTGATTGAATAACGGTACGCTACTGTTATTTTCCTTCGTTTTGTTTCTTATTTTCTTCCATTAAAGAGAATAGGTTCATCATATATATAAAAAGATAGAGGAAATAAAACAGTTTCAGTTTGGCCTTGATTATTTCTTCATGTTTATGAGTGAGAAATAGGTTCCATCTACACAGAATAAATGTGTTTCTTGCATAATTAGGAATTCCTTGATTATATGAAGTGTTTTTGCATAAAAAGGGTGCATAATAGCTAATGATGTCTTATTTTTGCATTATTACATCGAAAATGATTTAAAAGACACACGGAATTAAGAAAAGTAGCAAATAGTACTTTTTTCATTTCGAGAAATCAGCCCGTACGATAAGAATAACAACGATAATAGGTTACGTCCAATATAATTCATCAGCATGGTCAAAATAAATCAATGACAATTGTATAGGCCATTATGTTATTGAATTGAATAATATACATTTGTACTCACATCTTTAGGAGTAATGCATGTCATGGAATATCATTTAAATCAAATGGAAAAGAATTAATAGCAAATAGTAGTCTTACGTTCGAAATTTCCATGTATAAATTCATAGAAGCAACATTTTGCCAATTTACGATATACAAATATGTACATTACCTCGTTTAGCTGTACAAAGTGCACGGATAATGACTGCTGTCAGTTTCATTACCGGTATCATCGTTAGACATCGTACTCCATAACATCCTAACTTCGACAAACTTGTTGCTACAGCTACAATCAGCTTTATTTATGCCCTCAATTGCTGATTTAATTAAACCGATAACTAAACGTCTCCAATTAAATACTTTTTATCTCAATATTACAATATGCCTCCTTTGAAAAGTAACATTATGCGACGATGCATCAAAGGTGTGATGTATTAATATCAATGAAAATTAAATTGCAGTTAAGCCGCAGTAAATTCATTATGTGTGTTCATTATCCTTCCCATTGTCCCTCTTATCCCTTTTTGTGCCCTCTACAACCCTCCCCTACCCCTCATTTTTCCCTTGTACCCCTTGTTCCTATAATTCCCGTATTGGCCCCTTTTTAGTTATTACATATCCCCCTCCTTTCACCGCCATTGTGTCTTCTCCAAATTTTTAGTTCGGTGCCTTCTGTATGCGCTACTGGTGTGACTGAATTTGTCGGGGGCTGCGTTCTGTGAACGATGATTTGCCTTGTTGATCTTCATTCCCGTTTTTTTAATAAAATACATTTGTTTTTACATCTTCTATTAAAGCGTTCTAAATTTAAGCGAGCCACTGATAAGAATACATGTTTTTGAATAACACCAATAATGCATACATGTATATATAAAAGGACATTGTTAAAACATATCTCTTCGCAAAATGAAATGCTGTTTTATTCTTACATGGTATTGTGTTTATCTCGCTTAAAAAATAAAGAATAAACAATATCCGTGTTATTCTGAGTTAGCCGGTATTTTTCCAGGTTGCAATTTCGTTATGGGCTTTTATTAGTGTAACGAACAAATGTCTACAAATGTCGGACAGAATCAAAGGTTTTGATGCAAATATTCGTGAAGATGACGCAATAAACCTGTCTGTCATTATAATATAGCTTAAATATGTGCGTATCCACTATATAAAAGAACTTAAAAACCTTAGTCCTATTAGCATTTAAAGTTAAGCATACTGGTCACTACAATGATAAACTCATGTTAAATAAAGACGAAACGCAAGAAGACAGTTTTTTTATGTGTCTGTAGCACTCTTTATCGATGTTACAATACAATACCTTTCTTTTTCTTAAACATTTAAATGAATACAAAGTTATCAAGCCAGTTTAATAAATGAAATTCCGATGAGCATGGTACATTGATAATAAATTGTAATTTTATAAAAGATAATTTTGCAGAAGTGACATTTCAAATATAGCTTTTCGGTTGTACATTTGTTATTTTTGTGAAATTAAGAATTAATTGTACCTACGTTCATTTGAGTAACTGAGTGAAATAAAATGACGTAACATGAAAGGCTTGGAGATAAATTTCTTCTCCTGAATTTTACAATGCATGGTACCAAATGAGACAGTGAAAACAAACGGGCCGCCTTCAAATAACTCCTCTCGAGTTTTACAGGCGTGTTTTACTTTCAAATAGGCGTTCAGGAAATGACCATGACTGTGGGCAAATTCTTTGTACATTTTATCATCTAATCTCTGTCATGTAATTGATAACTGATGACAAACGAATGGTGTGTATTGATAGAAAGATTTGAAGACGACTCGATTTTTATGATTTCATGAACGTCATATGAAATAACAACTTAACTAACCATTTCGTACATATATTTTAAGGTCAAGCATTTATGGATTGAAATATATATCACCGAGAAACCAATTGTTAATTCAATAGTTAATGTACTTATTGTGATACGATTCAGTTAGCGGTCTGTCTTATTATATTAAATATTTGTCAGTTAGGAATTTTATGTTCCATGTTTTTCATGTGAAGAATGCTAGTTCAGATCACATTAGAATTTTACGGACCGTGCTAGGAATACTGTTCGTCCTTGTTCGGTCTGCTACCTAGGACAATGTAAGGAATTTTGTCCGGAAGTGTTTGGTCTGTTATGACAGTGTAAGGAATCATTTGTTCGGAACTGTTTACATATGTTCGGTCTGTTAAGTGAAAGCATAGTGATTTTGTAAACATTTGTTAGCATATGTTTGGAATAGTAGAAGGCAGAATCGGCCATGCCGCCACTTGAATATTTTCATTTCTGTCATGGAAAGTGGGAATCTTTGCCTTTGTTAACATAAGTGAAATGTGTTCTTTAGATGTATTTTTTATATAATGGTAGTTTTTAGATATTTTTTTACAATACTAATTTGGATTTGAATTGTAATAAGATTCATTTCTTAATCAGCATTTATATTATCTGAAGAAACTGATGACTGAGAACTCATTTTGGAAGGTCAATGAAGAATTGTACACGAGCTTCATACGTTTTAAATAGCCAGGAATAATTATGTCCTCTTGTTTATGTGTCTTCACTCTATTTCCATATAAGCAAGTCAAGAAAAGATGATCTACTGCTGTTTTATTTCTTTTTTTCTTTTCTTTTTAAATACAACTTCCAAAATAAGTAAGCTTTGTTATAAAAATTCATAGAGCACATCACACAAGCTAGCTTTGCCTAGGGACACTTCCCCATATAGTCAAATAAGTAAAGAGATATCTGCAAGCCACTCTAATGTTGTACCGTACTGTTTTCTGTGTGTTTTGTGTGTAATTTGGACTGATTTGATTATACGAAGTGTAGCTTGCTAACAGAAGGCGAATAATTAGCAGTGTATAGTGACAAATCTAATTTATCCTGCTGCAAAAGAGATTTTGCCTTATTGGTACGTTTCACTAATTACCACTTGATTAATCAAAATAAAGAAATAAAATTGAGTTTATTGGAATAACATTATTTAAAATAGTACATATTTATTAAATAGGTTACTATTCAATGGGACGGGAAAGGGTGTTGCCTTTTGTATGAAATATCATTGTTTCACTTTAAAATAATAAACATCTGAAACTAACAATTACCAGTTGGACAGATATAGTTAAAATTTCGCAAGACAAGACAACTTCACATACTTCATTTAGATTTAAAGGTATATATAAAACCTCAGAGATGAATAAAAGTTCCTTTATAGAGAAAAGACAAACTTAACTAACATCTTTATCAATTCAAAATGGGAATATTTTTAACATACTGTACAGAAATATGTTCAAACTAACTACAATTGTTTTGTTACGGAAACCCTACAAACTTCTTCATATATTTCATGTCAATGTAATCTTTTGTGCGAAGCATTTCAATTACAAACATGACAAAAGATGAATTTGTTACGCTAAGCATCCATTTAAGAGGCTTAAGATTTAAATCCTGTACAAATTAGTAGAATAACTTTTTGTTTGTTTGTTTGTCTCGTTGTTTTATAGGTTGAATATTTTTTCAATAATATAACATACCTACTTAATTAAGAATCATGAGAATTCTAATAATTCTTATTTATCTTTACAAAGTACAGACAACAGCGCAATTTAATACAAAAAAAACATCTTATACCATCACAGTTTGTCAAAGGACAAACGCTTTGTTTGTGCGTGTATAACGCGAGATGCTTCATTAGCGGGCTGTCCGTCTTGTGGCATGTTAAAGTCACCAATATCACACACGGCAGCAAAAACCTATATTCGTGAACTCTTCTGTGAATAAAGTTGTATATAATTTATCGGGTTTACAAGAAATTCATTTTCAAACCGTTAATATATTAATAATGGTAGTAACGGAGGGTCTTTTCTGAAAATCAAACCCGTGTATAGTGTTTCAGTATTTTTATACGAACCTTAGTGTGGGCAAATACGATCATTTTGAAAATAATTGATTTTGTACAATTAAATTAACTGCAATATGATGTACAGTGTAGCATTGATGATGATATCAAATTAACCTATGATGTATAATTGACTGCGTTTAATGCTTAACGAGTAATGATTTGTCGATTCTTATTTGTCTGAATAAAATCATTTTCTAATGATATTTGTAGTTGAGTACTTTCAAGCACGTTAGTGTGAATGATTGAGTTCCACTTAAGTGAAAGTTAGGGGCGTTAAAGAAGTTTCAATTTTACTTTATCCCTGTCAAACAGACTCAACCAAACCTTGTGCGCAGTTTTCATATAATATTGTTGTTTAACTTCTTCCGAGGGAACACGCCCTTTTCTGACTTGTTAAAGGTTTTTGTTGTGTTGTTTCCTTTCAAAATAATTACAGTTCAATACAATGAACTCTAGTGTATTTAGAGTTATTAATTGCTTCTGTGAAATAGTGAATTATACGTTATATATAATTGGAAAACTGTAAAACGCAAGTCCGATTTATGCTGGTAAAGAGGAAAATATTAAGGTTTTACATTTCCTCACACTAGACAAAATGATCAGTGTGTTTTGACGGGCATTGACTTCATTTATTTGAATGAATGGATGAATGAATGAATAAACACAACTCAAATTTGCTACAATTATTTAAATATGAATTTATTTTAGATTTTGTATTAAATCTTAAAATTCTACTATTCAAACGTGTAAGTAATAGGGTAAGCTGTGTTTAAATATTCTGTAATCTGCTTGTTTTAAAATGTGTTGAGAATTAAGAATACTTGTACACGCGAGTAATGCATGCATATGGAATGACATTTAATTTAAATGAGGGGCATCTTAACAAATTGAAAATTGTGCTCTAATTATATTATGTATTCGTTGCTGAAAATATGTTAAAAGACGATTTAAGTGCAGGCAAAATGTATAATTATGTGTAAAAAATAACATTATTATGACTACATTTATGCGACATCGAACTCATCATAATTTATCAATCGGTAATTAAATTTTATTTTAAAGCGTTTAACAGCGTGGACAATGTTTCTGTTATACCCCCATTCATGTCAAGTTAGATAAAAGTTGAAATCGTAAAACTTATTTCACATTTTTCAAGATGTACTGTCAAACTGTAACCGAATGCAGTTTCATCATGGTGTTGTAGAGTTTTTGAAATAGTGAGTTATACGTTATGACTCTGTATGTTGCTATATTGTATGTAACTACGTGAAAACAAATAATCAACGATACATCTATTCTATATACACAATTATATTCTATTAGATTAAAGAACAGAGACCGGAATAAAAAACGGAACATTTGCAATAAGTCTTGTGACAAATCTAATTTGATCAGCGAAAAGAACATTTTTCCCTAATTAGCCAAGTTTGAAAATAAGACGTACTAAATTATAGATGAACACAGCAAACTAAATCCTGTGTTTTAGGTATATTCGGTTTGGTCAACCATTGTAGATAGCAATGTTTTATTGAATTCTATGGAAACTCGTAAAGTCGTTAATATGATAACGTATTCTTTACAAGACTATTTTGTTCTATGGAATCGTCCAAATGTATGACATGTGACGCTTTTCAGCAATGTTGTACCTGAATCACTGCAGTATTTGAAAAAAGAACGTGAAATGTATGAAATATCTTTAATAATACGCCATCAAGAACTTCAGTATAAACTTAGAGACTTGATTTCAATTTCTTAAATCGTGTTTGACATTTTATGAAAATGATAATCAGTAAAACTCGATACAAGTATGTGTCACAGGAATACAAATTTTATTAGCTTTACCTTTTCATGCATGCAACATTATCAGATTTCAAAGTTAAAATTAGTCAACTTCCTATATCCCATTATTCCTGTGCCTGAACACTATATCCAAAACGTCTTCCACAGTGCATTTTCCGAGTGATTGCAGCTTCTTGAAAATTATTGCTTTCGGGTAATGGGGGTCGTACTGAAATATCTTAGGTATCACCGATTTATATTTTGTAGTATACTTTTCAAATGTCCCTCGTATTTCACAGGTTTACACTCATTTCCATCTCCAAGATAATTTGTCTGAGCTCAAGTTGACAGCAAGAACAAACATAATATATGCCATCGAAATTTGTGTCCGTAATGGATTCCATATGTGAAAGTGAATTAAATCAATTTAGATACAAAACAATGGGTCAGCTTTAAATTACTTATTTTTCTTATATCTTCATCAGGATAAAAGAATTGTCCCACTGAGGTTTTTTCACTATGCTCTTAGCATTCCATAATTAGGTTTTAACACCAAAAACAAATCACAATATTTCGTTTGTGCTTTGTTAATTGGTACAAGGTCAATTAAACATCACTTATTACTATGTCAATAAAACCCTGAGAGTAAAACTTGTTTCTTTGTCCCAATGTGTTTTCCCCATTAGTTATTTATGATTGATAAAATATTAGCCTGCAAAAGATTATCTTGCTGCAATAAATTTGCACATTCAGCGTTACCCTCGACCTTGATATATTACACCCTTTCGTACATAATCAGGACTAATAAGTAAGATTTACAACTGTATATAAATTATTAACTCTGTCTTTTACATGTCTGGATGCTTCAATGAAAGTTCTATCCCAGCACTCATACCGATATCCGTGCTCTTCAGATGTATTTTTATATAATGGTAGTTCTGAGATATTTTTACATTACTAATTTGGATTTGAATTATAATAAGATTCATTTCTTAATCAGCATTTATATAATCTGAAGAAACTGATGACTGAGAACTCATTTGGAAGGTCAATGAAGAATTGTGCAGAATTATTCAACTTCTTATATCCGATTATTCTTGTGCCTTAACACTATATCCAAAACGCCTTCCACAGTGCATTTTCCGAGTGGTTACAGCTTCTTGCGAATTGCATTCGGGTAATGGGGATCGTACTTACCATTTACACTGAAATCTCTCTTAGAGTATCACCGATTTATATTTTGTAGTGTCCCTCGTATTTTGCTGGTTTACTCAAGATCATTTGTCTTAGCTCAAGTTGACAGCAAGAACAAACATAATATATGCATTCGTAATTTGTGTCCGTTATGGATTCCATATCTGAAAGTAAATTGAAACTATTTAGGTCAGCTTTAAATTACATAACTTCTTTTTCCTATATCTTCATCAGGATAAAAGTATTGTCCCACTGAGATTTTTCACTATGCTCTTAGCATTCCATAATTAGGTTTTAACACCAAAAACAAATCACAATATTTCGTTTGTGCTTTTGTTAATTGGTACAAGGTCAATTAAACATCACTTATTACTATGTCAATAAAACCCTGAGAGTAAAACTTGTTTCTTTGCCCCAATGTGTTTCCCCATTAGTTATTTATGATTGATAAAATATTAGCATGCAAAAGATTATCTTGCTGCAATAAATTTGCACATTCAGCGGTACCCTCGACCTTGATATATTACACCCTTTCGTACGTAATCCGGACTAATAAGTAACATTAACAATTGTATATAAATTATTAACTCTGTCTTTTACATGTCTGGATGCTTCAATCAAGTTCTATCCCAGCACTCATACCGATATGTCAACGCATATTGAGATTGATTTATGGCTGGAAATCAGACAAGTACCACTTTAATAACTGTAGGGAAAGTATACTAACTCATGAAAATGTCGAGGAAAGTGTACCTAAAATAATATCTGTGCTATTTGCACGATAATTAAGCGGTATTAATGAACTAATAAATGCCGACTGGATCAAGTGAAACATTTAGTAAAACAATA
The DNA here is from genome assembly GCF_026571515.1 of Ruditapes philippinarum. Classification (NCBI taxonomy): domain Eukaryota; kingdom Metazoa; phylum Mollusca; class Bivalvia; order Venerida; family Veneridae; genus Ruditapes; species Ruditapes philippinarum. The sequence continues at coordinate 246,455 of NW_026866414.1, forward strand.
AATTTTCCAAGTAAGGTAATGTAGTATGATTAAGTTTGCTATTTTATGATATAATCAGATATATGTGTCTTTGAAGAAACATAACAGGTAGAAAATGTTAATATGTTATTATATTAAATTACGTTCGTTCAATGGAACAAAATTATATATCATATTCAGATCACCTACATGCCGCCGCTTGAAGTTATGATTATACATTACATATATATTACTACAATGTATTAGCTGGAAAGCAATTTGCTTCATTCTTTTTTTAAGTGTGATTGTTTACTACTTGACTTTCTTTCGTTTTAGATCAAAATAAGCAAAGTATTTTCATTATTTTTTCAGATCTTATGCTTTATGTCAGACAAACAATGATGGACAAAAACAAAACTCTTTTTACGGTATTGTTACATTCGATCAGCAAATGTTCTTTTATAAATCATCTTATAAATTAATACATTCTTATTTAACTTTTTTTTCAACCGAGCCTCAGAAGAATATCATTGCACTCAAAATTAATGATGTTCAATACAGGCAGTGTCAAGCTTTTATGCCTTGACACACAATTTGAACGTTGCTCTTACTTCTTAACTTATTCTTTTATATTTCATGATTTATATATACCATAATTACTAACAGATAAGATCATGAAAGCTTTTACCCTATCTCAAATATAGCACTGTTAAATCATTAACTCGTCAAACAAATTCTTACAGAATGATTTATACTCTACTTTAGTATACAATAGTCGCCGTCTAAAAGTCTTGTTATGGTGCGATCCTAAAAGGGTACGAATCAATAAAGCATGTGTTTCTAATCATTTCTTGATAACTATTTTTCGAATTTGTCAATTGAACATTATAGCTGATAAAAAATGCCTGCGGTGCTGTAATTGCCAACAAGTCATCAGATAATTGAAATGGCAAGAAAGAATGCATGTTTCCAATATGCCATAGTTCATTAGGAAATGATCATATTCTAAATATATATTGAAATGCACTTGTTAACCACAGTTTGTCTTCATAATTCGCCATCTTAGCTTGATCTTATAATTTGTAATAAGGAATGTTATGCTTTTACACACATATTGTAATGTTACTTTTCATTTTATATATGATTCTTCATATGTTGATACCAGATTTGGTGTCGGAGTACATAGAATTTTACAAAATGCACTATCAACATTTCTGTTTGTTCTATCAATTCCACAAATTTATTACTAGGGTAGGTTCTATTAGAAAAAAGCAACATGTTAAAAGGCTGGGGTGAATGTTGAACAATATTGACATAATAATGTGCAGGTGCGTAGAATCTAAATATTTTAGCAATTAACTCAAAAAGTCCTACATATGTGGTCTAAACGTTACAAAGCTAAGTGGTAATGCAAATTTCTTTGAATTAATTTATAGAAAAATAAGCCCTTAATATTCAAGGACGTGTGTAGCAATTTGTGGAAAAGAAATGAAGTGAAAGGAAACAGATAACTATTAAATTAATCATCCAACACAGGATAACAAACTTGACATCCTTTTTGAAATATTCATTTATCATACAGCAAATGAGCAAAAATTATAATGCAGTTGAGCGGATCTTTTCAAATACAAGAAGACCTTGTAGCATTAGACATTCATTTAACAGGCTAAAATTTTAATTCATTACAAATTATAAGAGTAACCTTGATGTTAAAATCTCCGAAAAGAGAGCAAAACATTGTAAGATGCTTGAAATGTCATTTTTCATTTGTTTGTTTGTTTTTTGTTTGGAATGTTTAACAATATTTCAGTTATATAACAATCGTTCGTAAGTACCTGGAACATACATTATCTGTAACCAATTCCTTATGAGACAAACATTATCTGTAACCAATTCCTTATGAGACAAAAAGAAGTTCTGTTTAAACCTCAAACTAAAATATGAGGCTCCAATACCTCACTATCACGACGCATACACGACATGATTATGAAATATTTATTGTGATGATCATAAAACTTAATTTCAACACATAATTCTTTAAATAGTTTTATACCAAATGCCAAAATACAACAATATATAATTGTTTTGGCTAAAAGTATTATAGAATATAGTTCAATATGGACACAGAAAACTTAAAAGCTGTATTAGAAGTTAATGTAATATGTAATGATATGTTTCAAATTAATTGACAAATGACTTTAAATAGACGTGACTATAATTTTGTATCTTAAATAATTTGTGAAATATAAACAATAATATACAGAATATCTAATTATAAACAAGTTGTTAGTGCGTGTATAACGCAAGAGCCTTCGTTAGTGTATATTATAGGTGGTCCGCCTTGTGGCATGTTAAAAAACAGCAGCGAACCTTATATACGGAATCATAGCAAAATATTCAGTAACGTATAATTGGTTGCAAACACTACTACTCATCACATGGAACCATGTCATGTACAACATTGTTTATCTCTGCAAATGGGCTAAATAGAAGCATTTATAAAGATAAAACAGATTGTCTTATCTTTTTCCAGTGCAGTGTTGAGTGTTTTTGACCTTATAAACAGTGCATGAGTTCAAAAATGTGTTTAACATGTAATAGAAATTACATACTTACATTACGGAAAAAAGTAGAGTATAACCTCAACAGGCCAACAAATCCTATAAGAGATAACGATTTTTCTTGCCCTACAGATAGTTATTATATCTATTGTGATTTTAGTTTAGGAAGAAATATCTCTGTTGTTGCAAAGAGGAAATTGCTCTTAAAAGAGCCGCTCTGCAGGAGTTTAACTGTGTTTCCAAACGATTTTTACGAACAAGAACGTACTTATGCGTGAATGTAAATCTTAATTGTTAACATAAAATAATAGGTCCGAGTTTGATTTGAATCATGGTGATGTCCAAATATATGACTGTTATATTTACTACCATATAGTTTAAATATTACCTTTTTATATATTGAGAAAGTTTTTACTACTCATGTATATAATATATATATAAAAATTAACTTTGGTTCAGCGACTTTGAAGAAATGGAAATAAACATATTTTATAGAGTAATTAAATAATAATTGGGATAACAAAAACAGTACGCTTGTATGCATCCGGTATTTGTTTACCTCATGGACATTTAAATTCAATAAAATATTTTGATATTCGAGCAATTTGGTCATCATTTTTCTTTCGTAACAAAATTTGTAAAAAAAAAACTCAAACAACAGCATGGTTGCGATATAATAAAGATCGATGAATGAACTGCTGCGTTAAAATTGGATCATTCGGCATGTAACAAATCATTCCATAAATTGTCTCAAAACAGAAAAGAACGGCAATAGGGAATAAAGAATAAGCGTACACAAATCTTTGTATTAAAATGCTTTTTTACGATAAACGATACATTGTTTATTATGAAACAACTCATTGTGGTTAAAAGCCATCTTATTAATGCTTCAAACAATAAATACATCACGTCAAAATGTTTATAACCTACCGAGTGTGAAATCGTTAAATGTAGTATAGAAAGTATAGAAATCACATTTTTTGAAAACTTGCTCGATATGTATGGAAAAAAGAAAAGACTCCCAGTTGATAAAGCGTAAACTTCCTTAGCCAAAACTGGCACTCTCAAATCCTCAAATGGAAGAATGACGTATTTTCTTAAAAATCCAGCGTTTGAAAGTATATTGTCGAAAAAATGCAAAATGTGTCAAGCTTAAAAATGTTTTAAAAGAGTTATGGCTTTGTCGTACGATTTTTAGCAATTGAGTGCGGAACACATTACTGATAATGTAAATTGTGAATAAGCAATAACAAAGAATGCTTTATTGAGAGTTTTCCTATTTTTCTTAGCATTCCACACGAAAGTTTTAACATAAAAGATTACAATATTTCTTTTGTATTCATTTCTAAATATTTTATTAAAAGTACCAGATAAATTGAGCATCACTCATTTCTAAGTGAATATAACTATGGTTATGAAAATACGAGAGTTTCACTTGCTTCTTTAGCCAGATTACTTTTACTTCATTCACTATTCATGAATAATAACAAATTTTGTTAAATAGAGTCCTGTTGGAGTGATCTTAATATGTAGATTTTGAGCTGACTGTATATAGAAACAACTGTATGGTACAATCCAGTCAAAAAGCAAGAGAACATTAGTATATAAATGATAAACTTAATACTGTTATATTTCAGATAAATACGAACTTTAGCTCTTTCATAGAACTCACCATGTTATGTCATCACATAGTGATTCATTAAAAGCAGAAAATGACCATTTTATTAATTATATGTAAATTCGACATATCGTTAATGATGATGGTGATGACGGTCATCATGATGTGCCTAATATGTTATTGGCGCTATTTGCACCAGACTTATACGGTATTAATGAACTAATAAATGTCAACAAGAAGAAGTGTAACGTCTAGTGGAACAATAAGTTGTCTAGTAGTTAATGTAAAATGATGAATGTTATGATATGATCAGAAATATTGTGATCTCGACTTTAATGCCAAATAGCTGTAAAATGTTAGTAGTATATTTGTTCAAAGATGTAACAAACTTATATCATATTCAGATCACTAGCATTTCTCATTAAAGTTTATGTAATATACTGGAAAAAAACTTTTGTAATGATAAACCATATCAAATCAGCTAGAAAATAAGGCATACAATTTGTTTGATTCTCTTTAAGCATTCTATCCATAAAATTTCCCGCAAAAAATATGGTTAAACATTGCTTTTGCTTCACATGGAAACTTTAATTGCTATATGAAATCACAACTTTATACCTGCCACATGTTTTTGTTTGGCGTTTCTAATATGCAAACTGGGATAAATTTTGAATAAAACTTTGGAACTTTGGATTTCTACTTAAAACGGTTGCGAAGGTGTTATTTTTTCTAAAATCCATGTTATACAGTACATCATCAATTTCCATTAAAAAATATTTTTAATAACCCTACCTAATTTGGTAAAGGTCGCGGAATGGGAAAACAAAATAACTTTATTTATGTAAAACCTTATATAGTTTTTTATTATTAAAACAAAAAAAAGAACTATGAGTTTGTTGTTTTCAGTTTTATCTTCTCGAGATTAATTCAGCATGAAACTTTCTTTAAATTTTCAAAACCTATCTTTTGATTTGAATTCTTGTTACATGATCTTCATGCATGGTAATGTAAAGCTGTTTACTCTTTGACTTTGTGGGTTTCTCTTCCTTGTTAACCTTTTCCTCTAGTTTTGATGACTGGTAATATCATCATTACTAGCTGAAGGGAACATGAACGTTTTAACCTTATCACAAATGTAGCACTGTTAAATTATTTACTTGACAATTTGAACATTTTCACTGAATGATTTATAAGCTGCTTTAGCTGCTTTTAACAAGGGTCGCCGCAAGGTTTTAGGATCTATTCGTCTTATTATGATGCATGGTTAAAAGATGATGTTGCCAATAGAACGCATGTTTCTAATCAGTTATGGATTTCTGTGCAACGGAAATATGTCATCGGAACATTACAGCATGCTGTAATTGTCAACTGTTGCATTTTACTCATCAAATTATAAGAATATTCAGAGAACATTAAGAAAAAAAAAGCAGCTTACAATATTTCAAAATTCATTAAGAACTGATTATTATGTTAAATATATATTTGACTGCACTTAATAAACATATATTGTAACAAAAATGTTGTTTTTAAAAATGTGCTGTTCATTCTTATTTGAACCAACTTATTTTATACAAATGATTGTATAACCTTTGAATTAGTACTATGTTGGAAAATGTCTTTTGAATTACCCATGTCAGATATGCATATTGATCCATATTAAAAGTTGAATATGCTTCGATAAGGATTAAGAAAAATGTATTCACAATAATTTAGTAGAATTGTACAATTCACTCAATTTGGACATTGTAAATATAGAATGAAAGTTCTGTGCATCATCATTAGTGTCAACTTTCTTTCACTCATAAACCATTTATTAAGGCATTTGCTATTTCTATACCATCCATTAGTTGGTATCAGTCCCCGTGCTTACTAAAAGGTTCCAAACAACGAAACAATCGTTTTTCTATTTCCTTGCAAAAGCAAAAATAGCTGTAAAAATTTCAGTTTTCTTTAACCCCTGTCGAAACAGAACAATACTAGATTTCAAGAACAATAAAAGTTATTTAAAAGAATCTTTTGACATTTGCTTGAATGATAAATTACGTTATAAACAAATTGTCTATACTCCTAAGATAAACTAGTTACAAATATGTATATCCTTTTATATATAATTACTACTTTGTATTGATTATTGACTGGTCTTATTTCTTTCCGTTTACATTCTAGTTAAATGCTTTTATAAGTTAACAAAACAAACTTCCTCTTATTTCTTTTTATTGTTTATTCGTATAAAAAACAATACAAGTATTTAAACAAAATGCAACAACATACAAAAATAAGGTCATATGGTTGGTATTATCAAGAATAACCAAAACAAATCTGAGCAATAGGTACTGTCTGATTGAACTATATTTATATCACCTTGATATTGCATATAAATTTAAGATAAAAATATCGTATCATTTATTAACACCCTCACAATTCTGTTTAAGAAATGTTAACTCTCATAAAAGTACAAATGTCACACAAAACAACAAAATTTAGGTTTCTGAAAATATTCGCGATCTAAAAAAACCATTGATCAATTATTGAGGCGCGTGCACTCGTCGAGCATTTTGCTGAATTTCTTCAAAGTAGTTTAGAGAGTATATTCTTATTTGCCAAATTTTCATTTTTATTTTTTAAAAAAACGTAACTGCAGTTAAAAAACTTCGGGGAGCAATAATTCAACGTTGAAGCACATCAAAAAATTCGTTTATTTAGCCAATATCCGTGGTTTGTTGAATTAGGTCAACGGGCCTTTAAGGTTTTTATGACATTTTTTTCCAGCTTAAGTTGGATAAAACCCTAGGTAACCGTCAATACCTTATATAAAGTATGAGCGGGCATCTTTGTAGAACTACTATATTTCCAATGTCCATTTGTGCAAAATAAATGAACGGGTAATTTTATTATTATCATACAACATATTCACGGGGGAGGAAGTGTTACACGAAGGATGGAGTTCTTATGATAACTTGTTTGGAGTTCTTATGATAACTGTCACGGAGTTCCTGGAAAACGTTACGGATTTCTGTGGAAAACTTTTCTATATACTTAGAGAACTCGCGTAAAAAATGGTTATTTTTAACTTTAAATGGGGAGTTTGAGGTGCTAAATTTAACTTTGATAATTAAGCTTGCCCTACATATTGTATTTTGTTTCAGAAAAAATCTTTTAGTCCATATTTTGTCGCCTTTTTTAAATAAATCTGGTAGTTTTGAGAAAAATTACCATAATACTTGCTAATTCGTACATATTGACCTTTTCATTTGTGATCTTCTTCGTTGCTATACTTAATTACCTAATTATTATGGAGAGTTGCAAACATAAAGCCCGGGCTAATAAATTTATACCCGATTTTTCAAATATTACGGAGTTCTTGCGATAACTCAAAATATGTCCTGGAGTTCTTATGATAACTTTTGTTACTGCCAGTGTGTTTTTGTGCTTAATCACGGCACGTTTGAGCGTATTTTATTAGTCAATAAATGTGTAAATCATTATGAAGCATAGTACGCTTATCATTTGCACAAAAATTTGGTTATATAACGTTGGTTTTGATCGTGTTGTTCGGTTCAAGAGATATTTTCTTCCCTCCGTTTCTTGTGTTTTTTGTGTTTGTTTTGGTCTTTTTGTATGTGTTTTTTTATTTCATTTGAATGACTGTACTTGATGTAGAGCATTAACTTACAGGATAAAAATACGCTTTGAATTTAATACTCAAGCATGATTTCGTCATATACAGTCGAGACTGCCTTAGTGACCCCCTGATTTAAACGACTCCCTGTCTTATCCGACCTTGTTTCAGTACTCCCAACGTATTTTTCTATATAAATGGTCTGAATTAAACGACTCCCTGTCATATGTGACAAGCGACCCTAATTGTCAGGTCCCAATGCAATGTTTGGTCTGATTTAAACGACTTTCACACCTTTTAATTGTCCGTTAAATCAGATAAATAATACCTATTATAACACCCAGAGGGCCAAAATAATTAAGTCCAATTATAATCCAGTAGCAAACAAAGTCTACACACCTTTATCTCAATTACACAGTTGACATGTATAAATGCAGGTATCAAGTGACGTAGCGTCTGTTTATGGGAAGCATGACGCAATCGATGTGTGTGTAATGTACATTATGGCCTGAGTAAACTGGTTAAGACTTGTGTTATATTTTTTTTTAATTATAGAGTGCCCACGGAAGATTTTTTAGGCAGCATATTTTTTTATTTACCTTTCTATGACTGCATAATTAATACGGAAAAAAAATTCATACTAAACCAGAAAAAGCTTTGGATATGGATATGTTGAAAGATCCTGTAACACAATTTTTCATGGTTTTATTTCATAAATATGATGCTCAAGTTAAGATTTGTCAATATTGTAAGTTCAAATAAGCATTATTTATAAAGATATCACCCAATTTAACATTTAATATAAATAAAGGCCATTAAAGGGAGGTAATTAGAACTTTATTTTCTATAAATTCTAAGTTAAATTTTCCAATAAGTAATCAATGCATGTAATTTATTGATTAAATATAATGTGCACAAATATTTTCAGTACACATTTTACATATTCTTTGATGTTTGAAAGTTGTTTTATTTGCATAATTATATCCATATATATTTTTTTTGCAAGTGTTATCAATCACAAAACATAAAGGATCTTTAAGTCACAATGGTATATAGACAGCTAGATGATACTTAAGTTAAATTTTCTTTGAGACTGTATTAAGAGACTCCCTGTCATATGTGACCTTATTCTGAAGATCCCTTGGAAAGTCACATATGACAGTCTCGACTGTATACATTATTCCTGGCAGTTTTAGAGAACATTAAGTAACTATGCTATCGGTATGCATGTAAATGGTTTTCAGCAAAATAGGAGGTAGTATGCACTACCTTTATCTAAATTTAATGAGGTGGGTGTCGTCTTTATGTATTCAACGGGTATTTCAATTTCTAAAAGGTATCAGTTTTTGTCATAGAAACGTATAAAGTTCTATGACAATGATATGACGATAGAAAGTAAGAGATCGGTAGTAATCGGTTGATTTTTTATGCATAAAAATATCACACATTTCGGGTGCATGGGTGTGAAGGGTATCCCGGTTATATACGATACATGGTATATAATGGTACAATTTACTTAGCCGCTTCTTGAGGGAAGCCCAACTACTTATTGTCTGCTTTAGAAAGGCGGTTGCTTAAAACATGTAACTGAGAAAAAAGTGTAAGTTTTAAACAATTTTTCCTTGGCGGTTTAAGCCATGTTACTGCTGAATACAGGTGACCGCTGATTCAGGATTTCCTGAAGATTTTTGTTTGTTTGTTTGTTTCATTTTACGCCTTTTCCCAACAGTTTTTCAGTCATATGGGCGGGTAGTTTCCTAACCATCGTTCCTGGAAAGTTACACCAGTAATAGTTACCTTCCTCCGTAATAAACTACCAAAGCATCTCCCGGGGATCGAACCCACGCGAGATAGGTAACTGGATTAGAAGTCATCGACTCAAACCCCTCGACCACGGAGGCGGTCGTTCCTGAAGATAGCTTAGCACCTGTTTATCCTATGTAGACTGTAAACCAAAGCAGTTTCATGTCTTCTCCAGATATATTGAATGATCGTGTTTTAATTTTGCCACATGGCCTCAATGTTGCATTTGAGGAAACTTATGACATAAAACTTTTGTTGACGGACAGTATACACAGAAACATTTAGTGCATTCGTTGGGTTTTATAGTGTCAATATGATTTCGCACAAATTTAATTAGGAACTAAAACACGATCAAAACCAACGTAACCAAATTTTTGTGCTAATGATAAGCGTACTATGCTTCATAATGATTTACACACTTATTGACTAATAAAATACGCTCAAACGTGCCGTGATTAAGCACAAAAACACACTGGCAGTAACAAAAGTTATCATAAGAACTCCAGGACATATTTTGAGTTATCGCAAGAACTCCGTAACATTTGAAAAATCGGGTATAAATTTATTAGCCCGGGCTTTATGTTTGCAACTCTCCATAATAATTAGGTAATTAAGTATAGCAACGAAGAAGATCACAAATGAAAAGGTCAATATGTACGAATTAGCAAGTAATTTGGTAATTTTTCTCAAAACTACCAGATTTTTTTTAAAAAGGCGACAAAATATGGACTAAAAGATTTTTTCTGAAACAAAATACAATATGTAGGGCAAGCTTAATTATCAAAGTTAAATTTAGCACCTCAAACTCCCCATTTAAAGTTAAAAATAACCATTTTTTACGCGAGTTCTCCAAGTATATAGAAAAGTTTTCCACAGAAATCCGTAACGTTTTCCAGGAACTCCGTGACAGTTATCATAAGAACTCCAAACAAGTTATCATAAGAACTCCATCTTTCGTGTAACACTTCCTCCCCCGTGATATTGATGATATTTTATAATGTTTGAACAAGATTGCACACAAAACTTATTAGATTTGATCAGTATGCAGTAGACCGTTATGAATGAAGACTCTGAGAGCCGACGACAATAATTCGTCATGATTATGGATCTATGAAAGGTCATTAGTATATATGATCAATTTTTCTTGTACAATAATTATGAGTACGGTCTAAGAGCTATTTCTAGAAAATATGCCAGTATTGTTCAGGTTTTCTCAAGTACATTTGCTGAATATAGATAGAGAAATTATAGCTTAATCATTACCTTAAGGATGTTCGTAATTTGGAACAGAATAAAAAGTTGATGTTTTTAAGGAGCGTGTATGGTTTACAGAGTGTATAAAAGAGACAATAATTGTTATTCATAAAATCTTGAGAATTATGCAAATGTGTTGAAAATATTGTTGTGAGATACTGTTTAGTTTGTAATTCTTTATATAATTATTGACGTATATTAAAATTATTATAATGCTGAGTTTATGGCTTGTTTATTATTTAAGAAAATCACATATGTCACATATAATAAATTGCAAATTAGTAAAGTATCATTTGCAGGTCATTAAATGGATAACTATTACCAATTCCTTTGTTAATGTTCCATGAAAGTTTAGTCAAAATAGCAGTTGGAATGTAGTTAGAGTAAAGAACAAAAGTGTCTTTTTCTCTTTTTTTTACAAAAACAAAAGGTCATTATTCAATTAATTTGATTTCAACAAATAAACATACAGCGAAAAATCAAATTGTTTAACAGTTTTTTGTGAATTAACTTATTTAGAAAAATGTCCCACTAATGTGTATTTTTTGTTGTTATAAAATCTTCCCAATATAACTAACCTTTAAGGACAAAATACACGTGATTATTTAGTGCACTTTAAATCTATATTGAACATTATTATCAGTTCTTAATGAACTTTGACATATTGGAACTTTGGCTTCTTTTTCTAAAGCTATCTCTATCATCTGATAATTTGATGAGTGAGATGCAACTGTTGACATTAACAACAGCACATGCATTCTTTATAAGCTGTTATGTTCGGTTGACATATCCGACGCATAACAATCAAGAAATAATTAGAAACACATGCTTTATTGATTTATATAGCCTTTTAAGGTCGGATAATAACAAGACGTAAAGACCATTATAGGTAGATAATACAGAAGATACAACTTTGGCGGCGATGGATGTCTTGTATAACAACGTTTCAATACTTCTGTAAGAATTTTGTTTGATGGGTGAATGATTTATAAGAGCTATATTTTTGAAAATAAACACTTTAAGTCTGTCATTAACCACTTATTCTTACATAAAGTAATCATCAAATATCAATGAGAAAGAGAAGATTAACAAAGATCGGATTGAATATATATCCTTGAATATATGGAACACCTTTATTATATACTTTTTATTGGGGAATTGGCAATATGTCTACGATGGAAATTATTATAAGCACATGGAATACAAAACTATACTATATATATATATATTGTATCATAGTTTGGAGACCTTTCTGTTGAAAATGTGTCAGGGTTAAATCGTATACAGCAGAGAAAGGGAAAGCGACAGAAATGTTATATTCAGATGTTCGTTCATTGGTTCATTTTTGCCGGGGTTTCATATTGTGACAACAGGGAACGTGCTTTTATGTTTGACTATGATACAAAAGAGAAAGAACACCAAAACAATCGGCAATCTGATTAATACTCGGGGGCTACGCCCCCTCGTACAAATCAGATAGCCTCGTGTTTCGGTGCTCTTTCTATTACGAAACATTTAAGTGACACATACAAGTAGAATTTAAGCAAAAGAACAGAAAAAAGCGAAAAGGTTTCGTCTGTCATTTGGGTTGGAGGGAAAGTTACCAAATGTATGTGATTAGCCTGTGAAAACACCAAACGTAATAGTTATATATAGGTTTTCGCCAGAGTTAATGAAACGTTTAACCTTCATTTATTATTAACATAAAGTAACCAGTAAAAACCATTAAACATTTTAAAAATAATTGAGGATCTCATTTGTCTTCCAGCTCAGTTTTACATTTAGGTCGATGAAAATATACAACAACCGAACGTTTGTCAGTAATATAAAATAGTTTTTGAGAAAAGTGGATTATCTGAACGTGACAGATGTTTTTTTTGCAGTTTAATGAATCAATTATTTTTGACAGAGTTATTCTTCTTGAACTTCGAAAAAAAAGAAGAAATGTTCAGTTTCTGCTCCTACTTTTGTAGGAATGTATGTTCGAGGTTAACATTGCATGTGTTGGTATTTTACCAGAAAGTCAAGTTCTAATTTGGCCATGGTCAGATGCTGTTTTACAGTTATCCCCCTTGAAGTTGGAAAAGTTGTAAAAATTCACAATTTCTTATCATCATTTCGGCTATAAATATGCAATATGCAATTTGCAAAATGTCAACACTGAGTAGTTTCTGGGCCTTGAACTTTGTATAAAAATGATTTGTGTTAACATTGAATAGTTTAAAGTACTTGAACTTAGAATAAAAATTGGTTTGTACTAACAAATTTGGAACTAAAATTGAAATTTTGGCTGCATGCATGGGCATTCGTGGCGTTCCTTACTTGTTAAAGGTATTCATTGTGGTGATTTCTTTTATGATCAATACAGTTCAATGCAAAGGATTTCAGTGTATTTAGAGTGAATTTAGAGTATTCAATTGCTTCTTTGTGCAAATACGTATTATTATGTTTATAATTGGTTCTGCAAGTTGATATATGCTGGTAAAGAGGAATATCTCAAGATTTTACAAATACGCTTCCTTATAATAGACAAAAAGATCAGTGTGTTTTGACCGGGCATAGACTTCATTGAATACGGAAGGAAGAAAGGAACAAATAAATAAATGAACAAATAAATAAACACAACTCAAAATTGCTACAAATATTTAAAGATGTATTTATTTCAGCTTTTGTATTAAATCTTAAAAAAGTCTGCTATTCAAATGTGTAAGTAATAGGATCAGCTGTGTTTAAATTTTCTGTTGTTAGCTTTTTCTAAAATTTGTTGAGAATTAAGAATACTTGCTCATCCGAATGATATATGCATTTGAAACGAAATTCAATTTAAATGAGTGGCATTTTAACAAATTTAATAATATGATTAAGTGAGTTAGCAACACGCAAAATGCATAAGTTAAAAGGAAAGAAATAGTTCTTCTTTTGGACAATTATGCTCCACCTATATAAATATAATATATTCGTTGCCGAAAATATGTTAAATACCAATTGAATGTAGAAATGTAGAATGTATAATTATGTGTAAAATGTAGCATATAAGTACATTTATGCTACGTCGAACTTATTATAATTTACATATCGGCAATTTAAATCTTAATTTAAAGCGTTTAACAGCATGGCCAAGATTTTTTTCATATCCTATTCAAATCAATTAAATAAAAGTTCAATGTAAAATTTACCCCCTCATTTATCAAGATATAATCTTAATGTATAACCGAATTCAATTTCATCATGGTGTTGTAATGTTTTTGAAATAGTGACCTATACGTTATGACTATGTATGTACCTGGACTATCTTGCTTTATTGTATGTAACTATGTGAAAACAAATAATCAACGTTACATCTCTTCTATATACACACTTATATTCTATTAGATTAAAGGAACAGAGACCAGAATAAAAGACGGAACATTTGCAATAAGTCTTGTGACAAATCTAATTTGATCAACGAAAAGAACAATTTCGCCTAATTAGCAAAGTTTGAAAATAAGACACTCCTGTGTTTTAAGATTATTCGGCTTGGTTTTGAAAAAATCCCATTATTCCAGTGCCTGAACAAAATATCCAAAATGCCCTCCACAGTGCATTTTCCGCACTATTGTTGATTGGTACAAGGTCAATTAAACATCACTCAGTTCTATGTCAATAAAACCCTGAGAGTAAAACTTGTTTCTTTGCCCCAATGTGTTTTCCCCATTAGTTATTTATGATTGATAAAATATTAGCATGCAAAAGATTATCTTGCTGCAATAAATTTTCACATTCAGCGGTACCCTCGACCTTGATATATTACACCCTTTCGTACGTAATCAGGACTAATAAGTAAGTTTAACAACTGTATATAAATTATTAACTCTGTCTTTTACATGTCTGGATGCTTCAATCAAGTTCTATCGCAGCACTCATACCGATATGTCAACGCATATTGAGATTGATTTATGGCTGGAATTCAAGTACCACTTTGATAACTGTAGGGAAAGTATACTAACTCATGGAGATGTCGAGGACAGTGTACCTTAAATAATATCGGTGCTATTTACACGAGAATTAATGGGTATTAATGAACTAATAAATGCCGACAGGATCAAGTGAAACATTTAGAAAATCAATGAATTGTTCAAGTTATGTTATGTAATATGATTAATTTTGCTATTTTGTGATATAATCAGATATACATGTATTTGTCTTAAAAGAAATATAACAGGTAGAACGTTCGTTCTCAAAGATAGAACAAAATTATACAGCATATTCAGATCACCTACATGCTGCCGTCGAAGTTATGATTGAACACACACCATTAGCTGGAAAACAATTTACTTCATTCTTTCTTTTAAAGTTTGACTGTTTACTTTAGTTTCATTTCGTTCAGATCAAAATAAGCAAAGCGTTTTCATTGATTTTTTCCATCTTCTGTATTATGCAAGACATGACGGACAAGAACAAAACTATTTTAAAAGTATTGTATCATGTTATCACCATGCTCCTTTAAAAGTTATCTTATAAATTAATACAATTAATCATTATTATTTAACATTTCATTCGGCCAAGCTTCAGATGTATATCATTGTACTCTAATAACGTTCAATACAGGCAGTGTCTAGCTTTTTATGCCTTGACACTCAATTTGAACGTTGCTCTTACTTCTTAACTTATTCTTTCATATTTCATGATTTATATATACCATAATTACTAACAGATAAGTTACCTTATCTCAAATATAGCACTGTTAAATCATTTACTCGTCAAACAAATTCTTACAGAATGATTTATACTCTACTTTAGTATGCAACAGTCGCCACAAGGTTTTATCGGTCTAAAAGTCTTGTTATGGTGCAGTCTTAAATGTATATAATCAGTAAAGCGTGTGTCTAATCATTTCTTGATTGCTATGTTTTGGATATGTCAATTGAACATTATAGCTGATAAAAATGCATGCGGTGCTGTAATTGCCAACAGTTGCATTTCACTCATCAAGTTATCAGATAATTGAGATGGCAAAAATAATGCATGTTTTCAATATGCCGAAGTTCATTAAGAAATTGTCATACTTTAAAGATAGATTCAAATGCACTGGTTAACCACAGTTTTGTCTTCTTAATCCACCATCTTAGCTTGATCTAATAGCTTTAATAAAGAATGTTATATTTTACACATAAATTGCAACTTTTTATTTTATATATGACTCTTCATATGTTGAAACAAGATTTCGTGTGGGAGACCAAAAAAACTGTAACGTTATTCTGTTTTTTATTTCATTCTGCCATTTGTTTGATCAATGAAATACAGTTGTTATGAAGATATTTTAGCCAAACAGTATTTTTGACGGGATTAAGGATAGATACGTTAGTTAATACGTTAGCAGTATAACGATACTGTTTCTTAAATAGATAAGAACGCTTATCATTAATATTTAAAAGAACATTTCACGCTAATGGCATACTTGCTTAAAAATAATCTCGCTTTCAGATTGATATTTAACACCAGTTTGGAGTTTTGATGCGTAAGAATTGACCACGAAGACCGTTGGACGAAATTGTATCTACTAACTTCATAACTTAAAGAAAACTGTTTTATAATGCAGTTGAGCGGATCATTGCAAATAAAAGAACTCGTAGCATTAACATTCATTTGATAGGCTAAGATTTAGATTCTTTACAAATTATTTGATTTTTTTATACTCAAATCTCCGAAAAGAGAGCAAAATACTGTAAGATGCTTTAACTGTCTTTTATTTGTTTGTTTGTTTACTAGGTTTAACGTCTTTTCCAGTTATATAACAATCATTTGTAAGTACCAAGTCAATTCTATTTTTGAAGCAACATCACAATGTGAACAATATAACATACATTATATGTAACCAATTCGTTATAAGACAAAAAAAAAACAAAAAACAACTTTTGTATCCGATTTCACCTTTTGATTTGATCCTATACTTCACTACAACAACGCATACACGACATGATTATGAAGATCATAAAACCTAATTTCAACACATCATTCTTTATATGGTTCTATACCAAATGCCAAGAATAAAACAATATATAATTGTTTTGGCTAAAAGTATTTTAGAATATAGTTCAATATGGACACAGAAAACTTTAAAGCTGTATTAGAAGTTATATGTTTCATATGACTTGACAAATGACTTTAAATAGACATACTATAATTTTGTATCCTAAATCATTTGTGAATTATATACAATAATATACAAAATATCTAATTATAAACAAGTTGTTAGTGCGTGTATAACGCGAGAGCCTTCATTAGTGTATTATAGGTTGTCTGCCTTGTGGCATGTTAAAATACAGCAGCGAACCTTATATACGGAATCATAGCAAAATATTCAGTATCGTATAATTGGTTGCACACACTACTCATCCCATAGAATCATGTCATGTACAATATTGTTTATCTCTGCAATTGTCTAAATAGAAGCATATAAAAAGAGTAAACTGATTGTCGTATCTTTTTCCAGTGATTACATCTTTATGACTTTATAAACAGTGTTCAAAATGTAATAGTAAGAAATAAATATTATATACTTTGGAAAGAAGTACAGTATAACCTCGACAGACCAACAAATCGTATAAGAAATAAAGATTTTTGTTGCCCTACAGTGTCCGTCCAACAGATAGTTATATCTATCGTGAGTTTAGTTTCTGTTGTTGCAAAGAGGAAATTGCTCTTAAAAGGGCCGGTCTGCAGAGGTTATATTGTGTTTCCAAACGACTTTTCAAGAAAGTGATAATGAAAGTGAATGTTTATCTTAGTGGTTAACACAAAATAATGGGTCCGAGTTCGATTTGAGTCATGGCGATGTCCACTAATATGACTGCAATATTTACTACCATATAGTTTAAATATTTCCTTTTTATATATTGAGAAAGGTTTTACTACTCATGTATATAATATATAATAGTAAATTAACTTTTGTTCAGCGACTTTGAAATAATGGAAATAAACATATTTTATAGAGTAATTAAATAATAATTGGGAGAACAAAAACAGTGCGCTCGTATGCATCCGGTATTTGTTTACCTCATGGACATTAATTCAATGAAATATTTTGATATTCGAGCAATTTGGTCATCATTTCCCTTTCGTAACAATATTTGTAAAAAAAACCTAAATCAACAGCCAGGTTGCGATATAATAAAGATCGATGAATGAACTGCTGCGTTGAAATTGGATCACTCGGCATGTAACAAATCATTCCATAAATTGTCTCAGAACAGAAAAGAACGGCAATAGGGAAAATCGTTAATTATAACAAATCTTTGTATGAAATTTCTATTTTACGATAAACGATACATTGTTTATTATGGAACAAGTCATTGTGGTTAAAATCCATCGTATTGATGCTTCTAAATCTTTGCAAACAATAAATACATCACGTCAAAATGTTGATAACCCACCAAGTGTAAAATTGTTAAATGTAGTATAGAAAGTATAGAAATCACATTTTTGGCTCGTAATGTACGAAAAGGGTGTCCCAGTGGATAAAGTGTAAACTTCCTGAGCCCAGACTGGCAGCCTCAAATCCTCAAATGAAGAAATGAGGTATTTTACTACAAAGCCAGTGGTCGAAAAAATTTACAAAATGTGTTTAGCTTTAAAATGTTTTAAATAAGTTATGGGTTTGTCGTACGATTTTTAGCAATTGAGTGTGGCACACATTATTTATCATAATGTATCATAAGAATATTCAATATAAAACAATACACAACTAAAAGATTTTCATTGGCTCTGAGCATTTTACATGAAAGATTTAACACCAAACAAAAATTGACAATATTTCCTTTGTATTCAAAATTGACAATATTTCCTTTGTATTCATTGCTGAATGTTTTATTAAAAGTACTATGCAAATTGAGCATCACTCATTTCTAAGTGGAATGCAACACTGATTATGAAAACCCAAGAGTTTTACTTGTTTCTGCCAGATTACTTTTACTTCTAGGTGTTTTCTTCATTCACTATTCATGAACACAATTTGCAGATAGATAAAATATTTAAAAGAAATACTGTCCTGATGCAATGATTTAAATATGTAGACGTTTGAGCTGACTGTATATTGAAACACTTGCATGGTATAATGAAGGAAAAAATCAATAAAAGATAACATTAATACCGTATAAGTCTGGTGCAAATAGTGCCAATAACATATTAGGCACATCATGATTACCATCATCATCATCATCATCATCATCATCATCATCGTCATCATCAACGATATGTCGAATTTATGTTCATATAATAAAATGATCTTTCTCTGCTTTTCATTAATTAATATGTGATGATATATCAGGGTGTGTGCTATGCGTAAATATCACGAATTACTCTGAAATATAAAAATATGAAGTTTATTATTTATATATTAATGAACTAATAAATGTCAACAAGAAGAAGTGTAACGTCTAGTGGAACATTAAGTTGTCTAGTAGTTAATGTAAAATGATTAATGGTATGATATGATCAGAAATATTTTGACCTTGAATTTAATCCAAATAGCTGTAAAATGTTATTAGTATATCGTTCATAAATATTATACATTATATTCAGATCACTAGCATTACTCATTAAAATCTATGTAATATACTTGAAAAAACTTTTGTAATGATTAACCATATCACACGTCAGCTAGAAAATAAGGCATAGAATAAAATATTGTTTTTTTCTCTTCAAACTACCTACCCACAAAATTTCTCGCAAAAGAAAAAAATTATGGCCAAATATATTTTTGCAAAACATGGAAGTTTTAACTGCTATATGGAATCACAATTTTATAGCTGCCGCACGCGTTTGTTCGGCATTGTGAATATGCAAATTGGGATATATTTTGAATAAATTTTTAAACTTAAGATCTCTATTTTAAACAGTTGCTAAGTATTTTTCTTAAATCCATGTTATTCAGTTAATAATAATAAACATGTTCAGTTCAAAAATATTTTGGAAAAAATACTTTTATTGTACCTCCCTTTCCTACCGAAATTTGTATAGGTCGCGGGAGGGGACACAAAAATAAGTTTATTCATGTTAAACCTTGTTGAGCTTTAATGATGTTTTAAATAAAGAACTATGTTTTGTTGTTTTTAGTTTTATCTTTTTGAGATCAATTCAGCATGAAACTTTCTTTAAATTTTCATAACTTATAAAACATTTCAGAGAAACAATGACAAAAAGTATTTTGATTTGCATATTCGATACGTGATCTTCATAGATGGCAATGCAAAGATGTTTACTCTTTGATTTTGTGGGGTTTTGGCAAATTCAACGTTTCTCTTCCTTGTTAACCTTTTTCCTTTTGTATTGATGACTGGTAGAATCAGTATTTCTAGCTGAAGGGAACATGAACGCTTTACTCTTATCACAAATGTCGAACTGTTAAATTATTTACTTGACAATTTGAAAAATATTTGCTCGGAATGATTTATAGGCTGCTTTAGCTCACAGGGGTCGCCACAAGGTTTTAAGATCTCTTTGTCTTATTATGATGCATGGTCAAAAGATAATACAGCCAATAAAGCGCATGTTTCAAATCAGTTATGGTTTGTTGTGCGTCGGAAATATGTCATCGGAACATTACAGCATGCTTTAATTGTCAACTGTTGCATTTCACTCATCAAGTTATCAGATTATTGAGATGGCTTTAGAAAAAAGCAGTTTTCAATATGTCAAAGTACTTTAAGAACAGATAATGATTCAATTGCACTTAATAATCAAGAATTGTTCTTATAATTGTAACACAGATGTTGTCTTAAAAAAGTGTATTCATTTTATTTGAACCAAATTATTTGAACCAAATTATTGTATAACCTTTCAATTAGTACTATGTTAGAAAATGTCCTTTGAATTACCAATGTCAGATATGCATTTTGATCCAAATTAAAATTGGAATATGGTACGATTAAAATTAAGAAAAATATATTCAAAATAAGTTAGTAGAATTGTACATTTGACTCATTTTATTCTATTTGGACATTGTAAATATTGAAAGAAAGTTCATCATTATTAGTGTCAACTTTCTTTCAGTCATTAATTGATTTGATAAATCATTTATATAGGTATCCATTAGTTATATCAGGCTCCGTGCTCACTTAGAAAACAATCTTAATCGGGATCAGATTATCTTGATTTTATTTTCATTTCTTTATGATTGCTCGCAGGATTACTTTCTGTTAATAAATTAAAAGTTGAACCAGCAGAAATGAGGATCATATGATTTGAAACCTGATATTTAAGCAATCTTCTCTCAGTAGCTTTTGAATATTTCAGAAAAGAGATGTTCTGTCAAACAGTTAAACACGAATCGTTTTTCTATTTCCTTGTGAAAGCAAAAATAGCTATATATTATTCATTTTCTTGAACGTCTGTCGTAACAGAACAAGATTACATATCAAGAACAATAAAAATTATTTAAAAGAATATTTTACCATTTGCTTGAATGATAAATTACGTAATAACCAAACTTTTTATACTTTTAAGATATAAGTAGTCACCATTATGTACAACATATATATTTTTTATACATAATTACTATCTTGTATTGGGTCTGATTTAGTTCCCTTTACATTCTAGTTAAATACTTTTATAAGTAAACAAAACAAACTTCCTCTGATTTCATTTTATAATTCATTCGCATATATAAACAATACAAGTATTTAAACAAAATGCAACAGCATACAAACAGGTCAAATTGTTGGTATTATCAAAAATAACCAAAATAAATCTGAGCAATAGGTACAGTCTTACTGAACTATATTTATATCAATTTAATATTGCATGATAAAAACTCTCATAAAAGTACAAATGACACACAAAGACAACAAAGTTCAGGCTTGTGAAATGTTCGCGATGTGAAAAAAATCTTTGATCAATTATAGAGGAACTTGCACTCATAGAGCATTCAGCCGAATTTTTTTAAAGTAGCTTAGAGATTATTTATAGTATTATCAATGAGTTGAACAACGATGCGTTACACAAACATCCAAATTAGTTCTTAAGTTCACTAATTGCTGAATATTTTTCACTATTATTCTTTATTCGTTATTCTTCAAGAATCTTTTATTTCAATCTTGTCAACAACAATTTTTATTATACGGAAAATTTAAAAATATGTACTGACTGATTAATTAATAGGTTGGAATAGATAACAGACAAAACGATTTGGTATATATTAGAAAAGCTTACTTTTCTTTTCAATGGGTATAAAATATACAATGAACTGATAATGTAAAGGTTATGTCATTTATTAGTCAATTTGTATTTCATTTTAAAATTCACCTAATTGTCAGATAAAAAAAATCTTTCAGCAGCTAAGTATGATTTTCTCAAATGTTCAGTAGATTCACAAATTCAGTTTTATTTAGCTCAATATCAGTTGGTTGTGTTGGGTTTACAGTCATACAGATGCTTTAAGGTTTCTATGGCGATTTTACAGCTTAAGTGCTGAAGGCTGACCTCAGGTGCCTCTCGATACTTCATATAAAGCACTTGCGGGGATCTGTGTAGAACTACCGATCTTCCAATGTCCATTTGTGAAAAATAAATGAACGAGTATTTTTATTATTATCATACAAAAATATTGATTATATTTTATAATGCTTGAACAAGATTGCACACAAAACTTATTAGATTTGATCAGTATGCAGTAGACCGTTATGAATAAAGACTCTGAGAGCTGACGACAATAATTCGTCATGATTATGGATCTATATAGAAGTTCATTAGTATATTTGATCAATTTTTCTTGTACAATAATTATGAGTACGATCTAAGAGCTATTTCTAGAAAACGTGTCAGTAATGTTCAGGTTTTCTTAAGTACGTTTGCTGAATATAGATTGAGAAATTATAGCTTAATCATTACCTTAAGGATGAACAGTATAAAAAAGATGATTTTAAGTAACGTGTATGCTTTATATTGTGTATAAAAGAGATAAAAATTGTCATTCATAAAATCTTGAGAATTATGCAAATGTGTTGAACATATTGTTGTGAGGTTCACAACTAAGTTTGGATTTACTCGTATTGATATAATTATTGACGAATATTAAGATTATTATAATAACTGTACAGCTTATTTATGTAATAAGAAAATCAGGGTTTTTTTTTTGGTTTTTGGTTTTTTTGGCGATGAGCAAACAACTTGCCAGAACTATTTTGCTAAACTAAACTAGCTTACTAGTTACGAAATGACCAGCAACCATTACGACTGCTACACTTATTACCTATCAAATGTATCATACCTGTAAGGTCATATTTAATAAATTGTATATTAGTAAAGTATCTTTTGCAGGTCATTTAATGAATAACTGCTACCAATTCCTTTGTAAATGTTCCGTGAAAGTTTTGTCAAAATTGCATGTTCTACAACAATTTAGACATAAAGATTGATGCGATTTATTTAATATTTTGACGCATCAAATCTAAAACCAAATATATCATCAATGTTATTGAAAAGAAGTTGACGATAATGCTACTCGAAACGTTAATTACATAATTATCCACAACAGGTAATAAAGAGTGTTCAATAAAACTAAGCGAATAAGTAATTATTAAAAGTGACAGATGGACACTGCTTAGTTCATTACAAGATAATGTGTATGTTTTCTTGCATCCAAGTTAGACACTATTCAAATTATTACAATACAGAATTGTGAGTATGTATGCCTTCATCCTTAACATTGCAAAATCTGCAAGCAAAGTATACCATTACGTATATCTGACGGATGTCTATGGACTTCTATAAATCAATAGTTAATTTGATTTCGACAAATTAACATACAGCGAACAATCAAATTGTAACACAATTTTTGTGAATTAACTTATTAAGAAAACTGTCCCATTCAATGTATATTTTTGTTGTTATAAAATCTTCCCAGAACGTGACAATGGTGTATAAATATAGATAACCTTCAAAGAAAAAATATACGTGATTATTAATTGCAGTTTAAATCTATATTGAACATTATTATCAGTTCTTAATGAACTTTAACATATTGGAAACTTTGCTTTTTTTTCTAAAGTGATAGTTTGATGAGTGAGATGCAACTGTTGACATTAACAACAGCACATGCATTCTTTATCAGCTGTTATGTTCGGTTGACATATCCGACGCATAACAATCACGAAATAATTAGAAACACATGCTTTATTGATTTATATAGCCTTTTAAGGTCGCACTATAACAAGAGGTATAGACCGGTATAAATAGGTAATACAGAAGATACAACTTTGACGGCGATGGTTGTCTTGTAAAACAACGTTTCAATAATTCTGTAAGAATTGTGCTTGTTGGATGAATGATTTATAAGAGCCATGTGTTTGATAAAAAAAAACTTTAAGTCTGTCATTAACCACTAATTATTGCATTAATTAATCATCAGATATCAGAGAGAAGATTACCAGAGAACGGATTGAATATATATCTCCGAACAACGTAGCTATATAAAGAAACTTTATGGGACTGATTTAAAATTATACTTTCAGCTTACTTATATTGAAGAATTGGCAATATGTCTACGATTAAAATAGATATTAGCACATGGAATACAAAACTAAATAAACAAACGTTCAAGTGACACATACAAGTAGAATTCAAGCAAAAGATCTGGAAAAAAGGAAAACGTTTCGTGTGTCATTTTTTTTGTTTGAATGCAAGTCACCAAATATAAGTGATTGGCCAGTGAAAAACACCAAACGTAATAGTTATACATAGGTTTTTGCCAGAGTTAATGAAACGTTAAACCTTCATATATTATTAACACAAAGTAACCCGTAAAAACCATTAAACAATTTAAAAAATAAATTTGTCTTCCAGCTCAGTTTACATTTAAGTCGATGAAAAAATATATCAACCAAACGTTTGTGAGCAGAGCAATGAAGTAAAGTAGCTGTTAAGATTCTTCAAACAAAAGGATCTAAAGGCCCTGACAGATTTAAACTTGGATGTACTGATAAATGAACTTGTTATAATAATCTACTAATAAGACCTAAGAATCAATGCATTTACATTTGTTTTCGATAGAAAAACTTTGTTACATTCACTGCACTCTGTAACATTTCGTGAGATTAAAACCGTTTCAAAAATATTATTTCTTTGCAGTTTTATTTACAAATTCATTACCATGTGGCATATTGTAAATAGGCTAGGGGTTTAAAGTTTCTCTTCTTATTGATCACCCATCATAGGAGCAGGCATTTGCCTGTATTGTAATAGATTGCATGAATTGATTAATCAACTCTGATACATACTATAATGTTTATTTTTCAGCGTTTATTCGCTCAGAGCCCTATTTGTTATTCAGAACATGTCAATATCTCACCCAAATACTTCTCAAGCTATCTAAAAAGAAGGAAGATATAGTTTTATTGTAAGTTCGTGTTAGTATAAAGTTACTAGTTTTAACATTAAAGTGTCTAATTTGCAACAGTGTGATTTATGAATGAACATGTATTTTATTCATGAAATCATTACCAGTTATAAATGATAAATGCTTTGAGCAAATGAACTGAATCTGAACTTTGTTTGGTCTGGCCTCCATTTATTTATCTCCTTAAAGTAAAGTAGAAATATATATAGCACGGATAAAAACAACTTGTTATATTTTCAATTCAACCCTTGTTAATATAAGTATACATGTGGGGTCTGAAATCGCCAAATCACTTACAAGAATACATTTTATGTTTGGAAAATAGATCCTGTCTCCGAGATTTCATGGTTTTGTTTGGTTGTTGTTTATTTGTTTTGTTTGTTTTGTAAAAGCTTTTAAGAGATTTTTGAGTCTTTATTAATTTATGTGAAATAATATCAGACTTTGCAAACGTTTTTTATACATTTTTGCGTGCATATTTGTGCATGGAATTCTTAGAAACAAAACGTGATGAATACGTTTGTAAAACAAAAGGAAAAAAAAATTAAAGTCAATATATCAATTATATGTTAGATGAATTATTAATGGTGGGGGAATTTAATATTTTCTAATTCAAGTCAATTTTCTATAGAAAAAATCTTTCTATCGAATGATGTCATAGATGTTTGAAGGCCCTTGTTTTTTAATTCGAGTCAGTTAAGTACTGAAAATGAGTCTTTTATACCAATGAATGACCAAATGATAATATCTTTAAAGTTTCTGATAAAATAGGTAGGTGGGGTCATTTTTTTCACAAGAATCAGTACATGATATTTAGAAAATTATATACATTATGTGTATTGAAAAATGACATGGGGTCACTATAAGGCGCAACTTGACTTCTTTTCAATATTTTGCACATTTCAATGATATCATTTACAACCCCCCCAACCCCCCCCCCCCACACACACACAGACACGCTCCGCCACTAAAAAGACTTTAAAATAAGAAATCAATAAATCAAATGTATACAAATGCTATAATGATGTTGGTATAAACCTTTTTAAAACAAATCGTAGACAGAATATTAACGTACATAAGATGTATTTATTATTAGAATCATTAGATTGCAATGTAAATAATAGTCGTTTTTCAACACTTGATCGTTGACAGCAATGACAGCTTATCTAGTTCACTACTATAGAATCAAGACGTTGACAATACTTGCAATGTGGACAGATTATCCCGTTGAATGTGATAAAATTTAAAATATGTTAATACTGAAATTTCTTTCATTAAAAAATTATTTCCTTATATATGCCATTAACACAATTTTAACAGCGTTATTTTCATTTTGTTACTTTTTAGACATTTCTTTCCGATTAATATTCTGTTTATTACTAAAACCTGCGGCTTTTTGATAATTATTGATAACCTAACCATAGCTTTATTTATCTTGCAGCAAAACGAGTAATTTATTATGACTTTGGTTCATTTAATTATAATGAATCTCTAACATTTTTAGACACATCCGTTTCTGTAGGGCATATAACAGGAAGGAGGTCTTCCGAAGATAAATAAGTACATGTGCTTTACAAGATTTAATAGCAAACTGAATCTCATCTTATACAGCAGTCAGTAAAAAAGAGAGCATCGCTTCGGAACGATAATTACTTCCATTTATATTTTCCAGCCGTTAGTCGATAGTGTCTGCTCTAACTTCCGGTATAGTTACGCTTCTTACACGCAAGGTCATTTATAAGTTCATATATATATTCACACACACAAAATAAGTTAAGGTATATAAAATAGACTCCTTTATTTTATATATCTAGATTTTCCATTAGTAAGCTTTTTCCTTTAATCGTAAAGTGTGTAAAAATTCTATACAAAATTATTTCCCTTTGCGGAATTCTTTTCAGACAAATAAATCATAATGTTTCGTCATTGAAAATTGACTGAATTAAATGGTTATGTTACATAATTAAATGCTTTATGTTCAAGAAATATATCACAAGGGGAGTGGTGGCCTAGTGGTTAAGGTGTCTTCCTCTCAACCCAGAGATCATGGGTTTGAGCCCTACTCGGGTCACGACCATGCTTCTTCATATGACACCAGCACTGGTTGGTTCCAGGAAGCGGACTCGAAAGTGATTAATATAAGTTGCAAGAACTTGCTTCGCAATCGAGCTTAAATAAATATGTTTAAACCAAATATATCACAAGAACATAAAGGCTCATATGTTTTACTGGACAATCATAAAGAAAAGAAAAACATACAAAATATAGAATTTTCAGAAGATGCTCCTCATCCGGTCACTTATTTTTAATGACGTCATCTAAATGATTTACTAACAATAATATTTATACAGTGTATCACCGCTTTCTATATAACCTAATTGCGAATAGATAAGAAAGTTTAATAATTTATTTCACAATCAATAAGACAATCTGTGTTGATCCATATACATAAGTTTGTAACACCCGAGGTGAGCCAAAGTCATCTTTCCTGTTTCGGCACTATATGACCTAAACTGTGTTGTTGCGCCGTAAAATCAAACAAAACAAATATACTTAATAATAAATAAGCTGGTACACATATTTTGTGTTTCTATCTTTCTTTCTATATATGTTATTCTAAGAATAAGAATTGCCGTTAATCCAATCAAACCAAACACACAAACATACATTATAATAAATAAGCTGGTACACATATTTGGTATCTAAAAAAACACAAATGAAATATAACGTTGTTAAAGATAAGATTAAAAGGTCAAATTACGTATCAATGATTTTAAATGGAATCTTGTTCAAATGACATTTAGAAAGTTTCTTGTGATAAATGTCTTTACATCAATTGACAGCAGTCAAAAGATACAAAATAGCAACGCGGATCTTTCCAAAAATTACTAATTTAAAGATAAAGAGCCCTTTCGAGTTAAACATTTATATCGGCTGATGTCATTTCAACTCATTTTCACAACAGCTTCTTACAAGTAGTATCATGGCTATGCGATATTTTGTTTTGAAAAAGGCAACGATCCGTTAATTACACTTACTGACTCTTTCTGACTGAAAATAACGTTTGTATCACTATGTAATTAGATTACTTTACAAGTCTTTCAGTTCGTAAATTTTCGCTCTTTTTTCCACATGTAATAAGTATCAAAAATATCGTATTAAACTAAATATATGTATTATAACAGATGTGTTTCCAATGTACATCGTGATATTGTTCACTCACAAAACGCTGTTAAAGGTATAGAGTATATAAAATTAAGTTTCAAACCTTAAATATTCACAGTTATAACGTTTCAAAAAACTTAGTGTACATTTGACGTCATTCCTTTGCTTTACAAAGTGAATTGAGACTGATTGCTGTAGCTTTCATTAGCCTAATTAAGGGAAGACGCTTTTTTTCTTTTACATATTTCATTAGGTAGTTCTATCAGCGGCAAATTTTGTTAAGTTACAAAGACAATCAATCAGTATGGTGTGTCCCATTGCTGATTTAATTAAATTTATCACCCAACATCTTCTATTACACATGGTATATTCGGATCGTTTCAGACCTAATCCGATATGCCTGTTTTAGCAAAATAAGTTAAAATAAACTTAAAGGCACGTAACAATTTCAATGAAACGTTTTGTTTTGCTACCAACAATATTACAAATATCAGGTCCAGACGATTTGAATTTATAAGGTTGTGAATAATGTATATCCCTTGAACAACTTTCGTGCTTTTGCAACAACTTAGGCAAACATCCAATTACAAAAACATAACCATACATAAAATGAACACTAGACATGCATTTTGCACATTAAAAGCTCGATTTAGATCCATAACTAACTAATTAATCAATCAACATAATGTTAAAATACAATAGAAAAAATTATTTAACAGAACAGCTTGCACAACATCTGAGGATGAGGAATAACTTCACTATCATTGTGTGCACACAAATATCTACGATCATAAATTACAACTGTTTTTGATTGACTCGTCGTAACGGTCCGCACTATATGGGAACATAGACTGATAAGTACAGATACCGTAAATGAGTTAAAATGTGAAAAAAGAGAGAAAAAAATGGTGTACCGAAATTAAGAAGCATAGGTCCAGAATTTATTTACACGAAATCGAGCAAAATATTCTAAAATCACTTAAATTCAAATCATCAATTCAAGATATTTTATTTTTATATTCATTATTGAATAATATAACTAATCAATTATTGATTTAGCTAATTACATGAAATTATTATTATCATTATCATGCTGTTTGATAAATTTAAGAGCACAATAAGTTTCTTGACTGAGATTCGCACATGGCATTCAAAATTGTATAACCTTTATAAAATTGACGACCTGAAGTTTGCGTAAAATTGCTTATTAGTAATAGCCTGGTATCCTGACATTCTTGGCACTGTAATTCAAATTTTCAATAATATATATATAGCAGAACCATTCAATAATGGCAACACATGTTCACGGAAAACAATGATCTATTTGTCTAGGACAATGCCGGTTATGGGACATAGTTACAAAAAGTAATAGTTTTGACAATTTGAAAGAAAAACTTGACAAATTATATTGTCCTTCGTTTATATACTTTCGAAAACAAGTATCTAATCATTCTTTTATAAGCGGCAAAATTATTATGTTGTTATATACGTTTGCTGATAGTTTCAACTGGGAAGAGCAACGTCTTGAAAAAGAGGACAGAGATCCAGATGTATCAACTGTGTTTCAGCGCGCATACAAGTGCACAGATGGTCAAAATTGATCAGAACCACATTCCAGATTCATTTCAATCGAGTTTAATTAACTTTATGTAATGAAATCTTAACATAATTGCTAAGATATAATACATATAGTGAAAGATACAACAAATAGAATGTAAAAGTTACAAAATTTATTAAGTACACATAAATTCTTTCCAAAGGTTGACAGTCTAAATACCTTTCACTGATACCACAAAATGAAAATGAGCACGATGTCATCAGTACGGTTTTGCCAAATATTTTATTTTTTATCAGTAAATACATTAAATAAATTTCTCTATGGCATTTTTGTATATTGTTTGCTTTTAAATCAACTTAAAGACTACTTCAATTAAAGAACGTTCTTGACCCATATCCGGAAGAAAATTTATGTACAAAATGTCAGAGTTTCCTTTCGATCTTATTAACTGGAGTTAGCTGTAATAATATGTTTTGCTGCGAGGTATGTCTATGGTAAGTTTAGCAAATGCATCCAGAGTGCCAATTATTCGGTATTTAATTATCAGGAAATAAAAATAAGAATAAGCACGATGCCATGGTTAACAATTACCCTACAAACTACTTCAAGGAAATACAAAAGAGAGCAGTAGGGGCCAATCATTAACTAAAATGGGAAATTTAATTAAAGGATTTGTAGGGGAAGGGGGTCCTGAGATCAGTTTGAAGGGTTATGGTAGCTAGTCTGTTTTTGTATTGGTGACATAGTTCTGTCAATGCTTATTGTTGTCCATTATTGTCTAGCCAGATACAAACACAACTGTATAATGGAGACGCATGATTGTGTTTTGTTTAGTTGTAAAGTTATTGACAGAGCAGATAAAATAAAAACGTACTATTGAATGTTTTGTCCATGAAGGACATAATATATAATACGTTATGAAATTGGAATGTTGGCCCAAATATGATTTGGTGGAGTAAGACCAGCTAATAAAACTCTGTTTTATTCAAAATCGTGTTTATGATTATATCATGCTGCAATACCCATTGTTTTCCACCTGATATGTTCCAAAAGGAATTTATAGAGTGAGATATAGCCTACTGTTAAAGATGTCGTCTGTAAGCGAAGAGAGCATTTAATTGACCCGTTCTTGGTCACGGATTTGTTCCCTTATATGGCACTAGTGCTGGTTAGTTCAAGGAAACGGACTCAACATTGGCCTAATTTAGCTTCAAGCTTTTCTCACAAATAAACTGAAGTAAATAAATTCAGTTTAAAAAGAACCAGGCAAGACTTAGCATATGAACTTGAAATTCTATCAAATAACCAATATTTATGATAATATCCTAAAATATCCCTATATAGTAGTTTTTTATACTATATAGGGGGTATATTTTGGATATTATCGTTAATATTGATAGAATTTCAAGTTCCTGCGGGCTAAGCATAAGTTGCGAAAAACGATTTTAAATTATGGCACGCATGTTTGCCAACATTAAGCCTCCTTTGTGAATTGATCTAACACATTCAGGGTTTAATTGCAAGATGAAAACACTAACCGATGTAATATTGCAAAAGGTAATCAACTATTCCATGCTTACAAGCTGTAGACATTAAGATATAAAATCAAATATACTTTTATATAAGTCAGAATTGTTTTGTATTATCTGCTTTTATTAGGCGCCACATCAAAAATCCGAAATTCTTGCATAGTGCATCATTGCAGAATGTTCTTTTATATGCAACAAATAATGTTATACTTAAAATGTTACATCATTTATATAAACACATCATCATACTTTGGCATGATATTAACAAATAAGACATGCTATGTAAACATTAACATGCACGTTCATTTTGTGAAATCTTTCCCCTTATGAAAATCACTATATTTACTCTATGAATATGTTTTTGTTACAATGCCGCTATACCAGATTATAGATAATTAGAATACACAAACCAGAAATTGATGGGGAAACTACGTTTAATTAAGGTCAGAATCCACATACAAGAATTAAATGGGCAACCACCTTTGAGGATAAAATATATACACCAGAAGTTCGTGAGGAACCATCTTTGAAGTAAGAATCTACATAACAGACGTTAATGGGGAACCACCATTGTGGTTAGACTTCACATTTCAGGAGATTCTTGCAAATTACCTTTGGGGTTAGAATCCACAGACTAAAAGTTGGTTGGGAATCAACTTTGTGGTTAGAATTCACATATTGTTTGTTTATAACCTTTAAGGTTAAAATCACATACACGACTTTGTGAACCACCACCTTTGAGATGAAAATCTACACACCAAATGTTGGTGGGGATCCACCGTCGAGGTTTGACTCCACATACGAAGTTAATTCAAACAAATATGTATCTGACAAAATAGGTAAAAAGTCTATTATATCGAACTTAACTATGGCAGCACAGCAATTAAGATGTATTTAAATCATTTTTTTTTACATTTTACATTTTACATACAAAAAATGAGAACAGAAATCAACAAGGCAAAGACAACGTTTACAGAACACAGCCCCCCCCCCCCCGACATAATCCAGTCACAACAGCAGGGCACTCAGAAGCCACCTAACCAAAATCGAAAGAGGACACAAACGTCGAGAAAGGAAGGGAGGGTCATGTAATAACTGAAATGAAAAGAAGTATATGGGACCACATACACATGACTGAAAAGAACTTTTTGGTGAATTATGTAAAATTAGGAATTTCTTCTTTTTTTATAGATAAAACGAATATTATTTCATCAAGTATGATTAAAAACGAGTACGTGCTATTGATATGATCGATTAACCTAGAGACAGACAGACAGACATGGTTTACGTTAATCAATGTCTGGAAATATTTTTACTAAAGGGAATGTAAAAAGCATTCTTTCAATTAAACAGAATTTCAAATGCATTCCAATAGTTTTATTGTAGTTTATTTTACGTTTTGAAAGTTAAGTTTATGCTCTAAACAGTAAAGATCTTATTATATGTGCAAATTTAATGATTCTAGGCTTTCAAATGGCATATACGTATTGGCCAAATGAATCATTGATCACGTTCAACATGTGTATTATGATTGTATCACCATGTTTTTCTTTTCTTAACCGGAGATGTTTAGTACTAACCAATAACTTAAATGACACCCAAGCATTTGCTTTCAATTTGTAACACCGCACACGACCGGTCCACAGTTGGTGATTAGTATTCAATGTAATTGCACCGTATTTGTGATAATGATCTATTTGCCAACATTGCCATGCGATAATTATAGACATACGTGTGTGGCAAATATTTTCCAATAACAAAAACTCGTACGAACAATTTTCTGTAATCATAAGTTGCCGATGTCCAGACAAATTACCTCTCGGGCAATAGCTCTTCCTCTATTTGCATTTTTCAGAACAATTGAACATTTCTCGGCTCGCAATGGACAATACCATATTTGCATTTAGTTTATCCTTCTGTTTATACATAACAAACAATTTCAGACTCGTATATTTATGAACTTAGCTATGTAAAAGGTTACACTCAGATATAAATAAACTAAACTGTTTGTCGATTGTAAAACATTAGCCTTATGTCACCGTGTATACACATGAACGCAAGGCTGTGAATAACGCATGAATCGTGCAAAAGCAACATACACAGAATCTGCGTAAAGCAGTTCAATACACTGACTACCGTTTTGAAAGCGACTTCTGTGTTTCGTCAGCATAAATAAATAAGTACAAAACATATTTAAAACTTTCATTGTTTTGGTATTCTCTAGATTTTTGCAAAAAAAACTACAGACGTTTAAATAATGAATCATAAAAAGATAAAGTAGTAATAAGAAGCGCATAAAATACTATTCATGATGTACTTTTTATGAGGTAACAAGCTTTGTTGCGGTGCATCATTTACGAAATCGGCGTTGCCTAGGTCTCGGTCTCGGTCACATTCTATCTGCGAATTTTAGTGTAAAATGGCACAAGTAGTTTGACATATGTCTCAAGTATGTATACCGAATATAAAAAACAATAGTAAATAAATGCGTTATTGTAGAAAAAGCTCAAAAATCGCCTTTAAAACGCTAGCAAGGTCGTCACTCTCACGAATGATCTTAAAATAAAAACACTATCCTGGAAATATTGTCAATCATGTTTAAAATGTAACATGTCAACAACCGTCTAAGCTTTATCATTTCTCTCAATTTGATTAACTATAATTTAATTACCGCGGTGCTCGTTTCGGCCAATTAATTGCATAATTATGCATTCCTTGTACAACTCCTGCGTTATTTACAACAAAATTACATGGATATTGATGACTCGGTTTGATTGAGTATGTACACGAGGGAAAATGAAATTCAAAACATAATTTAAGTCCAAGCTTTGCCTTATGTATTGGTGTATTCCTTTGGTTCTCATGAGAACTCCGCTCCTGTGAATTAATGTTTGTTTTTAAAAACAAGATCACGAAAAATAAAGTTATTTTTTATCATTTTAGCCATTATTTTATTTTTAGAAATTGATACATTCCATATAATTAATAAATGCAATGTTTCTGGTTTTTTCCTGATATATATAACATACAAATAACATTTTTTGAAGTTTACTCTTTTTCAAAATAATATAATTCCCCTTTATTTCCCTCAATGCATCTCCTTTATTTTGGAAAAAAAATCAATGAAAACAAATTTGTGTCCCGAACTTTTTTTTTCAATATTCAGTTTTCCTGAATTCGCGTTCCAGTTCTTCCTGCTTGCAATTATACAGTATTTTTGATAATTATAATAAACAAAACTAATTCTTTTAAAAATGTTCCATTTGTTAAGATAAAAAAGTTGACTGGACAGAATAAAATGTATTACTCATTTGGTTTGTCTTGAAAGTCAGACCAACAACAGGGTACCTTTGGATTGAAAGTTAAATATTGTGCCTGAGGCAGCCATCGTTTAACACTGGGTGGTCGAAAGATGCGACTAAATTGGTTCGAATTACTGGAGTCAATCCATATCTAAGATTCGGCAGGTGAGGTGGATTTAATCCCTGGTGTTGCTTAAAGTATATAACAACCAAGGCTTGCCAAACTCATCTTTCCTGTTCCGGCGCCATATGACCCAAATTGTGTAAGTGCAACCAAACAAAACAAACAAAATTCAGATGCGGGGCATATATTTTTCATGGCTTTCAGATGTCAGTAAACATATCATTGCAAACATATATTTGAAAGACAAAATTATCCATTTAAATAGTAGTGTGTACGATTTATTTAAATTATGACATTTACAAGTTTTAATGAATTTTATTGTCAGTTCAGATCAACCGCTTTTAAGATCATGGTTTTTCACATACACTCGTATTTCAATGCACTCATATAGTGATCTTAAATTGTAACAGTCATTGACAATAAGCAATGACAATACGTGTGCATTCACTCACGTGGCGATAAGTACGTAAAAAATTATTATCCTTTATTGTTTTGCAATTATCACAGTATTCACATCATTTTCTCATTATTATCTAGAAGCACGTGCATGATAAATTGTTTTGTTGCTCTACAAAAAACAAAATAAATACAATTATCACATATACGACGTACATGCCAGTAACATTTACATTAACAGTGTCAATGCCGGTCAGGTCGTTTACTTATTAAAACATGAAGCAATGACAAATTCAATATTGGCACAAAGACATGCGCACAGACAAGCAATTGGAAATTTTTTAATTGGATTCAAACGTCGGTCAAATGAACTCCGAAAGACGATTGTTTTTAGTTTTACTTTTTTTCATTTATATCATAGATGATAAATTGTTAGCTTAAGCAAAACCTATGCCAATAGACATCGGTAAATTTTTTAGATACTAAATACATTTATCGTTGTAGTTGTTAAGTAATTTTTATACCATACCCCCATATTTCCATATTTTTTTTTCTTTACAGCAAACCACTTCTTTTAAAGCACACATCCCTTTCATCCCTCCAACTTTTTGTATACAACTTTCCCTTCGTAAGATTTTATTTGTTGCCAAACCCTTAATATACATGTGGTATCATTAAAAAGGACACCTTTTGATAAGTCATATTGCCATTATCAAAGCTTGATGACGATTAGGTCATTACTCTTTTGTTTTAGCATTACTTTTTTAATTTTAATTCTAATTGAAATAATTTATTACAATATGGAAATAAGAGACAATAACAAGTTGTATGAACCAGAGTTATAAACAGACATTTTACCAATATTAGACATTAAAAGTCAATAATAATTCAATAACAAAATTCATAATTATTTCAAATGTTTTAACATAATCATAAAACAAATTCCTCCTCCTGTATATAATAGTGCTTCAAGCTCCGCTATCATTTTACAAGCCGCCTAAAATATAGCAGCATATGGTACAGGAAATAGCTGATTGATGACGTACGTATAAACTCACGTTATGTTAAGTAAATACTACATTGTAAGTAAGTTCATATTCTTGGAACATATTTATAAATTGTATTAGGCAATAGATGAAAACATTGATGTGCCTTTCCGGTCAGTTGATAATCTAAAGAATTTCTTTCGACAGCATGCCAATAAATCATTAGATTGCTGTACGCTTCCTGGTAGTTTTGCGTGACCCACGGACACATTTAGCTAAAAAATATTGAACTAAAAGTAAGATTTCGTTAGATTCAGTGACCGCATTTTCTGTTAAAAAGCAAAGTATTCATTGATAAATCAGTTGTAAAATTGGATGCAAAAGATAACATGAAGACCTTTATGAATGTTCTTGCGAAACGGATTTATATGAAAAGCATGATGTAAGGAAAAGATATATTTTATCAACTGTACGAACTATAAATTCATCTAATACCATTGACTTATGCATAATGTCAAAACAAATTGTTCAGAAAACATATAATTAAAGATCAAAGTCTAAAATAAGAAGCACTACATTGTCTTTTTAAAGATTTGATAAATCAATATTAAAACACATAAGCACATGAACCTTAATTTCTGCACATACTTCATGACTATGTGTGCATCTGCATATGGTAAAATGAAAACGAAAACCAAGACACGTGACGCTTGGGGTCTAAATCACAGTATTTGACTTAATTTGGCATTATTTATCACCCATGTGTACTTATACAAGTGCAGCGAATGTGGTGGTTTTTTTTTAAATATCTGCCTCCACATCAAAGGATTGGTGCTCCCTTGTCTGAGATCACTTTTTGTAAATACCAGGAAGTGACAGTGGTTCAGAAAACTTGGATTTTGAGCGTGTACAACTTGCATGCAAATACTAATTTAAGATCATACCGTTATTACAAATTTAGTTTTATAAAAGATTACTTGTCTTTGTCTATAACTTTATATTATAATTTAGTTTCAGTTTTTGTGAAAACAAATACTTTTACGACAACAATCATTTATGATTAGACAAATGTATCCGACTATCGATTCTCGTCGAATTTTATAAATTTTCTGTTTTTGATTCTAAGTGTTTTTTTCTGTTTATGATAATTTTTGACATATGATTAGCAACAATTATTCATTATTTGATAATCATTGTATTATCCAGATGAATCATTCTAGGTTTGGATTATGTAGGGTATATATACAAGATAAACTATTTATATAATTGTGTTATTTCACGCCATTATTGTTATTTTCTAGGATTTCACCTCTTAAGATTGATGCGGATTTTTTTTAAAGTTGCATTAGTTAACAAAGATCAAATTTTCGTCATTTTGACGTAGATGGTAGAAAGCTTTTACCACTTCTGTCCAAACCTTCAAATTTTGCAGTCTTAGGCATTCTATAAGGTTCCCATTTTGACAATTGTTGTGTGAACATTTGATAGGAGTTGGTGCGAACATTTTCAAAAAATCAGATTTTTATAAAAATAATAAGAGAATCAATCATATTTTCTTTCTTTTATAGCTATCTACATTTTGTAATACAGCTTTGCAAGCAATATGACATTCACAGATTTGTTTGACAAAAGCTTTCATTGGATATGATTCAGCAACCTACATTTTTTTTATCGTTATCGTTATTCTATCCGTCGGTTTAGCTCAATAGGGAGAGCATTGTGGGTCATTGGATCGATCCTCAGGACATGCGAACTTTCTCTTGAATCATTTAATCTTGAACATTGATTTAGAAACCATGTGCGATAAGAAGTCGGTTAGTAGAAATTGGTCATTACTGGTTAGTTATCCAGGTAAGCCGGCTAGTTCGATCGGCTGCCGATGAATGACCAATAAATGCGTTAAAAACAGAGAAAAAAAACAACAAATATCCTTATTTTTATCATTTGTTAAGTTATGACATGTTTACTACCAACTGTAATGGATCAATTGTCCAAGCCATTACCTTTTTTAATTTATTAAAAGTGACATTGCAATCTAAACTTCAAAGCCCATACCCATCAATATTCAATGTCTTAAAATTAGAATAAATAAAATGCTAAATTGTATGTAGGATATATTCGTTTAATTGAGAAGTGGGGTTATAATGGTGAGGTTATTGATATAATTTGCTACGTTTTCATTTGTCAAAACTTATATCATCGTATTATTGAAGGTTCCATGACAACCACCATATGAACAATCCCGCAGATCTTTCAAAAACCTAAATTTTACCAGTACATGTTAACTTTTGCTTAAGCCGGTGCTGGGGGTGTGGACGGTAGGTTGCAATTAACACTACCGTCCATGAACAGGCTCAATCAAACTGAGCCTGCAACATTTTAAATGTTGCCCTTTCTTCAGGGATTCTGTTTTCTCTATTTTATTTGTACAAAAAGTTACGTGGTAAAATATAATATACAATAAGACTAGAGCTTATGAAAGACGTTTTACTTTTCCATACCAAAACAATAGATAAATAACATGTTTTATAAATCTCTCTAGGAGATAAATATGTGAAGAAGTTTTTTTTAAGTTTCTTTTTCATCAGAGTCAAACATCGGATAAATATTTATAGAACTTGTTAAGTCTTCTTCGAGTAGATCAAAATCCAGCATTTTAGTTTAAGCACCAATATTGTTTTAATAAAAAAAAATTATTCTTATTTTAATTTTTTCTTTGTGTGTAAGAGGTCAATCCAAATTTAACATAGTCTTATTAAAATTACTTCAAAAATGTCAGTGCCGTTATCTAGTATTTTTCCGCAACGCCATCCCATATTTGACTTTCTGACATCTGCATCTTAGAATTTTCCAGAATGTTTTTCGGAAGTTTGCATTACACAACGCATAACACAGTGGATTTACTGTAGAGTTGATATAGCACAACCAGTAACCTGAAATTAAATGAAATGTTTCTAAGATATAAGTTTAGACAAAAAGGGTGTGATTGCAAATGCTTGCATATATATGACAACATATGACAGATAGTATTATTGTTGCATATCAGACCTGTGTTTCCGTTAATTTTACCCATGCCAGAAATTTCACCAGGTATAACCCAAAATAATCAGATACTAATACATCCAATCTTTCCAAACGGACAAGGGCTATGATTCCCATAGAGTGTTCCTCACTTTTCCTTACATTATAAGTATTAGCATGCGTATATGTCAAACAATCATGTATGCACAGACAAATAACCAGGTAAAGTATTAAAAACGAATTTATATTACATCTCCATTTCTTCATTTGGAACATAAATTTACAGTAGCCTTGTTATTATATATATATATTATATATATATAGTATATACATGTATGTCACGGTTATCTATGAAATTACCTTTTAAAGCTGATCTGTTACAAAAACGAATGTAAACCATTTAAATATAATTTAATTCTGTTCGTATTGTGTTTCAATGAAGAAACGAAAAGTACACATCAAAAGCAGAACGTATGTGAAACATTTCCTAGGCATTTGCTTATATATAAAAATACTTCTGATGGATGATATCAGACATTTCATCATTAAGTTTTGTAAGGATACAATGCATCTAAATTTGCACTGATTATTCCGCCTGAAGGATTTGTCCGTTTGTATTTCACGTCACGAACAAAACCATCTTAGATTACGTGTTCATTAGCAAAATCGAAACCATTGCCTATCAAATGAGCATCAGAACACACGCGATCAATACAAGTAAATATTTTATGTGAAGGTTAACGATTTGTTATATAGCAAATAAATAGCGAGAGGTTAGTAATAGCATACTTTAGTAAATCGTATAGCGTGAATTACGGTACCTATATCACTTATTTATTTATTTATTTACTCTTTTGCAAGCTGTGGCTTGGTAACGATCTTGTATGACTCAATTATATAATTATTTAACGTATGGTAATATATTTTGTGCAAATATTTAAATGTGAAATAATTCAATGACAGATTTTAAGCATAAATTTACGAAGAAAAACTCTTAGTTTGACTAATTGTTCAATATTTTTTTGTAAATTCTAGGAATTAAGTTTTTCTATTTTCTAAGTAAGTTACATTTCGTTTAATTCTGAAGTTCTGAACAAGGTAATAAAATGGACAACTATATAAAAGCAAATAATCAATATATACTTACCAAACGCATATAGTGTTGGATGAATACACGTCAAACAAAATGTGGATACTACAGCAAATATGTTATAAGGTGTCCATGTTATAATGAAGGCAAGGAGTATCGCGCTAAGAGTTTTCGCTGCTTTCCTCTCCTGACGTCTCTCTTGGCGTTTCCTCTTAACACGTTGACTTTCAATTTTGTTTACAACTTTATATGCTAAATGAGCCTCGGACGCAGTTTTTGCAGCGTCCAGAGATTTAGCTCGTCTACCAAGTGCAGGCGTACCTACACGTAACGGAACCGAATTGTCACTTATAGCTCGGGAAGATTTTTGATTTTTATAACTTGGTTTTGGTTCATCTTCAGTTTCACTATCACAAGAAGAATATATAGACATCGTCTTGTTTTGATGTTTTATTCTTTTGCTGCTAGAACTTATTGTGTCTGAAATGATATCGTTACGAAGTTCGGAATGATTGTCGTCTGACGCGACTAAGTCTGTATACATTGTTACAGAAGGTTTTAACTGATTGTTACTTATATCTCTTTTATGAAAGTCAATGAGAATGGTATAAGTGTAGTCATCGTGCAATAAAGGTTCTTGCAAACGAGATTCTGAGGCACTCTCGTGAAAACCTCTGCCTTCGTCATCTTTTTTCTTATTTTCAGAACTAGTTGATTGAAGTGGAAAAGACACTGAAACACTACTGGCCATTCCATTGCTTTGTGTTTTACGATTTGACATTGCACGATATTTATTTGTCACACGTTGTGATACAAAATTATGCAAATTTGATGGTGTAGAATTTGGAGATGTGGGAGAGTCACTTGTGCTTGATTCTTCCGTCTGTTCATAATCTCTATCTATCATTCTACAACAGCAACAACAACGATGAAAGACAGAGCTGTGATCACCGGGACGTTGGTCAGATTCTTCGATCTCGTCATCGAGATAGGGAGACATAGTATCATTACTACGATACGTTGAACTTCGAAGATCTCCAGAGTTATTACTAGGTATACGCGCTTTTCTCTTTGAGACAAATTTTGAGGAGGCTTGAAGCATTGGCATTCTTTTTTGTCTTTTCTCTGTTTCACGATATATTTTAAAGTACAAAGCTGTCATTATTGTAACAGGAATGTAAAATGCCATTAATGCTGTTAATATAGTAATAACAGCATTTGTTGTTAGAAACTGTATGTAGCATTCTGTATCAGGAACAGTTCTTTCACCTTCGATATGAGGCCAAGCGAATATCCACGGTGTCCAAAGAAGAACAGAAACTAGCCATGCACAACCTATCATTATACCAACTTTTCTTGGCGTTCTATTTGCTCTATATGTAAGTGGTCTTGTTACAGATAAATATCTGTCAAAACAAATGATAAGCAAGTTAGCCACTGACGCATTACTCATCGTGTAATCAAGAGATAACCACAAATCACACATTAATGTACCAAGAGGCCAGTAACCCATTAAAAGATATAATGTATATAGGGGCATTGACACTAAACCTATTGTAAAATCGGCTACCGCTAGACTGAGCAAAAAGCAGTTACTAATTGTCTGAAGTTGTTTGTCTATTTTAAAAGCTATAATAACTAGTAAATTTCCTGCCATTGTGAAAATTGCAAGAAATCCTACAACAACAGAAATTGCAACCATTTCGTATACATTTGGCTCGCCCGGTAACGTGATATTTTCAGGAACATTCTGTGTAGTTTCAAACACGTTTAAGGTTGTTGTGTCAACGGTGGTATTAGTCACTGACATAGCTGTTCCTCTTAACTTTCATATCTGATATATCCAAACGATATCATAATTAAAATAACCATTTTTTTTTAAATGATGGTTACTATCATTTATATATTAACATTTAACATTTATTTATCATGCTGTATTGTTTGATCAAATTTCAATAAATCCACAGTATTTAGTATATCCGTCGACAAGATGATGATTTCAAACAGCTTCCTTTTCCGTCAGCACCATACTAGTTTGATATTCGTCACATCTGTAAAATTAATAAAATCAGTGCATTGAAGATGAAAAAGACAACAAAGATGTTAATGCTATGGAAGTAAAATATTGAAAATCATATATCTTTTTTTCTTAAGATATGTACACGAATGTTTCGTAAAAATGTTTTTGGTGCTTTAAGCCCAAGTTCTTTTATCTATAAAGAAATATTAGTAAATTTTTCGAGTGTGATCTGCAAAGTCAGGACAAAAATAGAACATTTTGTGTTAACATTTAAACAACTCGATTTCTTAAGACACATTATTTGTACCAAAACAAGATGTGCCCTACACCTGAAAATCAGCCTACCACATAAAATACAGTACAGTTCAAATAAGATAAGACAGTTTGACACCTTGAATATTGATTTTCAAAGTTTGCAGACTATGTACTTTCTAAATTAGAACTTTTAAGTAAATAAATAATGAAATATTCCCTTTTAAGCTTTTGCGACTTAGTAATTTAAAGCCAACATATTTTCAGACGACGGCAATGGTTATTTTTGTCAAGAAAAAATCAACCCCTAGAAAAGTTTTTGAAAAAACTGAAACTGCTGTACCATAAAACAAAGCCATATTCCAATTGTTTTGATGTACCTGTACAAATTGCTTTACGTTAAACTGATTATTAGTTTATAAAAGCTTTATTATATTCGTATCGTATCTATTCATGTTCTTTATGATGTTTATTTCAACGTTTTTGCTATTTTACTAGCTGTATGATTTGAATTGATTCGATATCCGTTTCATGTTTATACAGATGTTGCGGAATCATTTATTTTTATTCATTGTGTAAATATTTGGTCATAATAGACTAATCAACAGCATTGTAATAGTTTCTTTCATCATTTTTGATCTTCAATATAATAGTGATATCGTATAGCCTTGCTCTTTGGGACGTAACTGTTATAGATATTTAATCAGAATGATCGTCTGCTCATCGAAAGTATAAAAATTAATTTCTTTCTGATTTTAGGCGTATGATACAACATAAGAAATTAGTCCGTGGAGACCAATAAAATCAATAAAAACCAAAATTGAATCAGTGGAAATCGCAAACTTGGTTTGGATCTGTTTATGAAATGTAATGAAAGTGGTAAGGTTAGTATTGATGGTTCAATACTTTCCGTATTGGAATACCAATGATCAAGAAGAATCAGAAGATTGATTCGGAAAAATAACAATACTGAAATGAGCATTATTACAGCTTCCACAAAGATATAAATTAAAATGATAAAACAGATGACCACAACAAAGAAGACTCAGATTTTAAGTTAATCATGCATGAACTTTCGAAAAGTTCAACTCTCTTTTAAACTATTAAGTGGCAATAAGCTTTGACGTTGATTAAATTCCTGCTGTGGCATCGATTATGTTCCATTAACTAAAAAAATATGTAATGTATCAAGAAAAACTTCCATTAAGGTTACAATGATATCAATTTCTATCCTCTTTCGCCCGATTTGCTATAATTGATATATTCGATTTTTGTTTATAACGGATTACTCCATTAAATTAGAACAGTAAAGAAAATACGTTACAAATATGAAGAAAGTGAATTTTAGTCCTTTGCTCGCAAATAAGATCAATTTTAACAAGTTTCAAGCTAATTGAATTTGGTAGCTGTTTAGTTAAAAAAGACCTTGTTAATATTATTATCCCGTAAATTAATAATAGAAATTTTCAAACTAAAAGCAAACAAGTACATTTGTATTAAGCATGTTGAAGATTAATCTTAGCAGTAA
Source organism: Ruditapes philippinarum (assembly GCF_026571515.1). Classification (NCBI taxonomy): domain Eukaryota; kingdom Metazoa; phylum Mollusca; class Bivalvia; order Venerida; family Veneridae; genus Ruditapes; species Ruditapes philippinarum. Next base: position 290,610 of record NW_026866414.1, read on the forward strand.
TTATTCCAACATGTAAAAATATAAAACCATTCAGACAATAGTAAAAACTATGTATGTTCATTATCAAATTTAAAACGCAATGTGTTTTAAATATATAAATGATTAAATGTCATTTTGTTAAGGTAACGAGTCGCATAGATGAATGACGACTTTGAAATTGAATTTCGTTGGCAGAAAGACTAACATTTATTTTCTTGCAATTTTAAGAAAGAGCTATAACCTTGTTTCTGAAATCTGTAAACAAGCTGTATTTCACTGGCGCAATTCAAACACCAAGCGTTTTGCTGCCGTTGTCCAAAACGTCAACAAAGCGCAGCCGAAAAACATTGAACATTGACAATCGGGAAAGTGCATAGTAAAGCACTGACCAGAAACGGGGAAAGCCGTTGGATGCACAAAGAATGTCAACAATTTAACTTTAAATCCACATTTAATGTGGCTTAAAAGTATGAAATTTTGACTTACGTGTAGTTTTAATCTTGATGGAATGTTTTTGAAACTTTGTATCATCTTTAGTCTGAAAATATAGCAATAACAAAATTTAATTAAAACAAAAGAAGTTTGTATGCAAAATATTGTTAAGGAGTTACTTGTTTGTGCAAGCTTTTATTTCGACATTTATTCAATTGTAATCTGTAAAGTGCTTTTCATAGCAAAATCATGGTATCTACTTTTGTCGATGGTGCATTCTTCCCAGCCTCTTTACCGTTTTTTAATTTTGATATCAAAGTCTAAAATTTCTCATGAACTGCACGGAATTCAAGGCAGTAAATCCATTACATACATACAGGAAAATACATACAAGAAAAGCGTTATAAAAACTATTCTTCAACATATTGTTAAAATCATAAATTTAGACCTTTAATTAGTATAACAGATCATGGTAAAACAGAATGAAGAATCAATACAAATTGACGTCTCAATAAGATAAAATATGTTTATAAAGCCCTTATCGTAAGCCGAATCTTCACATTTATCAGATTGGTTCCTGTCTAGATATTGGACAGATTGTGACCGAGTATGACCTGAATCTAATAACTGAATGACTTAAGACGCTTATAAACCATCGATATGTTTGACTCAATTACAACAGATGAAACCCCGCGTAGTGAAAACCTATATGTTCCTATTGTTTGTCATTGCTGAAATAATTAATTACATTGTCTAAAAATTCGATCTTATTTCAAACAGACTTCGTTTAAACGCAATATGGCGTTAAGAGCAATGCATTTTCTTTGTTTTGTTTGTTTGGTGTTTTTTGTTTTGTTTACGGCGCACCAACACAATTTAGGTCAAATGGCGCCGATACAGGAAAGATGACTTTGACTAACCTTGTGTGTAACAAACTTCAAGCAACACCAGGTGTCAAAACTACCTCACCTGCTAGACTCCAGTTATTCGAACCCCTTCATTCGCCTCTTACGATTACGCAGGGATAAACAGTGGCTGCAATTCTGACACCTCAACCCTTTAAGGCAACCCCTTAGTCTCAGAGGGGAAACATTACCTATTACATTACAATGGATATCATATACTTCAAATGTTCGTACTCATGATGAGATATAATAGATTTTCTATTGAAATATGATTCTAAAATAAAATCTTATAAATTTTACAATTATTATATGAATTGCATATGATGATATCTGTGATTTTCAAGTAAGCCGATACTACAAACTACTAAAATCCGTTACGTTATTTCTCAGATGTCGTTTTGTCAAAAGCATCATTTTATAACATTACAGCGGTGAGTTATTTATTATTGATACAACTATCAAATGAAGAACGTTGCATGGCAGAAATTGTGCTACATTTCCATTACTACAATCGATTTTGTTTTTCAAACTAAAATATAGATATATAATACTTGTAACTGTTTCAACAGTGTCCGATTTTACAAAACTGGTCCAAAACATGTTTATAAACAGATTCAGTATAAAACAATTATAGAGACTTTAATGGAACCTAAAAAGAAAAAACTTCATTGATGCAGTTCATAACATACAATTATCAATATACAAATGTATAAAAAAGCAGCGCTAAGCCAAATATGCATTTCAAAACATTTTCAAAATTAGAATGCCCAACACAAAAGTCAAAAATAGGAAAATAAAGTTGATTCATTAGTACTTTCCAAGAATTGATATTTGGTCTGACGTAAATAGATTCTTAGTTTTTTACGGCAGTGATTTCATATGCTTTATGTTGAAAAATAATATAACTTCATGTATATCTATATAAATAGGTTATAACTACGTGTAAATATTATTCAGAATATCTCTTAATTGAATTAGTGTTGAGCCCTGTGTGCATGTTAAAATAGCAGTGAATTTCTGTCTTCGAATGCCAACCACCTGAGTAGCTATTTATTAAATTCAAAAAAAGATCTTAAACTATTGCTTTATGAATGTGGCCAGCCTGTACACATGAACCTATAGCTTTACGCAACGGACGTTATGTCGCAGTGTTTAAAATGTTGCCTCGATTGAGTAATGTTTCAGTGTTGGTTACTAGTTTCCCCAGTTTCTTTCGCTTTCAATAATTTCTTGGCATGTACCGTTGCCCCTTAAAGGGGAATTTTTGGAATCCAATTTAAGCCAGTGGCACTTTTCTCCATATTTTTATTTAGTAAAAGGGGCAGAGCTCCCAATAAAAAACGAAGCATGTCAGTTTTGCAATGTTTATATATTATCAATCATAAAGGTTCTTCTAGCTTGAGATCATTCCCCTTTCCAGATATGTTTTACTTAAATCTGTTCCTATATCAAAGGCATGATTAGACATACTTTCAGTCTGGAATCTATATAAAATGGCATTTGTAATAATTATGAAAGAAGTATGTTGCCCTGTACATATACATGTTGTATAACTACGCACTTGAATACTTTGTAGGTTTGGGTGTTCTTGAGTGTAAATAGCCCAATCATTGAAGCTGCACTATTTTTGACACCCAAGCTTGAGGACATTAGTTTGACAGGAAATACAACTCTAGATTAGAAATCATCCATTAATAAATCGATAAATTGATTAACTATTTACAAATGCCATAATTATATGGATACAATATAGAATGATATGCATTAAAGAACAAAATTAAATACATGGAACGTACAAAAACATATTTACATGTAGATCAAAGAAATTGTAACATCATTATGGATAACATAACGACATCAAATGAAATCAAATGAAATTTCTTAGAAAAATAGCTGTAATATGATATTACATGTGAGGCTTCCAATTTTATGTTAAGATAAAACTGATATAAAAAAAATATTGAAGCAATCATGTGTCCAAATATATTCCTTTACGATTCGATATTAATTTCTTTATAAATATAGTTCAAGAGAACAGTTCGCTTTCATGAAAAAAATATTCATGAAATTAGACATTCGCTTGTTAGAACATTATGATGTTAATCTTAAGTTTGTAATATATTTTCATTTTATTTGGAAATAACATTTCTATCATGACAAAAAGTTATTGCTTTCTGTGCTGAAACTTATTTAATTAAATGCTTTATTATATGAACTTTATATAGCTGCAATCTCATTGGTCAAAAAGAAGTCAATTAAATAATTTATAAAATCATAATCACTGGGTGTAATATCATATTCCTGGCTGAATTAGATTTTCCCAATCTAAATATAGACTGATACTCATTTAATGATCATACATCGTAGATTGTGCGCATAAAAAGAAGTGATTGTTGCATTTTGTTTTTATGGCATATTTCTCGATTAAAATGTTAGCACTTTACTATAATAGTTAAAAGTTACATCGCTATGGTAAGTATTAATTTCAATTACTTTTGTTTTCGCAGAGTCCGCGCAGTCGTTGACCGCCTGCCGTTATCTTGTAAGTGCGTCTTTTTTCCGCGTTTCATTGAAACAGAAGGCTGTACTTCTTGTGATTTTTTTGAATCTTAGCCTATTCATATTTATCGCCTCGGTAACTATGTCATCTGCCGATGAATATCACATCATATTTAATGTCAATAATTGTAAAATATTCTTACCTTTTTCTATTAAGCATATTATATAGAAAGATTGATTGTTATCACAAGAATTTAAGATTTGTCATGATCTTGGTGAATGTAACAAGAGTGAGCTGTTTGTATATGACGCAAATGTTCCAAAATATTATTATTACTTTTAAATAAATTCACCAAGAAATGTAAGCGCATATGATGTTACGTGTAAAAAAGGCATTATCGCGTTCATATAACCTTTACAAGTCTTGTAAATAATCTGATACCATAATTTAACATCAAAATAGGTGTTTTATCTGACGGTAATGTGGCAGATGATTTGCTAGAATGTGAGAGGAACTTTTATCGTTTGATATAATAATAAGAGCATTTTGTCATCAACTAATGTCATTTTGTTTGACAGAGATGATGTTTGCAAGATAGAAAGTTTCGTACTTCTCAAAATGTTGCCTATATATTGTTCGATACATTAAAATTTTGCAAGAAAAACGACAGCAACTGTCCATTCATTTTAAGAGTTTTTTTTATATCAGGGATAAGAAAATATCATAAAGAAACAGAAAAATCTGAAAACGTAATATATATCAACAACATTTTAAAAGAAAAATACAGGAGATATCTCAATAGTCTTTTTATCAGATATTTAAAATTGGGAACATTAATTAAACCACGGCATATATGGAAATGTTTCGCTTTTAACGCTCCTTATGCAGATTAGCCTAATCTGTTTATTTTATTTCAACAATTTTAAAATATGTTCTTCTCATTAGGCTGATGGGGTTGGTAGAACTTTATTGCCTAAATGCGGTTCATACATAAAGAACCGTATAGAGCCGATCCTTTATTCTTTTTTACTATTTTTGGTAGACATCTTATGCTCCCCTAGTAGTAAGCATGAAGAAGAAACCAAGTAAAATATTGATTTTTTGCACTCACTTTGTATAAACAGTATTTTTTAAAATAATTTTCTCGTTACTGGCGATCAAAGGAACATGGGAATTGATTTTTTAGCGTAATATATTGATAAAGAAAGTGTTTAAAAAAATTATCTGATAACTCTTTGGTGAATCCTCAAAAATACATATATGAAGGAACTGTCTATATACTTATGTGTAACATTTAAATGAAAATTAATTTGAGCAATAAAATGAATAAAAAGTTATCAGTATATTTTTTGTATCGTATAATAATAGATTGTTGCGGGGGGAAAAGGAAGAAAAATAAGATGATATGATGTTGTAAAATGAAGTATGATGAAAATGAAACTTTCTGAAAGTTAATGCATTGCTATTTTGCAACGTGTGCAATTTCTTATTATATTTTTGTAAATCCAGAAGCAAATGTTCAGACGTATTCCGAGCCTCCAGGGGGTCACCTACTTCAACGTTTGTTGCTATAGATAATTAGTGCTGTTGAAGCCATTCAAGGCGAACGAGAGATGGAATTACGCACAAACCTCATTGCAAGTGATCACTCATTTTCTGAAATCAGTTCTCACAAACATCCAAATTATTGAGATGATTTATCCAAAGATGAACATATATGATTGAATAAAGATAAATACATTTATTTCTAAAAAGTGCAGTTGCAAAAGCTATTATTGAGGTTCAATCAATAAGCACACAAATTGACTGAAAATCATACGACATTTTGTTTTCTTCATTGATAAATAAATCATACCATAGTTCGAAATGAATTATTCATATCTCGCCTGTGTTTAAACATATCTAAAAACCACTTGAAATCACATTTTGCAGTACATTATTGTAACAATGCATTTTATAGAGGTAGTCTTTACAATTTAAAACTTCTAACATACCATGGCGATGGTAACCTGTACTTGTTTATTAATACATGTAAATATATAAAATACGAAGGTTTTGCACTGAAAATAACCCATTATACTGCAAGAGTGACAAAGTATAACGTTCACAGTGTATTTCTAATTGAAAGCTGACCGATTTAAACTATTGTTTAAAACGCATAACACTAAACTGACTAACCAATAAGCTCTTTATCTCAAAATATATATTTAAGTTTAAAGCTCCCGTAATTAGTTGTAAATATCAACAATTTGTTGCCCTAAGATATTTTGAAATGATAAGCTTTATACGTTACTGCTACAATCGTCTAATGTTTGTACAATACTATGCAAATCCATCAACGTCACACAACATTAAAACATTATTGTCAGCCGTGGTGCTTAAAGTACCTGCTACATTTTTGCGTGTATTTTTTAATTAATTTTCTTTGCTAGAAGCTTTGAAACAGTCTGTTTTTGTTTTCATTATGAAACAGTAAGAGTTTAATAGATAACTTTGAATGAAATTTGTTTGATTCAATAATAATTTCAATATTTCCATTAAATCATAGTTATATAATAATAGAAACTAACATATAGTCCAAATAATAAAACTTTTTTAATTTTTTATTTATTCAAATTCAGTTTTATTACGAAGATATAAAATACTGATCAGTAATGGCATCTGGTAATGTAAGACTGTGTCGTTTTCAAACTGATTGATTTCATTTCATTTTCGTCGCCATTTTCTTGTCTTTAATCTTACTGCATCACATTCCGGACAATGATCAAACAATGTCAGATATCTCGTGTTTACCGAGCACTCCATTCTTGCTTTGGCATTTATTTATCACGATTGTTTTATTTTTGTGGCTTTATTTTCGATATCAACTGTGTGAAGTGATGACCTGTCATTCCGTTTTTATTTGCAGTGACATGAGCATGGCTGACGTCGCTATGTCGATAAGAGTGAAGACTCTTGTTATCACGACACGAGTGGTTCAGGTTTTTTTGTGCAATTGCATGAACATTTCCCTGTTGGAAAATAATTCTGAGAACGATTTTGAATCACAACGATATATTAACGGTGTGCGGACCAGCATACAGAAAATTATTACGGTGGGTATTTCAAATTGACTCATTGCAAGAAAGCTACCAATATTCTTTGAAAAAGCTTCCTTCCTTATTCAAAATTATACGTAATAAAAGAGCAATTATTCATCATGACTGATATATCATGACTGATATTAAGGTGCATTCCAGAATGTATTTCATTAAGTTTGTAATACCCGAGGTTAGCCAAAATCATTTTTCCTGTTTCGGAGGCGTATTACCTAAATTGTGTTGGTGTGCAAACAAATCAAAAACAGAAATATCCCTTTTTATTGTAGACTTTGTAATGATGCTCAAATGATAATCAAATCCTGACTATTATAAAAAAACATTTAATACAGGCATCGCGTATTCTTCTTCCCAAAATATCCATTTTACATCAGTGAAGAAAATATTTTGCACTTCCTATATTGCAAAACCCGTTATTCTTGTAAAAGTGTTGTTGTTTTTACCCTCTTTATAAACAGTTAAATTTTGCTAACATATTTCATTCAATGTCTTTACTATTAAATGCTTTCTCAATGACAGACATTTCAAATGCAAATTCTGTCAGTATTTTGTATTCATTTATATGACATGCAGAGCTGATAAGCGTCATGGAATCACTTATATCTAAAAAAAACCTTATATTAACTGCATAACATTCACATGAACGTATCATAATCCTATGAAACTGTCATAAATCAGGCATGGTTTGGTTATTTTTCTACTTTCAAATAAAAGGAAAATATCAAGTATATACTAAGAACTATAAAATGGAAAGTAATTGCTTTTAGAGTACCTTTGCAAAGCCGAAACAGATGAAATATACTATGTATTGTACAAGGACCCTGCTCATGTCGTAGAAGAACAAGGCGACATTTTGAAAACTACCAAACTTTTACATCTATTGTTTTCAAGCGAAATAGTTCATTATAATCTACAATTGAATTAAATTAATGTACGGTGACGAAAAAGCTAGTTAATCTCTTAATCGTAAACTGGATTGAGACCACCGGTTGTAAATTTATTATTGTCAAATAAATATCTAACAAAATATGTCTACGGTAAATTCCCAAAGTATTATTTTATACTGCGTTTGATGTTTCAAATGAATTTTATCTGATACAGGATTTGTTTATTGTTGAAAACAATAAATTATTCATCGCGTACACATGTCAAAATTTTACCAAAGGGTTAAGATAAAATCGTGGAATGTTTAAATCGAGTATGTCTCTTAATGCTGTACTGGAAGAAACATTTGTTTCCCTTTAATTTTAAAGTTTCAGCTGATGCATTATCAGATGTAGATAAGAATTCAACCAATTAGTGTCTAAAGTTTAAGTTTTAATCCAAAATTTTAAAACCCCCATGAGCAAAATCAAATGCATCTAAAACACATTATTCCTTTATTAATGGATATATGAACAAGTAATATTCGAGTATGGACTGAGTATCAAACAAAATCTTAAGCATGAATTATTTATATTTCTTCATTTTGGTCGCCTTTGCAGGAATTACCCTTTTCAGAATATGCATGGTATCTGTCACTAGACGAATTAACACACTGCGAAATATTTTGAATCAAATAAATGTATATAAAATGTGTATAAAAGAATAAAAGTTTCTACACATTCATAAATACTCGTCATGAACTATAAAAATGATAACATCTTGATAATAACGTCTGACCAAGTAGTGAATATGCTCAGGTCATAGTCACTTGGTTAGGTTGACAAAACATTGACCAATACCATTTTATGACACTTTATACAGATGAAAACCGAATAAAACGAAAGTACAATTATAGTGATACATTATTTTGAGAGAGAATCAAATAACTATTAAGAATTAAAAAACAAACCACACACAACAAACAAAAGAGACTCAGGAATAAACAAATGTTTTCTGCTACTTTGGATCGGCGACAGACAGGGTCATATAGCGTATCTTGATTGAAATCATAATGAGGGGATGTAGATGAATACATGATAATATTCCACACTTTGTTCAACCTTGCCAATACCAACTTTAACAAATTTAACAGAACAAGTGAACGAAGGAATTTCGCATTTACATGCAAATTTAAAGCAAAAAGGATATAATTTCCAAATTTAGGTATTGACCTGTCTTTAATGCTCAAGAAATTAATGGAAAAAGACTGTAGAAATAAAAAGTTTACATACAATTTAAGCTACTTTCGATTGCTCCGCTAAAATCAGAATAAAAAATACGTGTACCAATGGTAGATAAAGTTGGTAAGACTCTGTGTTTATAATTAATACAATCGGAAAAAGAAATCAGCCACATATGAATATACTTTCTTACCGATCAATTATGAAGAAACAAGCATCATGCCTCCGTCATTAATAGAAAATAGTTTATCAACAACATATCGTATACTTAGTTATATACTTACGAAAATATTTCTTGTATTTACATGAATTTTCTAGTATTTTTATTAAACAAGTCTGCATTGTTTTGATAATGTTTCAATGATAAAAAAAGATTTTATAACCAATTCACATATATTGATATATATTCACATATTTCTTAACATTTAGAAGTACGAGCACCATATTATTCTGCCGTTAAGAGAAACGTCCTAAAGCAGTTCACACATTATCAAATTGCATGATTTATATTTCTGAAATAAAAAGATTTAATCTTTATAAAAGAGACTTTGTTTTAAAGTACATATGTGTTTCATATGTGAAGTCATTGAAATAAATCAATTACAATTTTCTATATGTACAAAGTACTTTTGAAAATTTGCATTGATAAATGTACATGAATATATGTACATGCGAACTCATATTTTGCATGCGAACGCATATTTTTGCATCCTACATAAATCTTGCAGTAGCTTCAAACTTAATTTTCTGGAGATGAAATTAAACAAAGCCTTCAAAGACATTCACATAAATTTTAAATAATTGAATTTTAGGAAAGGAAACACCTGAGGAATATTTATCTTATAATTATCTTAGCATTCTGGTAGGATTATTCCTTACAAAAGCTAATCTACAAATATGGTAAGACAACCAAACACTATGTATCATGTTTCAGGGTCGGCTTAAGATTGAAGGGGTAATAAGTGCTTGTAGTAAAGTTCATGGTGCTTTGAGCCATACATCCTCAAATGTATAGCAATAATAATCGATCGATGGGAAAATAAAGAAATAACATTCTTATTATTTCGTTCTAATGCCTGCTTAAAACACAAATTCTAAATATAAAAAGTCGTGTTTTGAGAAACATATTCTTGTGTTCTTATTGACTTTATTTGACAAGCTTTTTTTAATGCTTCTTTTTGTGACATATAATACAACACAATTTGTATTTCGCCAAATTTAATATTTTGTTGAATTTGTATATGTTCTTTTATTTATTGACATTTCAGTTCAGAACATTCTTGTTACAGATAATAAATGAGCCACGTCATGACAAAACTAACATAATGGGTTTGCGACCAGCATGGATCCAGACCAGCCTGCGCATCCGTGCAGTCTGATCTGGATCCACGCTGTTCATAACAAGTAGAGAAACTGATAGCGAACAGCATGGATCCTGATCAGTCTGCACGGATGCGCAGGCTGGTCTGGATCCATGCTGGTCGCAAACCCATTATGTTGGTATTGTCATGGCACGGCTCAAATGTTCAAATATTTATGAGCTAACAGAATTGCAATTCGGAAATGATGATATAAACTTTGTTTTTGTTGTAATAATTTTTTACATATTTGACACATATGATACTAATAATATCTGTCATATTTTGCGGTTCGGATCGGAATATCCGTCCCGAGGTGACCCGCCCATTGGGCGGTAACGAGGCTTGCCGAATTCCGAACCGCAAACATATGTCAGATATTTTTTCTTGTATATTCTACCATATTCCATTATATTTTCAATTCTTTATCTTTAATTTCAATGGAAATTTATATAATTACAACTGTAACTACTTTCTTACAACAGCGTATGAATTACAACTTTATTCATAACGGTAAAATGACGCCATTCTGAGCGTGCAGCACGCGACTCATCCGGCATGGGTAAAACTCACGGAAACGCCAGTCTGATATGCAAGAAATTAATTCCGTATTTCTTCCATGGAAGGACCAAGTTTTATCTTATTCTATTTTTTCTAGTATTTGTTTACATCTTCTCATCAAATCCGACTTTTACTCTCTCCGCTGTGTTTCCTCACCATTTTTACCACTCAAACGGCAATAATAGTTAAACGAATATTTGATGTGCGTGTTTATTGAGCACTTCATACTTGCATCGACATTTATAGACAAGTTGTCTGCGTATGAATAATGCCTTCATTCTTGATATTAAGAGCCGGCTAGAAAGTTTTTTTAATGTGAAACTTTCGGGAAAAACATATAAAAACGAGAACAATATAAAAAACAATAAGCAAATAAAGGACATGTGATGGTATTATATTGATCTGTTTATTTTCTCCTACTTACAACACCTGCAAAACTTTATATACCATACACATAGGTATAAAAACACAATTTATTGTATATATTTTTGTTTCACCACGTTTATCAAATTACGTTGCATTGCATTATACTGGTTTAACTATATTCAAATTCTGGATTCTGCTTAAATTGGAATCTGCATGTTTAGACCAAAGAATGCATTGTTACACTACCGGCCATTACCCAATGAAAACAAAACAAATTGAACCTGTAGTTTTTATTTGTTTTTATATTGGACGTCCTCCACTGATCTAGTTTCACTATCTGATAATCGTTTTTCCGGGGTCTTTCAGAACAGTTATCCTTTATAAATGTTGTTCTCTTTCTGTCCATTATGCATACACGTAAACAAATTAAAGTGATGATTAAAGAGAACAACATGGAATATATTGCAAAATGAATATCAGATAACTTGCTTGTAAATAGCAATTCAATGACATCTCGTCGATCCATTTTACACATACTGATCAAAAACGTTCACATTTTACTGATAACAATATGATAATCTTTACGCTCTTAATATAAAGGTACTTGTTTTTGGAAACCTTATAACGTTGGTTATTTATCTTTCGAATTTTTTGTTTTTGTTTGCTTGATTTTAGGACATATATGGCATTAATTGTAGAGCAAAACCTTCAGTCCCTTTTGGAATTGTCTGTTATGTCCGAATGATGAAGTAAATAAATCTAACATGCTTAAAACATCTTGCTATCATTGTCATGATGCAGTAACTAATATGCATATAATAAATAATCTTGGCGAAAATTATAGCAATAAAATATTAATTTAAACGGATTATTATGATTTAATGGTAGAAATTGATAGGTTATGCATATAAAATCTTGTAAACAACAAAAGTTCATAAAAAATGCACTTGGTGTGACTGAATCTGTTCATGAAAGATGATGTAAAAAGCCATAAAACTTAAAAGTACACCAATTTGATATTTAATAAAAGCATGTTAAATACTCCCTTATGAAATCCGTATGTGTTATTAAGAACAAAAGTTACAAGACTGTATGGCATGACATATGCTCTAATTATAAATGAAGTGTTTCTAGCATTAAAACCAAAGACTGACTGAATACTTCTTAACAGATATTATTAAAGAATTCAAATCATTCTGCAGCAATATTTTTGTAAATAATCAAATATCAAGTGTTAGGCACCAACAAAAACTGATCAGTTAAATGTTTATTATAGCGAGTATCACTTGATGATTACAATAAGCAGATGCAATAAGTCGGAAATCAAGAGGATACGGAGTTATATTAATGTCTTGAGAACCAATTTGTCTCCATAGAATGAACTAAGAGGCGATGTTAACAATTTCACAAATAGGAAGTAGCCACAATTATTTGAAACGACGTTTCATGAAAAAAACTATATTCATGTTAGGAATTTTATAAGTTTTTCTTTTTCAGACGAAATCGTTTTGAGATCGATTAGACTTCCTGTAAAATTTACAGGGAAGAACTGAATTTTAGAAGGATTTTCATGGGTCATTATAAAACTGAAATCCGGAAATTTCATTGGCCATTCTAAATTTAGTATGATAATCTAAAGGATCTTTCTGAAATGTTTCATTTATTCTCTAGCGAAGATCTTATTCAACACAACATTTTAAAATGACGAGACGACCAATAATGTCAACGATCCCGGAAAAGCATGTGCATACCGAAAGACATCGTGCAAGTTTATGTAGTTTAACCTCGTCCAAGTGTATTTTAAAAGACACTTCTTGTTTTATATCTAGGTAATAGGTGTCGTGTTTTTTTTTATAATTACACAGTTAAAAACGACGCTTATAATGTGATCAATCATACTTTTAATTACTTTATAAAGCAATTAAAGGTTAAAGTGACTGTTAACAGCAACAATGAAAGTTCACATTGTGTGAATGGATGAAAATGTCTGTCTATTATTACATATATATCTTATCAAATTTAAATGCTCTACCCGGATATATGGAGAAAATTAGTAAAACATTTATTTCTTTGTTCAGTTGTGATTCCATAGTTAGATATATTCCAAAATAAATTATTGTTACCTAAATTCTTAAGAAACAATTTTTATCTAAAAGGACCTTCACTGAGGTCAAAAAGCCTAAAACCATTACAATTGAATTCTTAAATAGATTTAGTAAAGCACTTAAAATGATAAAATCTCAAAAAATATTTCCGGTTGTGTTATGTCAAACCTCAGTGTGATGATTATACACGAAACTCCCCATTTGATTCTCGTCACCCCCCCCCCCAAAAAAAAAAAAAAAAAAAACAACAACAAAAAAACAACAACAAAAAAACCAAAAAAAAACAACAACAACAAAAAAACAATCAAACTAAAACTGAATCATTTTGAATTGACTACCGTAAAAAACTTGCTGATTACTCATTGCAACATTCATGTTTTTATTTCAATTTTCTAACGCCGTTACCAAAAGGTTATGTTTTGGCTACTAGGTGGTCGCCAATAGTTACAAATAACAAAACTGACAATCTCAGGCATTTAAGGTTAATATTTTACCTGCAGTGTCTACATCTTACCAGTTCAAACCTATTGGTTTTGTATAATACTTTACTTTATCAAGGAAGAACATTTATATTATCTTTTACGTAAACAAGTTGATACTATTTTAGAAGGTGTTTTCACCATGATTTGTAAGTACATTGCTATTTAATTGCTTTTATCACAGACCTGAATTGTTGCAAAGATATATTCGGCATGGTTTTGTGTTCTGCATGACGTTATGAGACAGTTTAGGAATCATTATGTCATGAAATCTTTTTGTAGTTAAGGCCGCTAAGATAATATTTTGACAAATTCTTGTATTCTTGTAATCGAAATTACTTTTGTATCGAACAGATGAACTTTGATAGTCGGTTATTATTAGCTTCGATTACGGCCATTTCAATTAAAGTAACACTGAATTGTGGCTACTTTATGGTGGCTGAAACAATAAAAATTTATTCTGAACTAATTAAAAAGAACACAATAACATCACCGAATATGGAGTTTATTAAATAGATACTAAAAAAATATTTTATTTTGAACATTGACTTAAAGAAGGGGCAAGTTTTTAATGAATGCAGATATCGTAGGTATGACAACTCAACACATACGTTTTCGTCATATGACGTCATTAATTGTTAGTAAAGGAGCACATATTCAATCTAAATTTATACACAAAGATTTTTATACTTCACAGGTGTTAAGTGCCATGCTGTCAGCTATAAAAAGTTGCCCCGTACCTTTCTTCAGTGTTGTTATATTTGTCTGGTCTTTCGGGATCAATAAGTTTTGAAAATTACGCTCAATCCGGTGCTAAGGTGCGTGGTGGATATTCTACATGTTCATTATCCCTCATGTACAGACTCAATCAAACCGAGTCTCCAATTTTACATGTTACTTTGTAGTTTTTATTGCTTGCGAGGGAACAGTTTTTTTTTCCAGATTTTCAGTATTAAGCCTTCGTACAAAAAAATGACATAAAATGATATGCTCACACCTCTTTACGTATATAAAAAGATCAAATTTTTATGTAACAAACAAAGTCGTTATCCTCTGTTGTATAATAATACAAACAACATTTCGAATAAGTCATTCTGTATTCTATCAAAATGCTGGACACTCTAAAAGACTTGTCAATTGTTTTTAGAAAGTATTCCAGACAGAATGTATCATCTCCTGCCAGAAACCTGATACGTGTTATCTTTGCTGACACCTGTAGGAAGTTTTATAATAGAATTTTTGCACATTGCTTTCCTTTTTTGAGTGGCACCATTTTTTGTTTTCAATGTTTGACGAATGCGACTTTTGTAGAGGTAGCATTATGTTTCTCACCGATAAAACGTTATTCTTGTAAATTAAATGTTATGAAATTAAGTGAAAATGATTTTGAGAATGAAAATGATGGGGTTTGTTTTTCACCCAGGGAATGGTAATAATTACGGAATCACCGACAGCTTTCCTCTTATAACAAAAAAGCGAGAGAGCGATTCGCAGTATTGTTCTTTTTTTTATTTTTTTTTTATTTGCATTGTTGGGTCATATTTCAGGTTTTAAATTGGTGCTATGCACTTGTTGATTCATCATTTTCAGAAATTTGTTGATTTTTAATTCTGCTGAAATATTACAATCGTTATAAGCATTGATCAAAGTATTCTGAATAATTTCCAAATATTTAAATGATTAATATATCAGTATAACAGTAAATTTGATGAATATTTATATTTCAGAGTTCATTTACATAAAACGATGATAGCGACTTCAATAAAATATTGAATGGTTTTTAGTTTGTTCAAATATTAATAGTTCTGTTAAAAAACTGCTCTTTCATTGAGAGGTGTTATATAATTCATTGTCTAACATAAATAAACCTAATTGAACCAAGTTTAACGTACTCTACTTCATTCTATGCTGAAGAGTACATTTTACATTTTTGTATCCCGCTCTTAGATTAAAAAAAAACAAAACAAAAAAACAAAAAAAACAAAAAAACAATCAGCTAATGTTATTAATATTAACAAACTTTTTCAAACTATTTTCAAACAAATGGTGTTTCATACAAAAAGTGTGTCATATTATTAACATATACCGATATTTGAATAAAAGTATGTTTACACACTATAGTAAATACAATTTGTGTTTTTCAGAACAGAAAATCTTTGTATCGAACTCGGCTTTATGAGTTAATACGTAATGATTTTGAAAAGAACGTTTTGTTGATATACATGATAAGTAAATCATTATATCTTAACTTGTAATTTAACACATTTTCCGAACCTGCAAAGACTTTCATTTAATATATTGTTTATATATATGGAAAGACAACCTTAATTTATTCGTATTAAATATTATATATGACATTGCATGCAAGAAATCACATTAATAAATAACATCCTGAAATTGTTAGAAACTTGGTAAAAAAAAGGTTAAATAATTATATGCAATGTGTTATCTACTGAAACCATTAACTTTAATATCTAGAAACTACCTTACTTTTTAAAAGGAAGGCAATATAAGAAATAAACATGTCAGTTGTGTGCTTTACTTCTTTCACTACTGACTGGCCTAGCAAGAAATACTTGATATACATAAAACATTAATGTTTATTGCCGGTGAGCGTAATCACATAAATCGATGAATCGATGAAGACCTACATTATTGACCTGGATAGATAAAGAGCACATCAAGGCTGATTTCTGATGATAGTAAGTACTTTGGTAGTTTGTAATTAGTTCAAATAGGATAATTAATGGTTCAGTCAAGAGCTCAACTGGAGACATGACCATCATGATACATTAGTTTTGGCGTATGTTAACAAAAACAAGCGGGAAGGCATATTTTGGAAACATCTTAATTGGCGGCAAACGTATGCCACGAGAGTTGGTATTTTCTAGGAAAATGGATGTGCTCATTTTTATGTTACTTAATGTATTAGGAGAATGTTTTATCATTTTGGAAAATATAGGAGGGGCATGGAATGGTTTAAAGTTAACAACCCATATATATTGTTTGTTTTTTTCGACAGACATCTAACTAAATTTGATAATTGGCCTTAATAGATTTCGAAGATAAAAAATATTCCCTATTTATATATATTCATATCAGGTGCTATATATATTCTATACATATATCCAGGGATATAATTCTCAAGTAAAGGGACTCCACTAAGTGTATTTAAGTTGGTCTATGTAAGGGTTTCAAGTTTTGTGCTTTCAGGCTTTCAGTGGTGCTCTTTAAAGATTTTGAGTACATGTATTACTAACAGAATTTTTCTAAATTAAATTAAATATTTCTATCAAATATACAACTACACATTACTGAGGCACACCAAAAACACAATTAAGAAAGAGATTTTTCTAATAAAACATGATTAATATATAACATTTAAAGTCAAATATAAAACCTTTAATTTACAGTAGTAACACATTAAATATCTGTTTCGTATAGTTACTATTTAACTGATTTCGCTGACAGTACGACATTTATACTTTTATTGTCTGCAAACAATCAAATGAAGAGTTCAATAACAATTTAGAAATATCATATCCCTCTGAGGGAGGTAGACCATAATATTCACCCAAATAATGTACATTACATCGACGCGTAGGAAGACGTTAAGTACTGTTCGTAGAGTTGATAATTATTGTATTTAATTTTATTTCAATAAATATAGTATTAATAAAACCCCGTTTATTTCTAGATTAACGATATTTACCCTGCTACTGTCTATATCATCAGCTGGATAAAGCCTCGCCGGATAAACTTATCTATCTCCAGTCATTACGTCACATGATGACGTCACAAGTTTAGCAGCAAAACAAAACTGCATATAGATGTTTTTTATTGCGGAAAAAGAAGAATGAAACCATTTAATGATTTTAAAAACATGATTAAAAGCAGGATAAAGCTCGCCAAGATACAATTTCTAGCTCACCGGATAAACCATCTCCATCCCGACATCAACCATGTATTCTCTATTTATGCTAGTATGAAAGGCATTCATTCTCAGGTGGAAATGTTATAGATTGAAGAATGGTGCATTTTACACTGGCAAAGTCATATGAGGTATATAATAAATGAATATAATAATAATAATGAATAAATAATGAGGGAATGAATGAATAAATATAATAAATATACAAATGAAACAAACTTTCGTTAACATTTTATGTTTTGAATGCTATCAAAACTGATTAATTAATGAAGAAACTCTACAATATTGAAGGAATTAGTGAATGAATGAATAAATATAATAAATATACAAATGAAACAAACTTTCGTTAACATTTTATGTTTTGAATGCTATCAAAACTGATTAATTAATGAAGAAACTCTACAATATTGAAGGAATTAGTGAATGAATGAATAAATATAATAAATATACAAATGAAACAAACTTTCGTTAACATTTTATGTTTTGAATGCTATCAAAACTGATTAATTAATGAAGAAATCTACAATATTGAAGGAATTAGTGAATGAATGAATAAATATAATAAATATACAAATGAAACAAACTTTCGTTAACATTTTATGTTTTGAATGCTATCAAAACTGATTAATTAATGAAGAAACTCTACAATATTGAAGGAATTAGTGAATGAATGAATAAATATAATAAATATACAAATGAAACAAACTTTCGTTAACATTTTATGTTTTGAATGCTATCAAAACTGATTAATTAATGAAGAAACTCTACAATATTGAAGGAATTAGTGAATGAATGAATAAATATAATAAATATACAAATGAAACAAACTTTCGTTAACATTTTATGTTTTGAATGCTATCAAAACTGATTAATTCATAAAGAAACTCTACAATATTGAAGGAATTATATCAGACGAGCCTTGATTGGTCAGAGGCAGATCGCTATCAGGACATTTGTACGTACTAATTAACAATAATAGTTATTTTATCTTGATCATAGATGAAGATAAGTGCGCTTATAACATATAGCAAGAGTTATAATTAGCAATGATAGATAAAATGACTACATAAACAAAAGTTTTCTTAATGACTTGTGTTGTTAATTGATAAAACAACCATGTTGATCTGAAATCTTATGAATGAAGGTATGTGTTTCTTGTCATTCATAGATGAATCATATCTGTATATTGTGCATAATCAATTAATATCTTATGTGAATCAGAATGTATTATTCTCTTCCAAGTCAATATGCATATTCTTTTCAGTCAATAACTTCAAACAGTTAAGAAATGATGAACGTATGTCAAGTATTTTCTTCCCATATTCTGCCCATTCATAAAAGCCAGGTCAGAATCTTATTCCATGTTTGCTTCTATAATTTCTCATTAGTTCAGTTTATTCCTTTTGATAGAAAAGTTCATCATAAACGCATTGTTTATTTTAGGGAAGATGCAATATGTTAATAAAGAAAGTATGGATAAAAGTGACATTATGCCCATCCAAGGTTTTATAGTGAGTAAATAGGTGAAAGTTAAAAAGGATTTGACAACATTCTATCAATTATATAATATACTTCGCATAAATGATTAATACTCACGTGGCCAAATGTAGGAAATTTCTGTATGTATCCATCGGAATTTAGCAGTAACGTTGAATTAAAAAAAAGTGTGGGGTTGTCTTTTTTATATTTTAGACATATTCATTTTTTTATCCTTAACATTTTCCAAAATAAATGTTCTATCAATCACAATTTTAACAGTCAATCTTTTGAAAAATGGGTCAATTCAGCAGTACGTAACAATGAAAAAATACGTACAATGCCACTTGAATATTTTGCGAGAGGAAACGAAGCTCATTTTATTTTTAGATGACTTTATAATTTTGATGGTCTCGCTACGAAATAATATTTATTATTTATATGTTAAGCATGTTTCCTCGTAGTGACCTTTCAAATGAATCTACGTCTGAAACCCATCTCCCGATTGATGTAATGTGACATGAATAAGACATTCTATCAATGAATAAGACATTCTATCAATAGATAAGTCATGTCTATTGAGTGCTGATTCTTTGAATGAAACAAAGTTACTGATTTACAAAATCACAAGAATCTGACTCGTAGAAAAGTCGATATTTAATCATAACGAAAAATTGATAAAGCCGGCTACAAACATAAAAAAAAACATGCGCGTAAAGTGCAAGAAATATATTGCAAGACATTTTCATTTTTAAGATTAAAGTATATTTACTTGTTGTAAAACGAGACTTTCATACATGTATCTCATCAAACAATTCTTGTATCAATAAGTTTTAATTGTTAAATAAAGTGAATAAGTAATTGTATGTGTATATTGCATACTTAATAATAAGTTCTGAGTTAAAAATTGTTTTTACTAAGGATATACAATAAATGTGTGTGAAAATTGACGAAAATCCACAAAATAGAAATATTATCACTATTTAAAAACAACTTGTAAATCACAATAAGAGTGGGAACAAAAAGAAAAAGAGAAGGAAACCTTAAAAAAATTTATAAGCAAAACTTTTCATAAGCTAACTCAGTTTAACTACGTTTGTATTAATTTGCTCGAAGTGTTTGCTCGATTCTAGAATAATTAAATGATAGGAAAAAATGGGATGTCCAGAACAGAACCATGCCAATTATAAAAGTAATTATAATGACGAAAGTTAAATATTAAGAATCGATTTAACATTACCAAGCTGTAAAATATCATACAAAATCTACAAATCATTGAATAATTTTACATCTTTGTAAAAAATATCATCTTTATATAATAACTTTTCAAACACATTCTTCGATTAAAGTCACGCTTTTGTAGACACAAAATTCGAGTTGAAAAGAGATGAATGCATACTTCTAGCAAGAGTGATTGCAGATCCGACAATATGAAGCATCTATTCAAGAATCAATAACAATACGTCATTTATCAAGTTAATTTGTTTATTCTGATATTCAAATCAAGAGGGAAATGATTAAAAAATGTTTTATTCCATGCCTCTGCTTTCTAAAAGTAAGGCAAATGATCTATAAATTTTATACAGAAGTAGAGAACGCTTTATGTGCAATTATTCTTTTTTTATGATCAATAGGAAATATGATCAAACGATATTTGTTCTTGTATGACAGAATATAAAAACGTCTCGATTTCAATAAAATACAAAATGTACTTTGTTACGATAGGGAGTTAAAACAGTTCGCGTTTTAATTTGTTAGTTACGATATGATGAGGGCATGTCAAGGCAAAGCATGCAACGGAAGCCTTCTTGCATTATCCTATAGTTGGTAGTCATTTTACACTAGAACTGCTATAACTGAGATAAATATTTAGTTGTCTTGCTCAAACAGTCAGACTTGTCATTTGTAATTGACATTTGAATATTATTAATCAAATGTTGTTGAGTTTGTTGACGGCTGTTTACTGTGATCATTGAGAAATCAATCAAATTTGCCAGAGAGAATGACAGTATAGTTTATATGTGAAGGATCGTGAAATAGTATATTAAATTGTATCTATCTTTTTGTAAATCTTAAATAACTAATATAAATAACCTTTTTGCGTAAAAAAAACTAAAAAAATAATAATCGTTTCGTGCTATAACTGACTAAACTTCGGCAAAAAATATTTCTAGAAGTTGTTCATTTCATAGTTAATTCCAAGGTGTTCATTACATATTGTACTAAATTTAATCATTTAAACGATTGCGTGCCGTTCTGGTTTTATAGATGCTATTTCTTTGGGTTGTTTCGTTATTATAAGTCTCTAGGAAAAGAATAAACAAATAAAATCAATCTTAATAATTTACCAGATTTAAAAAAAGTTGTCAGATGAGTTTCAAAAATGTTTGATAATGAAATTAGAGAATTATAATATTTCCGAAATGTATAACTTTGAAAAGTGACGCAATGAAATATTAAGATAGTAAGTGTCCCAAATTCTTCTAATAATATTTCTCATTTATGATTATTTTAAACTAATGTTTCCTTTAAATTAGCTATTAAATCGAAGTTTGAAAAAGTCGAACATACGAGTTTAGTAAAATTACAAAAAACCAAGATAAATATGTTTTTCGTCATCATTGGCTTAGGAAAAAGTGCAAATAATTCAAACATTGCCATTTTTTATTATTTTTTTTGCAGTATCTTTTTAATATGATTATTTATTTGACTTTAGAAGGTAGACCTTGTTCTTAACTCTTAGTACTTACAAAAACAAATCAACTAGGCAGACCAGTTACGCAACAGTTAATATAGATATGTTTAAACTAATTGACAGCATGTTTTCCCATTGTTTAATTAAGATTTTATATAAACATAAGAATCTTATTCTGTTTAACCTAAAACAATGGTCCAACTATATTGATATGGAAATGATATATACCTGTATTGTTAGCTAATGGTTAGAAATAGTTATGATTACGTAAATTATCTTTTCCATCTATTGTTCGTAAATTACACAAAAATTAGTTGATTTTCTCTCTGGTTTATTTTTCCCTGTTTCTGCTTAATGCACAAGAAAAATAATAAACAGCCACTGGTTGTCTTAACTTATACCAAATTCATAATTCTGAAGAAAAATAGGGTAAAATACCGCTTATTGCTTCCATTTAATTCATACGATTATCATCTTTCATATTCTGTTCAATAAATTTATCTCTAAAATAAGATCAAATCGTTTCAGAAATAAAATGATTTGCTTCGTTTCATAAAATAAACACCGGAACATCCCTACCTTTAATTAATATTCCCACTTGTAACAGAAAGAAAAACGTTAATCCGTAAAGTAATTCTCTCCCATCAAATTATCTATCACTCTTGCGAATACTCAATTAAATTTGGCCCTACTCTAGCTAGTCATGATTGTAACGTTCAACCATGTCATTCCAGAGAGCATATCAATCAGTGTCCAGCACTTATTGTCCAATCAGTAGAAACTACGAGAATGCCGTAAGCAGTTATATCTACGAGGCAGCCAATACTTGTTACTGTACGAGCTACTTTCATCAAACGATAGCATGTATCAATATGTAAGTTATGTAAAGTCTACACAAAACAATTCCGATACCATAATGTTCGTTAAACTGAGAAAATCAAATAAAAGTAAACGCCACATGAAAAACATTTATAGGATTTTATCATTTTAGAAGAAACCAAAAACCGGGTAGCATTTTATTTCATTTCGATTATTAAAAAAGTGAAAAAGCTATATACCTGATAGATGCATGGTTACGATATAAAATATTGACAAAAGGTGGCAATGCAGTTTTTTCAACTGTAGTCATGGACTGATACCATGTATAAAATATTGGATTTTGTGAAACATATAAAAATGATAAAAGGAAAAATAATAAAAGATATCAAAGTTTGGAAGTTCGAATAAATTACGACCATACTGTAAATGTAATGCAATCATTAATGATACTTGTACGATGGTTATTATATAAACGCACATTATATCTCAGAAAAACTTTTTTTCTTCCTTTTTCTTCTTTAGACTGGATATCATGAGTTTTATAACGTTTAAATAAGGGTTTTAGAGCATGTAAGGTGTTTACTACCTGAAGAAAGTAACACTTAATGTGACATTTTTGTCATAGAAATTGCAAAATTTAAACAATGTAGTATTTTGCCTTCCATACGAAATGCTAAATTTATGTAATTAAACTAATTGTCAGAAAACAAGAGAAGCAAAAAATGGTTCAGGTAATTTGGTAGTGGTTTACTTTTTGAAAACTATATCATATTACCAAATAAAAGCAAGCTTTTGAGAAATAAAAATAAAGGCATATGTGGGACATAATTAGCCTTTAAACAATAATGATTCTATTTTATTTTATGCAAATGTATTTGCGTCACATTTTCATCATTGAAATATTTCTTTTTTGAATACATGTAAAAATATGCAATGATTGACTGCATTTTACAACATTTCGATGGAACAATTGCTTCAAAAAATGTGTTCTATAATGATTTATAAGAGGGTTTAATTTTTAAAGACATTGACGTCAGAGAAAATACTTACCGTGCAGTGTTCATTTTTTGTTGCACCATTGACCGAGGTAAATCAATTTCCAAATTAATACAGAGGTGCGGTATCTATTGGGTTGATCTCATTAAATTACAAATGCATATTTCATGCATTTAATCACACTTTTATTCATCAATCTATGAAGTATATATATCCATTCTTGCTGACTATTCAGCATTTCTGATACAATTTGCAGAAACACTGTTGATTTATATATCTAATTTTGAATCTAATCGATCAAACGTGCGTCATTTGTTCATAATTAAATTATATTTTCATTAAAATTTGTTTGATAACGATTCAACACTTTACTAATTAACAATGCTGATAAATTTCCCTACAGTCAAGCAGTTGATTAAGGGGAAAAACTTCATTTTTGGAACAGTATGTTGGCGTAATACTACGATGTGGGAATTCGCATTTATGTTCTTTAATTGAAATGAAGTTTAATCAAGTAATAAATACATTTTGTATGGTTCTGGGAAAGGCGGAAAGTGAAGTGCCTGAAATAGCAAAAGTTACTTAAAAATTAAAATGAATGTAGTAGATACTTTCTATTGTTGTTTATGTATGATACTCTTGCTGTCCTACCTACCTTTGAGCCTTGAATGTCATGTGACTCCCTGTTAAACTAATTGTAAAACCGCTACAACAGAGGTATGGAAGCCACAATGACAATGTAATTTACAAATTTAACAAAATATGGAATAAACCTTGCCTGTATTTTGTATAAACCGGTACTAAATAAAACATAATAAATGAACTCATATGAGATTTTTTTTGTGATGATAATTCTGCAAATTTGTCCTTTTAACTAACTAATTGTTTTTTTTTTATAACGGTCTCTAATAAGTTTCATGAATTAGTTCGTTACACTAAATTTCTAGTTGAAGAAATTATATATATATATTTGTCTATTAATTCCATGTTTATTGATTTAAGGAAAGATGTAAGGTTACATTGATTACCTATTTCGACTTAATGACTTCAGCACTTGATCATATGAAAAATCAAATAAATTTGTTCAGTAAAAATATAATTCAAATTAATGCTGCGAGCTGGAGAATTTATGAACGAATTGGCATATAAAAAGCACGATTTTGGCGGTAATATTTACTTGGCTCTTTACAGTTAAACATGATATATGGTATTTCATTCACAAATTTCTATGAAATAATTGGTTAAAAAACACCAAAACAACACATTTTTTTTTTTTTTTTTTTTTTAAAATCTTTACTAGTTTCGACTGTTGTCTTCCTTTTTTTTAAAAATCTCTACTAGTTTCGACTGTTGTCTTCATCAGAATAACGTACAAAGTATTTGACGTCACGTCCGTTAGGACGCCAACGTAAACGTGACAAATTTGCACAAAAAACGTGAATGTAAAGTTATAAACAAATAGATATGGATCAAAAAGATACAGCGGGTATTAATAATAGAACTATATTTCTACAATATAAAGCAGAGAAAAACGATAAAACCCAACATACCTATATGTCAAAATATATCATATAATTTTATATATACATTCACTGGGAATTAGCGAGAAAGCATTACTTTAATTAGCCAGCAAGTTATCTAGAATAATAAAAAAAGATAATAATAATAATATAATAATAACAACAACATTATCCATTACATATAATCATCATCATTACCACCAACACAAATAATAATAATAATAACAACAACACCAATAATAATAATAATAATAATAATAATAATAAATAAAAAGAATAAATGAATAAGTGAATTTGTAAAACTAATTTGTAAAATAAAATCATAAAATAGAAGGGGGAAAATTATTTTTTCAAAAATAAAGGGAGGTAATAAAAACAGCAAAAAGTACAAGAATAAACAATTTGCATACAATAATGAAATATTTTATGAAAAAAATGATATAAATAAGTAAAAATAATGAAGAAAAGTGTAAAATAATAATAAGACAAAACATTAAAAATGCATGGAGAAAGTTTTAAAACAGTTGCTATATATTATAATTGCCAACTAAAATTTACAATGTGAACAATACACTGGCGTTCAAATTGAATAATGTATATTCACATTCATTCCCAGTGAATGTGTATATATAAAATTATATGATATATTTTGACATATAGGTATGTTGGGTTTTATCGTTTTTCTCTGCTTTATATTGTAGAAATATAAAATAATTGAAAATACATAAAATTAAATAAAACATATACTAGATATGTCATGGATGACCAGTTTAGTTAAACATATATGTCTTAAAGTGACATCATGTCAATCCAAGTGCAAACGGTGAGGGTAATGGTAATAGTCAAAATATTTTTACATTTTGCCATTCTTGTTTATAATTTTTTATGTTACAATACAAAAGTAATCAATAACCCCGCGTGACCCACGGAAATTCCTATAAATATCATTCGAAATGTCTCTGATTTAACGAAAAGAAATAATGCAAGATAGGGAACCGACTAATTGATATCCTCAAGGGACGCACTGAAGGAAATCAATTAACGTACTATTCGCTGTTGTATAAGTAATAGAAAGAGCACCGAAACACGAGGCTATCTGATTTGTACGAGGGGGCGTAGCCCCCGAGTATTAATCAGATTGCCGAGTGTTTTGGTGTTCTTTCTCTTTTGTATCATAGTCAAACATAAAAGCACGTTCCCTGTTGTCACAATATGAAACCCCGGCAAAAATGAACCAATGAACGAACATCTGAATATGACATTTCTGTCGCTTTCTCTTTCTCTGCCGTCACAATATGTAAACCCCAGCAAAAATGAGCCAATCAATGGGCATACTCTGGAGTGCGGGTAACTAATACCCGCACTCCAGTTAACGCACTGTGCATGTATATGTATACGATTTAACCCTGACACATTTTCAACAGAAAGGTCTCCAAACTATGATACAAATACGATTTTTTCTATAAATTGATGGCTTGATATCTTGGAACGAAAGTATTCCGTGCTAAATTGTTGATTAGTATCTATATATCCCCTCGTTTAAACAAATTCGTCTTTCACATTCATATTTTGATGAAACAAAAATGTATTTCCTACAAAAGATTTATATTAATTCAACTGTATTATAACGCTATTAATTAGATGTTCTGAATCTTGTTTCTGAGTTGATTTTACTATGCGGCATTACACGACATGACGTCATCAAAGCCACAGAGTAATACACTCTTTTTACTTGCTTGTCCGTATTACATTGATCTACGAAGAGAATATTTACCTAAATACTACTGCTCTTGGTCAAATGTACACAAATTTAAAATGTTAATGAATAACTCACAACAGAATGTTATAAAGAAATTATCTCAATTTATTTACTATGCAACTTTAGCTAGAGAAACAACTGGTAGCTAATTCCAACTAATTTCAAACATTAATTATAATAGTCTTAATATTTATTTCATGACTGTGATATTATATATGTAATATTACTTTTCTCGTATTTAGATCTTTTATGCATTTGTTAATATGTTAATATGTTTATATGTATGTATACACGCCATTATTGTTTATGGCAATAGACATTATGTTTGTGCCTTAATAAAATCTTGAATCTTGAATCATATGTAATACGGATCGTCTTTCTTGCGCTTGATGCTTGCAGAAGATACAGCAAAAATGTCGAAAATAATACTTTTAATGTTATGATAATTGTTTAATTTACGTACATAAATGTACATTATCTATCGTAAATATTTGACTTGACAATTAATTAGGCTTACAAATTGAATAATGTATATCACATTCATCAACAAGAATACCACAAACATATTTAAAAGAAAAAGAATTGACCATATATGTTATCAATATGTAACTGTTTTAAAGACGCATCATGTCTTAGAAAAGAATACTTTTATTTCTTTAGAAGGGCCAATCATGATTGTATTAAATGCTATTTAAAAATGGATTTAAATATATAAGCTTATCGATAATTGGTGGTAAAAATTGCTTAATGGGAAATTATGTGTCGTTAATGTAGCAAAACATAAACAAAATGGTAAATTTGACTTCATGCAAAATACGAAATCACTATAACTGACTTATTACAATAAAAAAGCAAAATGAAGCTAACGATAGAAAGCTATATAGCCAATGAGGTTTTATTCAGAAATTATAAAATGAAAACTTAAGCTTTTCTGGAGAGGATACTTAAAGGGCCTTCAAACAAGTTTTGTTTAAATAAAGGGATCCAGAAATAAACATATATTTCATCATAAATTTTTTATCATGATATCTGAAACTTCACATATGTTCATTCATAAGCTATAATGCTTTGAAAGCAATAAATGGGTATATTTCTTTGATCAATAAAATGTGCGCTACTTTTTAATTAATTGAACAATTGCATATTAATCATTACATTTCATCAAATATATGAACCAAGTTTTATAAGTATTTCATAGACATGAGTTATTTTATAAACATATTCTCTTCAGTCATCAGCTGCCCTTTTAATGCAGTTGTTAATAAAGAATTGAGTTTATGAGCTAAATGAGACAATCTAACAATTTCATAAACTCATGTTCACTCCAGCTCGATAATGTTTAATGACATAAGGTCAATGACATCTGTTCATAAAGCAAAACTCAATAAGATAAATACCAACAGGAAAGTACTATGTAGGAAAACTTTTCCTTAATCAAAGTCAGCAAAATCGATATCGATTAGTGACATAATCGGCCTAATCATTATAACGTCTATGAAATACGTAATTATTGACATGTTAAGAATTGTCCTTGGTTTGTTTTTATATTCTATGTCATGTGACATGACCCATTATTTGTATATAAACTTTATTTTATTTTATTGTATTCTACTCTATTGTATTGTATTCTGTATTCTATTCTATTCTATTGTACTTCTATTATATTCTATTCTGTTCTTTTCTATTTTATTCAATTCTTTTCTATTTCATTTTATTTTATTCTATTTTATTCTATTCTATTTTGAAAGATTAACACGACAAACTTAAGGGGGTCATTTATGTTATAGAGAAACTGAACAAGAAAAACATTGAAACAACACATTTAAGGGCATAATTTTGCGACATGTAACAAAATACAAAATGGGCTTAAATGATTCTGACATATATTCCTTAAGCATTAAATTATTATGGCAAGCTCATCACTAGTTTAATTATAGTGAACTGTATTGTAATGGTCACATTGTAAGCCAATGACTTACTAATATAACTGAACTTTCAAGATTTGTATTCCCATGCAAAATTGTCTCTTTAAATAGAAACTAAAATGTTAATTTCATCAATATGGATATAACTTATTTGTGGATATAAATTATTTTTGAAAACAATTTTATACAATTTCAGTTACAAACGTTTAATAAATATATTCACACTATACATGCACGATTTTTTATGCAAAATAAACCGAAACGTATGTATGTATGATAGTCAAATATACTGGTGCAAACAACGCACATTACTTATATGTTGACAGCTCAACGTTCACTACAGTAATGCTTGACTTTGTTTAGACATGTGCAGTGCTTTGTTTTTCATTACAAAACTATATTTAAAACAATTCTTTATATCTAAAATAGAAATGAATGAAGATGAATGTAAATATATTCATACTAATTTTGTGTAAATACCATTTCATCATGTCGTGATTTATCATTGAAGTAAATGTGCTTGTTTAAATTGAAGAGATAACAAGAAAACGTGCATCGTTGGTTTTAAGATAACAAGTGCAATGAAAGCATTATAATGGGAAAGAGTTCATAGAAATCTAGCTTTTTCAAAGATGGCAGTTAAACATGTTCATTGATTATAAATCGATGAGTACATAAAATCTTCAAAATGTGTAAAGACAGAACTTGTGTGTATTGAACTTTGAAATAACAAAATCTTGATAATTCGTTGATATATCTTAATCGAATTTGCACATAATGTAGACCAGGAATCAATAAAATGACATAAAGTTATTAAAAGGAATAGTTTATACTACTTTTTGAAAAACAGATGTTTCCAAAAGGGTAGGGTTACTTTTGCGGTTTGTTGTAAGCTAATGCTCGCATTTGCAATTACCGGTATCACTTTATAATTCCATAGTCTATATATGCTGAAAAATCCTCTACAAACTGGGCAATATTGTAAACATGTTGTTAAATAAGTAACAACTCAGTCGGGTGAAGGGGTGTATACGGCTGTTTCTATAACCTATTTTAACAGGTTATTTTAGTCCTTTGATATCTAACGGTCTAATTTGTGATTTATCAATGGTCATCAGACAACATATTGTGTCAATATAAGGATATTGAGTGAGTAAAAATATTTGTAACTGCATAAAAAGAATAACTTTTCATCTTTCACAATTCAAATTTACACATAAAGCACACTTTTAGCTTTACAGCCAGCTAACAAGTAAATTGTTTGTTTGTTCTTTCTATAAAGAAAAGTGTGTTTTATCATGGATAATCAAAAGTAATTTTTCAATGTTTTTGAAAAAAAAATGTATCTTAGGTGTTTTTAGATGAACATCCAGACAACATTATCAAATTGAATAAAAATATTCACGAGAGACATGACATACATTTAGAAAAATACCTGCCTGAAAATCATTTTGATTTAAAATCAAAATATAGTAGATCATTTACAGTAAACATTTTATATGGAACTAAATTTTAAATACATAAAATACTAATAAAGTTTTTTAGAATAACATCATTACATGATGTATTTCCTGTAACAAATATGATCGTGTATTTTTCAGAATGTGATCATTTTACAAGTTTATTTCTAATTATTACTTTCATTCATTTACCTCTTTTTAATAGTGATATATCAGAACAATGCTTTCTGCTAGGCTTTTACCCAAAGTACATTCTCCATAAAACTATATCAGGTATAAGAGATAAACTACTTTGTTTTGTAATAGACATGGAGATTAATAAATGTATGTATATCTGTGTAAAAGATTATAAATATCTTTTTAAAAAAGCCTTATTTTGTGTTTTATCGATTTTATAAGTAACATAGGTAAACCATATAAAAGATTTTAAATTAAAATGTTATTTAATTATGATCTCAAGGCGAAGGCTTCAATACATCAATTTGAAAATAATTAGATAAATCGAACCTGTTCTACATACGTTATCAACAGAAATATTGAGGAGTACGTAGGAAAAACGTAATTGATTTGATTAAATCAATGCATTCACTTTTGATATTTTTTTCTATGTTATTTCTTCCTGTTCTAGTCCGGGTAAATACTGCGACCTAACACTTAAATATTTCTACTGTATTGCATTTTTACGTAAATAGTTGTGAAAATTAGTCATATTTCGTGACTAAGAAATTTGTATTGTAACATAGGTGGAACAGTTTTACATCTGATCACCAGGTTTATTTTCTAAAAAAAATGATATTATAATAAATTATTTGTCAATGTGTACCACGCAGGGACATCACCAGAGTGACTCTGAAAATTCTTTGCACCTAAAGTGCTTTTCGCGTCTTAAATATCTTTTGGTTGAATAGTAAAAAAGTTAACATCCGTGTTCTTCGGAAGTTATTTGAAGGTATTGCATGGGATTAATAAAGTGTTAAAATGAAACAAGCAGACGATTAAAGCATGCAACAAAGAATTTAATCAGTGAAACATGATAGGTTTGGTAGACAGATGTAGGATATCATCGTAAATGCACAGTCAAAAACAAGAAAATGTGAAGAATATTCTAGGTACAGAGAATCATATTTCACAGATCAAACCATATATAAATGGGTTCGTGTTTTGATTTCTAAATGAAACACAGCTTATTGTATGTTTATGACTGGTATATTTCACCATTTGCTTAAAAATAAAGGGAAAATAACTTCTCAAGTACGCTTACAACTTGCAAAGTAAGGACAGTTGGTTTATTATTATTGTTAGTTCAATTCAGTTACAGTTAGATTAAGTTGAAATTTTCGGGTCATCGCAGTATATATTCGGGGTAATATAATATATAACTTGGTTCGTTGGTAACAGTAAATATCATCCCTCATTAAGACATTTTCATATAAGATATGGTTATATATTATTTATTCTTTTAGCAAAACAATGATGTATCTACCAGTCATAAAAATATAATTAGTTATTTTTTTATTTAGAAATCAAAACATAAACATATTATACGTTTATGATATGTGAAATCTGATTCTATCTTGAATATACTTCATCACCTTTTATACTATCCATTACAATATCCTACAGCATTCTATTGCTAAAGATCTGTCAACCACAAGTTTCATGTTTTACTGTTAAAATTCATTAAATAATTATTTGTTAGATCGTCTTCTTGATCAATTTTGACACATATTCACATGCAATAACTGAATTATCTGGATGTATCTGGCCATTTACTGTTTGTAGCGGACATCGCAAAAAAGAGGAAGATTCGATATTTCTTTTTTCATTTTTTAGTCACTTGGTAAGAATATTTCCCATCGGCCTATGGGAAATTAACATTTCAAAAAGTGAGGGTACACATCGTAAACAAAAGATAAGCCCAGAAAATTATAGGTTTAAATAACCTTCGTCATGTAAATCCTTAGGCATTATTATATGCTATACTTATAGATAACACAAAGATGAAACATAAATGATACACTAAGGATGAGGGGAAACTGATATGCAATTACACTGTGGAGTATATACAGACCTGTCGATAAAATGAAACAATGTAATGTTCCCAAGATATTTTTTACATTGTACACATGCCTGAGTTTAAGTAATATCCTTACTTCCTCGTAATTAAGCCAAAGGTTATACTTTGTAAAACAAATATATTGACATTCTTTGATAAATATTAGATTTTTGATAAATTAACATTTTACTTTTCTACCCAATTCTAAGTTACACGTTAAGCACTGAAGAGCTATTATATAACAAGTTATATAAATAAGATCTATTTATAAAAACATATCTTAAATTTAATAAGATTCAAGACGACATTGAACAAGTTAAATATAAACATCAGCAAATGAAATACTAGCAACTTAGATGGGTATAAAACAAAGGCAATATTCACGGTCACATCATTTTATCTTTATATTTATGTTTTTTATACTATACATGACATATTTCACATATAAAGTTGTTATTCTTTTGAAAATGCATCGCATAATTTCGTATTTATTCCGTTTTAATTTATGTTGATATGTTGTAAATCTCACTTATTTATTTCTACATTAAAGTAACAGTTTAATAATACGGGAAACTATCATTTAAACTCATCAATGGCTTAATGCTAAACATGTATTTTCTATGTTTAATTTTATAGATACTGGTGAATTTATAAAAACAACCATCTACATATTAATTAATTCTTTAATGCACATGTATGTCAAATATTACAATTGTCAAAATCACAAATTGGTTGTATTGAAAATGACTTCTCGATGGTTTATTTTAAAACAATCATAATTTCTCAATGTTAAATCTATAGTGGAAAAAGGAAAGGTTTAGGTTACAAGTAACACAAAACAATGACGATTTGAGAACTTACTCATTCAAATAATGTAAACGCCGATAAGAGACAATAACATCATACTTTGTAAATGATACTTACAAAAACGAAAAAGACGAATGTCAATTTCAATGGACTTTGAGACGTATTAGACAGATATTGATATGAATTAACTTTTACAATAACAGACGTCTTTGTTACAAAAAAGTAATTTCAAATGAATCACTGAGTTCGAAAGTTCAAGTCAATTCTATTTCTCTCTAAAAGGATACTTTGCGGTCGGTAATTCTGGTACATTTAGATACCAATTATATTGAATTTCGGATAAAAGCTTGAATGGCATTATCTCTGCTACAAATGTGACTTCAAATAGGGTATGTCACAAATAAAACCGTTAGTGACATTTGTATCGGACAGAAACATTCTTGTAATATGTCTATATTTAAAGTTTCAATTAATATCTCGTATGTTAAGCATTTTAGTAATGGAGCGGGGTTTGTTTTAACTGAGGTTAATTGCTCTTTCTTTTCCTTTTCTTTTACATTTCTAAAATATCTTAATTTTTATTCATAAAATTTCTACATTTTTTAAACATTCCTGACATATTTCTATATAAGAATTTTTGATTATATATGTTTAGCATTTTTGTAATACTGGTAATTGTTCGGAGTCTTTGTTTTTTAATGTTTTATTTAATTGAGACCAACAGATCTTTCTTTTCATTTCTTTTTCATGTCTTATGACATATTTTAATTCTTATTCACAACATTCGTACATTTTATGCTGTATCACTTATTGTGTATACTTATCATTGAATAATTCATTACTATGCTAAAATAAATATTTTATAACTGTTATTACCCCTGTCCTATAACATTTTCTAATGACGTCTGAAAAACACTTGATATATTTAATAGTTTTTTATGGAATTGCTATAGCGGATGTGTTTGCGTCATAATAAAATAACGTTTTAATTTAGTTCAGCTTTGTTTATTGAAAAAAAAGACACTTTGATTAACAAATAGTATTGTCTATCATAAGAGAATTTTAAATGACATATAGAATTTAATATAATCCCAATAAAGTAATTTACAATGTCTTGGTTTTCTCTAAATGAAATGTTATCCATTTATAAAAACAATATAGATTCGGACACATTTATAATGAAAATGTAAATTTGTTACCCATTTATAAAGACAATGTAAATATGTTACCTCTTTATAAAACCAATATAAATATATTACATTTTTATAAAGGAAATGTAAATATGGTTCTATTTATATGTTTCCACTGCTTACCAGACACTTATTTTCGACATTTCTGAGATATTTTTTGTTGGCACTTGCATAGCGAATCATAACTTATTCACAATTTTGTCAACAGAACGATTCAATTCAATTTAATATTTAAAACAAGAGTAATAGATATATAAGATATAATATATGTATTAAAATTAACTTAACTAAGTGTTCGGCGAAGTAAACAGAAAATGATTGGCCTTCCATCTGTACAATGTGTCATCCTTGAACAAATGGCTAAACATTATACTAGTTATCTGTTATTTTGAGTCATTGCATTGAACCATAGTTGAGAAATATGAATGTAAAACGTGTCGGTCTAGCAGTAGAACCAAGTGTATACGTGCGTAGAAGAAAGAATAAAAAACATTCAGATGTATTCAACATGTATGAATGATAATGATGTATTAATGATTCTATATCTTCCATACTGTTTATGTTCAATTGTCCTGCTATTTTATAGCACATTATATGTCATTAAACTTTTTGTGGCTTCCAATAAAACTAATTATTTATAACATAAAAACAGAGGCATTTTGTGTATTTTGAAAGTCCATTCATAAAAAGAAGGAATAAAAAAATTATACGTTGATACCACAGTGACAGACGAAAACTAAAGAAAATGCTTAATTTTAACAGAATTCGTGTATAAATATTGCTACGACCTACATATTATTATGATTGTTTGAACCTTAATTGCATGAACCTTGTACATAATAGGTAATTATTTCAAGTATATCAAAGCTGACAGAAAAGCATCATATTGTACAAAGAAACTCTCTTTCAAATATTGTAAAAAACATTTACATTAAATAGTTTCATAGTTTCTTTTATTGTATCCGGCCATGTCATACATTTAAAAACATTTGAAATAATGATTTGAGGACAAATTTGTGTTAATTCTACATTCTAACTTCCTGTTATTGAAAGATAAATTCATTTAAAACAGCCATAGCTATTAGATGCCATATATGTCACTTAAGTACACTTACACTCATGCTTTAAAAATAACACTCATGCTTTTAAAATAACTAATTGATATCCTCGGGAAAAGCATTTATTCGAGACACCACTGCTGTATCAATAGGATTTCCTGGGCATTAACGACTTAATGCCTTGGCTAAACTAAATTAACGAATATCAAAGTTAGAGTTTAATTTGTAATATAAAACATTGTAACAGAATACTACTGTTCACGTAGATAGCTACAGACGTAAACAAAATTTGAAACGGATAAACAGGAAAGTGTTAATCCTAAAATCTAGCCATCCACTACCTTAATGATTCTAAGTATCCTTAATATCAATATACTCTAAATAAAGAAACATTTACAACAATATTTATTAAATCGGTGCATATAACCAATATTTAGAGTAAATTTTATTGACTTCAAAAAAGGTAGACACAAACTATAAAAATCATGAAATAGACAAAATATAAATTTTTTAGAGCTTCATCTTTGCCAATATGTGTATTGATTTCTTTCACGTATTTAATGAATTATATCTTTTACAGATTTAACTTCCAATTTAAATCTTATATCATATGTACACTAAAACGTTCACACAGTTCGAACGACTGAGCTGTTTTCATTGCATGTACTTAAGTTTTGATACAAATTATGTATTTTCCTCATACTATTAGTTTAAAGTTAGTTTTGGAATCAAAATAACTATTGTCCTGCCGAGTACATCTGTTACGATTATTTGGACTATTTTCCGTACTTTGATGAAAATACATACAGCTTACATGAAAACGGTTACTGTTTAAAATAGTCAGTCCATTTTTAGACTCACACAACAACTTGCACTTAATCACTATCAGTCGTATAGTTTGTTTTTTGTTTTTGTTTAATTTACTTTACTTTCTTGACTTAATGATCTCATACAAGAATGAAAATGCAACAGGGTCAGTTTGATAATAACCTTGTTACAGATGGCGATTGTCCTGTCAGAGTCTCAATTCACAAGGTCATTACCACATACCAAGACAATGTCAATTTGGAACCATTTTATGAAAAACTGTTGCCTTAAACAATGGACGAACCCAAATACCAGAAAATTTAGGAAAGCAGGCAGAGGTTAACTATTTAATGCATAGCTATTAAAAACGTCGTTTGCTGGTAATGATTGTAGCCGATTTATGTATATTTTATAATATATTTTATACAGTTTACCGACCTGTCCAATGATGATGTTGGAACCTCGGACATTGTCGTTTCAGATGTTTAAAAATTGACCATCATAATTAAGAAATATTCAAGTTCAATGTCATACATCAGGTAAAGTTATTACGGTAATTTCCAAGATACGAATTAAACGGATGAACTTGGTAAAATTTGCTTTCCAAGGATATATATTTTAAACCTTTTCTTGTATGTTTTTTATTTTTGTTTTCTTTCTGGTTCGCTACTGTTTTAAATGAAGCTAGTTGCAACTTGTTAAATAAGGAAAGAAGACTTTTAATTTTTGCAAAAAGGGGAAAATTTTTTTCCCCTTTTTTTTCAAACACGCTTTCCTTTAGTGTGGAACATTTTAATACTTTTCTTTGGGAATAGAAAACGTTTTGAAAAAAATTTCCCCGTAAAGAGAAGACATGCAAATGAATCAAGAATTTATGGGTACAATGAGACAAAATTTATCATTCATTTTACCCGTGCACGAACTAGAGTTATTTTAAGTTGATTTGTTTGTTTTGTTACAATATGATTACCACTTTCTTGCCAAGTAAATTAAAAAAAACTCGAAATTGCCCAGCCCTTGAAGTTTGGTTAAA
Source organism: Ruditapes philippinarum (assembly GCF_026571515.1). Lineage (NCBI taxonomy): Eukaryota > Metazoa > Mollusca > Bivalvia > Venerida > Veneridae > Ruditapes > Ruditapes philippinarum. Next base: position 328,030 of record NW_026866414.1, read on the forward strand.
CTATCTACAATCGTATATATTAAGTAAACATTAATTTCAGTAATTTAATTAGTAAACATTAATTTAAGTAATTTATTACTATATGAAACTTTTTCAAAAAGAAATATTGCTGATTTTTTCTTTTCCGTTGGCTATTTTTTTTGTTGTTTGTAATTGTTATAGATCTGAACACATCATCTTTTTATTCACAATATTAAAAGGAGTTCAAATTTCAGCGTAAATGTTTTGGTAGAACTGCAAAAAATATGTATACTATGTCGCGAATTTTAAGACGTATGTAATTATATATAAGTTTGCAGAGTGCATGATATAGGGAGGAATGCTTACCAATTTCGATTTTCTTCTCAAACAAAGGAAAATATATGTAAAATCGAAACAATAAGTTTTTTTATTGATTTTTAATATTATAACACAACTTAAACTCAATATACCATTACATTATTAATAATTTTAAGAAACCAAAGCTCGCACGTATTAATGGCATTTTTGCCCTCCCCTTTAGAAACATTTCCCAAAAGAAAAACATTAATTCCATGCATTTTCACTAGTGTAAATATTACAGAACTTTTTTACTTTTTATACAATCTAAAAGGGGGAACCCCATACTTTCGGGAAAGGGCAAAACAATTGTTTAAATTTAATTCTAGATTTTGTGATCATTCAACATAAATATTATCGTTTTTGCATAACAAATGTGTTCATTTCCAATCAATTAGACAAATTGTCAAATGTTTTATTAGTGAATCTTTAATTTGCAAACTAACATAACATTGCTGTTGGTTACATCGCCAATGTTATTGGTTAAAAATAGAAACAACGCTTCATTTTTTAAATTGTTGATAATCAAAGCTGCGATATTTCCCCCTAGGAAACAAAATGAGCGAAAGATTAGACGATTGCTTAATTGTTTTAAAAAATTCTTTTTGAGGGAAAAACCCCAAAGGGGGAAATTGCTTTTAAAAATTTAAATTTTAAATTTCCTTAAATAAAATTTCCCAGTTTTTTAATGTTAAAGATCTAGGTTCTAAAAAAGCTTCAAAGGAAACAGGAAAAGTATATTATTTAAAATTTCTTATTTCTGTTTTTTTTGATTGGTTTTACTGATGGTTTTATTTTTTATTTCTATTTGGCATTTTGAAAAAACCCTTTTGGTTTTTAATTTACAAATCTTTGTTAAATTTTCAAGCTTTTAAAAAAATTTTTGCTTTTTAAAATTGGCAAAGTTTAATTCTTTTTCCATAAACCGAAAAAGGTAAATTTTTAAAAATTGGCCCGTTTTTTTAAATTTTTTTCCCGCCTTTTAATTGGTTTTTAAATTTTTCTTCCGGGCCTTTAAAAAACGGCCCAAAAACTTTGAAAAAAAAGAAAAAGAATTTTGAAAATTAAAAATTTTTTAACACTTAAAAAATTTTTTGGTTTTTTAAAAAATGTTTAAATTAAATGGGGAAATTTTGGGGGAAAACGTTTTTATTATTTTTTTGCAGGCTTTTTTTAAATTATTTAAAAACCCTTTTCTGTCCTTAAAATAAAAAATTTGGGGATAAATTTTTTTGGCTTTTTCAAGGTCTTTCAATTTTTACAAAAAAGCTTTTTTCAATAATTTAAACAAAATGAGTGAGGAAAAAAAAATGTAAAAACGGCATTAAAAGAAAAATTTTCACCTTTCCCCCTTCTTTCCCAACCCCAAAAAACAAGTTTTTAGTTTTATTTCTAGTTTTTCATTGAAGGTTTGTTTTTTTTAAAATTTTTAAATTTCAAAAAAACCCCTTTTTTTTTCAGGAAAATAACAAAAAAAACCCAAAATTTTTTCCCAAAGGGTTTTTAATTTAAAACCCCCTTTTAAAGGTTTTTAAAATTAATTAAAAACCAGCAAAAACTTTTACCCAAAAAAGAATAAAAAAACAAAGAAGACACTTTTAAAAAAAATTTTGCCTTTTTAAATTTAAGGGGGGAAATTTAAAAAAAAATTTTTATTTGGATTTTTATAAACATAAAATTTTATAGGGAAACTAAAAATGAAAAATTTGGGGAATAAAAAAAGGAAATCCCTAAAAGAAAAAACATTAAACACCCATAAAAATTTAAAAAAATTTTAATTAGTAAATTGGTTTGTTTTTTTTTTTTTTGGTTTTTAAAGAAATTTTTGGAGGATACCAAAAAATAACCCAAAAAAGAATTTTTTTTTAAATAAAATTTTCAATTTTTTTTAACAATTGGTTTTTTTCCAAAATTTTCCTTGGGGAATTTCAAAAATGTTTAAAAAACCCGGGAAAAATTTTAAAAAACCTAAAATTTTGAAAAAAAAATTCTTTGAATTACATTTTTACTTAAACATTTGTGAAAAATTAGGCATATTTCGTGACTAAGGAATTTGTACTATAACATAGGGTAACAATAATTTTTGAACAGCATAAAATCTGATCACGAGGTTTATTTTATAAAAAAAGGAATGAAATAGCCTCCATTTTTTTTGCTCAATTCTGCCTCTCATTTTCCAATGTTTACTACAAAGAGGAAATCACCAGAGTGACTATGAAAACCCGAAAAACTTAGTTCTTTGCCAACTAGAGTGCTTTTCACGTCTTATCTTTTGGTTGAATAGTAAAAAAGTAAACATCCGTTTTTTCTTCGGAAGTTATTTGAATTTATTTGCATGGGATTAATTATGTGTTAAAATGGAACAAACAGACGATTTAAAGCATGCAACAAAGAATTTAATCAGTAAAACACGATAGGTTTGGTGGACAGATGTAAATGTACAGTAAAAAAAAACAACGTGAAAATGTGAAGAATATTCTGGATACAGTTACAATCATATTTCACATATCAAAAACCGTATATAAATGGGTTTGTGTTTTTTTCTAAATGTAACACAGCTTATTGTATTTTATGACTGGTATATTTCACCATTTGCTTAAAAATAAAAGGGAAACTAACTTCTTAAGTACACTTACAACGTGCAAAGTAAGGAAAGTTGGGTTGTTGTTATGATTGTTAGTTCAATTTTGTTACAATTAGATTGAGTTGAAATTTTCAGATCATCGCAGTATATATTCGGGATAATAAAATATATAACACATAGGTTTTGTGAGTAACAGTAAATAATATCCCTCATAAAGACTTTTTCGTAGAAGATACGTATAATTATATATTATTTATTCTTTTAGAAAAATAATGATGATATCTACCAGTCATGAAAAACATAGAATAAGCTGTGTTTCATTTAGAAATCAAAACAGAAACCTATCTTTTCTGTTATGATCTGCAAAATCTTATTCTATCCAGAAAAGTCTTCACCATCTTTTTTATATTCTATCCATCACCGGAAAAATGATTTTTGACAATGTGGAATTACAATATCCTACAGCATTCTATTGCTAAAGATCTGTCAACCACAAGTTTCATGTTTTTTACTGTTAAAATTCATTAAATAATACTTTGTTGCATCAAATCGTCTTCTCGCTTAATTTTGACATATATTCACATGCAATAACTTCCGATGAAAACGGATGTTTCAACCAAAAGTTATATAAGACGCGAAAAAAGCACTATTGGTTACATGGTTACAAAGAATTGAATTCTTTGGATTTCATAGTCACTCTGGTCATAACGGTTTGTAGTGGACCCCGAAAAAAAATAGAGGATGATTTAAAAAAAAATGACGGCCATTGTTTCTTTCAGAAAATAGACCATGTGACCAGAATTTTACTGCTACATATTATTGTTATCTTTGCATCAGTACAGAATTTTTTAGTAACTTGGTATTTTTACTTCGTTTGTTTGTTTTGGGTTTTACGTCACATCGACCACCCAGTAATAGGTTTCATATCGCGACGTTCCAGCTTTACTGGTGCAGGAAGACCTCAGGTGCCCTTTCGTGCAGTTATTTCAGCACGAACTGGCACCTGAGTAGAACCACCGACGTTTCGTAAGCTAGCTGTATAGCTTTCCTCACATGAAAGAATCCAAAGTCCCTGTCGGGATTCGAAAACCCACAGCGGTGAGGATTTTACTTCGTATATTTTCATCAACATAGAGTATATTTCCCATTTGGCCGATGGGGAAATTAACATTACAAAAAGTGAGGGTAAATAGTAATCATTTGCTACTTAGTTCTAGATAATATCGTACACAAAAGATAAGCCCAAGAAAATTATAGGTTTAAATTACCTTTCGTCATGTAAATCCTTATGCATTGTTATATGCTATACTCATAAATAACACAAAATGTAGATGAAAGATAAATGAGAGAGAAAACTGACATGCAAACATGCTGTGAAGTAATATATATAAAGCCCTGTCGATAAAATGAAAGAATGTGATGTTTCCAAGATATATTTACATTGTACAAATGCCTAGAGTTTAGGTAATATCCTGGGTCCCTCATGACTAAGCCTAAGGCCATACTTTGTAAAATCATTACTGACATTCTATGTGTGAAAAAAAATGTGTTTGATAAATTTACATTTTTACCTTTTTTTCACCCAATCTAAGTAACGCCTTAACTACGCAAGCATTCTTAAAGTTATATAAATAAAGATCTATCCATAAAAATAATTTACAGCATGGTTTTTTTTTTAAAGGATAAGATTCCAGCGACATAGAACAGGATTAAAATGTTAACCCCACCAGCAAATGATTTGTATCAAATGAAATTTTACTAGTTAAACCTTGATGGGTATAAAACAGGGTTTGCAATATTCACGGTCACATCATTTATTTTTATATGTTGGTTTATTATACTATACATGTCATATTTCACATGTTAAGTTGTTGTTTTCTTTGTGTCTTTTTTTAAACGTTTAGCATAATTTCGTATTTATTCCGTTTTAATTAATATGTTGAAATGTTGTAAATCTTACTTATTTTTTTTTGAGTTTAATTATGCGGAACAGAAACTCAGATTTTGGCCTTTTGCCTAAACATATATTTTCCTATGTTTAAAAAAAAAAATTTTTTTAGGGGGAAAAAAAAAAACCCCCCCCCAAAAAAAAAACTGGGTGAAGTTTAAAAGAAAATCTACACAATTCTTTTATGACAAGTGTTTTAAAAATTTGTCGAAAATCACAAATGGGTGGTCTTTTAATTATTAAATTGAAAATTACTTTTGGATGGTTTATCTTTTTTAAAATTAATCATTTTCTCAGATGTAAAATCTTATGGTGGAAAAAAAGAAGTTTAATTTCCAATAACATTTTGGAAACTTAACTCATATTCATATAATGTAAACGCCAATAAGAGACAATAACAGCTTACATTTTACTTTGTAAATGATAATGCAAAAAGAAAAAGACGAAGGTCAATTTTCAATGGACTTTGAGACGCGTATTAATTGCAAGACTGGTATTGAATTGGACTTTTTACAATAACAGACGTCTTTGTTACAAAAAAGTATTTTCAAATGAATCAATGAAGGGTTCAAAAAGTTCAAGTCAATTCTATTTCTTTTCTTGCGGGTCGTAATTGGGTATCTTTCCTGGTACTTTTTTTAGTACCAATTATTAGATTTACGGTTTTAAATACTTTAAATGGCATTATCACTTCTCAAGTTGACTTCAAATATTGATATTACATATAAAATCGGCTGCTTAAAATCCGTTAGGTTGAAATTTGTACCGGACGAATCTTCTTGCCATATTTTTATTTTATACTTTTTATTTCAAATTTATATATGTTTTAGCATGTTTATAATACTAATAATGTGTGAAGCTGTTTTTTTTAAAAAAATTAAAACCTTTTGTTCAAGGATCTTTTTTATTCCTTTTTCCCACATTTTATGAAATTCTTAAATTCTGATCTTTATAATATTTCGTACATTTTTGCTTTTTGCCAAAAAAATTGTATAATTATTCCTGAAAATTCGTTAAAAATGGCCAAATAAATAAATTTATAACTCTTATTTTCCTTACCCTATAACAAAATTTTCTTCTGGAAAACGTTTGCAGATTTAACATTTTTATGGGGAATTGCTTTTAGCTACGTTTTTGGGTCATAATATAAATGGTTTTTGATTTCAATTTTTAATGGTAGTATCAGGGCCTTGTTTTATTTTCAAAGCACTTTGATTTCAGAATGGTAAATGAACATGATATCATCGTAATAAAAGTAGTTTTAAAATATTTTGGTTTTTTCAAAATTAAGTGTTATCCAATTTTTAAAAAAACAATGAAATAATGTGTGACCCCGAAATTTATTTAAAGGCAAATTGTAAAATATGTTACCCATTTATCAGATAACGTAAAATATGTTACACCCATTTACAGATAATGTAAATTGTTACCCATTTTAAAATTTAATGTGAATATGAACGGATTCATAACGACCCAATGTAAATATGTTCCCATTTTATACAGATAATGTAAATGTGGGTTACCCCATTTATACAGGTATGTAAATATGTTCAAATTCATTTATCGATAAATCGTTAATATTTACCCATTTATAAAGACAATGTAAATATGTTACCAAATATATACAGATAAAGTAAATTGTTACCCATTTATACAGATAATGTCTTAATTATGTTACCCATTTAAAATAATAATGTTAAAGATTTACCCATTTATACAGATAATGTAAATATGTTTCCCCATTTATACAGATAATGTAAATAAGGGTTACCCATTTTATAAAGACAATATAAATATGTTACCCATTAATAAAGACAAGGTAAATTGTTTCCCTATTTAAAAGACAATGTGAATATGGTTATAAATTCACTTGCTTACCCGACACTTTTTATAACTCTTTATATCTTTGGATATTGTCGGACCTAATTTTTGTTAACATTTCAATAGCGTTCAGTTTTAATATATATACATAACTTATGGTACAATTTTATCAAAACAAAACGATTCCCAATTAAATTTCATCTTTAAAAAAAAGAATAACATATATTTAATAAAATTCAAAAATTAACAAAAAAAAACAGAAAAATTGAATATTAGCCCTTACATGTGCACTGGAAATTTGTCAGCCACCTTTAACCCCAAATGCGCTAAAACATTAACTAGTAATCTGTTAATTTTTGGTCAGTACTTGAAACCTAATTGGAGAAATAGGGAATGTAAAACGTGTCGGGTAGCAGTATTATAACCAAGTGTTGTACGTGCCTAGGGAAGAAAGAATAAAATATATTGTGTATGAACGATAATTATTATTAATGATTCTATATCTGCCTCGTTTTATGTTCAATTTGTCCTGCTATTTTATGGCCACATTATAATGTCATTAAACTGTTTGCGGCTTCAATAAAACTAATTAAATTTATAATTATTTAAAAAGAGGGGGAGCCCCATTAATAACCCCATTTTGTTATTTTTTAAAGTTCATTCATAAAAAGAAGATTGAATAAAAACCCAAATATAACGTTTTGGGGGCTACCACCAAGTGACAGCCCCCTTTTTTAAAAAAATTTTTAATTTTTTCAAAAATTGGTAAAAAATTTCCCCCCGGACCTTTCCCCCCCCCCTTTTTTTGAAAAAATTTTGAACCTTTGATTTTGTTTTTTAAAAAAAAAACCTTTGTTAAAATTTTTTTGGGGAAAAAAATTTTTTTTTCAAAATATACAAAAATGTTTGGGGGGGACAGGAAAAACTTTTTTTTGCTACAAAAAAACCCTTCTTTTTAAAATATTTAAAAACCTTTTTCTTTAAAAAAATTTTTATTTTCCTTTATTGGGAAAACCGGCCCCGGGGGGGGCCAATTTTCCCCCTTTTTTAAAAAAAATTTCAATAAAATTTGGATTTCCAAAATTTTGTTCAAATTCTTTTTAAAAAAATTTTTTGTTTTTTAAAATTGGAAAGGGGAAAAATACCCCTTTAAATTTTTCCCCCGGGAAATTTAAAAATTTAGAATTTAGGTGTTTTAGAAACTAAAACCCGTCTTATATGTTTTGAAAATTTTAATTTTCTTTGGGCCCCAAAAAAAGTTCTCTGGGAAAAAAATTTTTGAAAATTTTTAAAAAGGGGAAAAAGCTTCCAAATTTAAAATTATTTTTGGGGGGAAAAAGCAAAAATTTTCGGGCACACCAAAGGCGACCCCCAAAAGGGGCCGGCAAAAAACGACAAATCATTTCCTTTTGGCATAGTAAACAAGAAAATTAAATTTTTGGATTTTTTGTTATTATAAAAAAGGTAAAAAAAATATACGTTTCTAAAAGCTTCAGACGAAAACAAAAGAGAAAACCAAAACAGGAAATTGTTTATTAAAAATTCTACGCCACCTATTTTAAAATTCAGGGTTTAAAAATTTTAGACCCGTTCAGAAAAACCAAAATAAAAGGGTTTGACCCGAAAAAAAGGGAAAAAACCCCCTTTTAAAAATTTCAATTTTTAAAAAATTTGGTTAAATTTTCCTTTTTTACCCCAAAATTTTTAAAAAATTTATTTTGAGGCCCCTTTTGCCCAATTTTATAATTAAAACTCTTTTAATGGGATAAAATTTTAAATATCCGTTTTAAGATTTTCATTTGAAAAAAAACATATTTCATAGTTTAAAAACTTCCAAAACAAACAAAGGTTCCCCCTGAAAAAAGATTAGTTTTTAAAAAATTTTTTGATATTGTCCCTAATTTTAAAATTTTCGGGAAAAAATTATTTGAAAAGCTTTTATTGGGGGTTTGGGTTAAAGAATTTACTTGGGCTATTTTTTAAATTTTTTTGTAAATTTAAAAAACTTTAAAATTTTTAAAATTATTTTTTTAAAACAGTTCAAAAACAAAAATTTTTGGGCCAAAAAACAAAATTGTTTTTTTAAATCACTAAACAGTTTAATGATTTTTTTTTTACCTTTCAGACAAAACCAACAAAGGGTTTGGGAAAAGCAACCCGACAGCCTTTTAAAAACCCTTTTTAAAATGGCCGCTTTCCTTTCAGGTTTTTTCCATTTTAAAATTTGGGGAACAAAAAAATTTAATATTCGGTACGGGAATATTATTGGGCCAAAAAATAGTTTTTTTAAGGTTTTCCCTTTTCCTTAAAATAAACAAATTTAAAAAAAAAAACAAAAACCCAAAAAATTTTTAAACCCAAAAAAAACCAACTTAAATCATAAAAAAAGTTTTTTTTTAACAAAAAAAACCCATTTTTTGCCACTTTAATTTTGTAAACCCACCCCAAATTTTTAAATTCTTTTAAAAAATTCGTTTGAAAAATCTTGAAGGAATTCCCCAAATTTAAAACCAAATTTCCCCCTTAATTATTTTCTTAGTTTTGTTTTTTTGCAATTGGCAAAGTTTTAAAAATTTTTTTTAAAAAAAAAACATGTTCCATTTTTTAACTTGAAAGGGGAAATTTTTTTAAATTTTTAAAAAACAATTAATTTTTTAAAAAAGTTATTTTTAAAAAGTTCCTAGGGGTCCCCCAAAGGAAATTTATTAAATTTTTTTTTTTTACCTTTTTATTTATCCAAAATATGATAATTCAAAGGGGCAATTTAAACCCTTTATTCAAATTTTCCCTTAAAATCAATTTTTTAAAACTTACCCCTAACCTAAAATTTCTTTTGGCCTTTAAAAAACTTTTTTTTGCCTTTAAACAAGGGGGGGGCCTTCCCAAAAACAAAAGCAACAAAATAATTTTAAAACAAAATTGCGGTTTTTTTGGGCAATTTTTAATATAAAATTAAATTTAATTTCCACCCAAAATTTTAAAATTTTACCCCTTTGAAAAAATTTAAATTTCCAAAAAAGGATTAAAAATTAAATTTCCAAAGACAAAAAGCAAAATTGGGTTTTTTTACCAAAAACCCCCCAAATAAAATTTTAAAAAAAGGGGTTTTTATATTTTTTTTTGGGTTTTTTTTTGTTTTTTATTTCTTCTGGTTTCACTTTTTTTTATTTTTTCAATTGTTTAAAAATAATTTTTTGAAAATGTTTTCCCCTTTTTTTTAAAAACCCTTTTTTTTATGTTTAAATATTAATTTTTAATTGGAAAAACGTTAAGGTTTTTGAAAAAAAGAAGAAAAAAATTTAAATTTCAAAAGACAAAACATTATTTTTCCCAATGGTTAATACCAAATTTTTTTTTATGTGAACCCCCCCGGCAAAAAATATTTAGTTTAAAAAGGTTTTTTTTCCCTAAATTTAAAAATTTTTTAAATTTTTTTTAAAAAATTAAAAATTCCCAAGGGAAATTTTAATTAAAAAAACGTAAATTTTTTATTTTTTTGGGATTTTTTGTTTTTAAGGGTTTCTTGGGTAGAAAAGTTTTTTAAAAAAAGATTTTGCACAAAAAAATTAAAATTTTGTTTTATTAAAATTTAAAAGGGATAAAAATGGTTTTAAGGGAAAACAAGAACAAAGGGAAAGTTTAAAATTTTTTAAACAAAATTTGGGTTTAAGGGGGAAAGGAAAAAATTTTTAAGAACCTTTGTCTTATTCTTTTTTGGGCAAAATCATACGTTGTTGGAAGGAAAAACATTCGCTACCGCCCCTTTTAAGAGGGCAAAAATGGTAACATAAACAGGGCTTTTAAGGATTTTTTAAAAGTATTGGGAAAAATTATTTTCCCAGGGAAAAAAATTTAGGTTGAAAAGATAATTCTTTTTTTTTGATAACCAAATTAAATTGAATTTGTTTTGGGAAATTTTTCCCTTAATAAACCCCCGTAAGTTTAAATTTTGTTCAAAATTTTTAACAGGAATTTCTTTTTTTATTCCAATCTCACAATATTTTCTGTTGATAACGTATTTAGAACTCTGTTGTCGATCTGTTTAACAAATTCTAGAGCGTGAATTTTTAGATCATAATTAAATATTATTTTAATTTTATTCTGTTGATATTGTTCATTTTTGTTCGTTATCAAAGCTTTGATTTCCCTAAGGTAAGGCACATGATCATAATTTTTCTAAAGAATCTAGATTTATAATACTATAGAGCAGTAAATATCTCACATTTGATTGTAGGTTTTCCTGTAATCAAGTTTAAGCATGTTTCAATGATAATATGGTATGACTCCGTGTACGTGCATAGAATAATCAATAATATATTCAGATGTATTTTTGATAATTTCTATATCTTCTGTTTCTGTATTCAATAGTCTGGATATTTAACGCACATTTTAATTATGTCGTCAAACATTTCGTGGCTTCCAATTACACTTATCTGAAACATCTTAGCACAAATATCTAGTAATATAAGTATTTAGTATTTAATAAGGTAGAGTATTTTGAGGTCTATTTATGACCAAATGTTGAACAGAGACTGTTTAAAGAGAAGTGATACAATTTTGCAAATTATTAACTAATGTGGTTAGAAATAATTTAAACAATCCAGTCATAAAATATGAATGTTAAAACGTTATACAATATAAGGACAAATTTGACGTATACAATATATAACTGAACTATCAGATACGGACATTTATGTACGACAAAACCGTTGAAAAAAATTGATACCATGATTTCGTATCATAGAAATTCTTTTGGCTTAAAATCAGTATGAAGATCAAAATTGAGACAAGAAAACGTTGAAACTTACAATTCCTATGTTAAGACTTCTTTAATTTCTGGAAAGCAATGCAGGTGAACATTAACACATTACTGATTAAAGCATATGACTTTGTAGTTTTTTTTAACTTTTCTCGGGAGAATGATTGTTAACAAAGTATAAGTCTTTGACTTAAGATAAAAATATTTATCAAAACGGTCTTAAGTTAGTCCTATAGTTGGTCATAAGTCTTAGGACTTTGGATACACTGAGGACTTGTCATGAAACGCATATCATATGTATAAAGCTAGTGCATATGTAACACCAATGATAACACCTAGCAAGATAAATATATTAATCATATTCGAAGCAAAATTTGTAATCAAAGATTAACAAATGTAAAATTTTTCTTTTCATTCTTTCAATTAGCCTTTAAAAATCAAAATCAAGGATCTTGTTGATACAAATGTAAAAATACTAAGCGTTAGTTCTCCAACAAATTGATATCTTTGAGGGAGACATAGATGGCATTCCATTACCCTATTCCTCATAGCTGTAACAATGATCTATTTCCAGCACATAAACGATTTCATGTCTTTGAGAACATAGAAATTACAGGGTCTTATAGTGCAATTGTAAATGATTTGATATCACTTATATTTTACATCTTGCGATAATACTTTATTATCGACTCGACAGTTTAAGAGAAAACCACATAATTATTTACCATCAGCAGTCTGTTATGACAGAGATATAATATTTAAATCATACCTTTCGTTGGAGTTTAACGTATGTAAAACATAACATTATTGAACAAAATTTGATACGGGAAAACTTGATACGGGAAAACTTCTTACATACATGTATAGCTCCCCGGTTTAAGTGCGATTAATTGTAACTAAAGCATTGTTAATATCGATAAAGTCAGACATTCAAGAAAGAATGATAAAAATAAAAAATAAAAATTTATAAAAACTATAAAAGTATGTCTTTAACAGACATTTTAACACCGTTTTTCTTTCTAAACATTTCAAACTTTCATTCAAATGTAATAATATACACACACAATTTGACTAAACGTTTTCTTCCAGAGATATTATCATTGCAAAGAGTCTGGGTTTTGTAACGACGAATGTACGTATTGGCCAAAAATAATTGTCGAGCCAAAATAATTTTGGTTCTGTTACAATATATGGAAAATGTCCCCATTCTGATGTCATGTGCATGTTTCATGTAAAACGGTGAATCAACAACATTTTGTTGAAAACGGTTTGTCCATGTTTAGATTTCAAAATATGAAAACACAAAAGTAAATAAAAAATAAAATAACATGCGTTCGACGGATGTCAGTCTCATACACAGTTTCCCTTCCCTTTTTGACTGGAGGATCTTAACTGGAAATGTTCATCATTACATAAGCGGGTATAGAAATCCTAATAGCTAAATATCAACATAAAAATCTATAGATCTACAAACACGAATATTTCATCAATGTTATCTTATTTCACTTCATTAATCATATATATTGCCTCTGCTAACCACAATTCTTTTATTGGTGTAGTTTCAGAATCAACTTTAGATGTGCATTAACGCTATACTGTGGTCACAATCATCAGGAATAAGTCAGGGAAAATTGGCAATAATTAATGTATAAACTAAACCTTGAATTTAATGTAAATAAAAGTATATATGCACAACAAATATAAATGTGTACCAAAACTAATGACATACAAAAGGTCTTTAACATAGCGTTTATTGTCCGGCATTGCAAAAGTTCAAATTCCTTTAGGGTCAGTATATGACTGAACCTGGTTACATACGGTATTAATTCTAGAAACATTAATCGCACAAGACTTTATACAGAAGATGTCAATGGGAAACTGTCAAGCTATTTTAATGGTTTCTTGTGATCTTGTGATTTTTTATCCAAGTGATTCGCCTTTGTTCTAAATGAGCGCATGTTTTGACTCGTTAAACAAAAAAAGACATAACTTTTATATAATTGATAAATTTCCCCTTCCTATGAGTATACTTTTCTTTCATTTTTGAACACTTAAAGATATTGGCTCAATATTAAAAAAGATTAAAATGTTTCTGATCAAAGAGCTTATGCAAATGAATTTAGAATTTATTGGAACAAGTATGTCATTGATTTTATCAATAGGTTTATATTATACATACATTTTAGAAATATTAAGAGGTGGATTTTCTTTTGTTTTTTTAATGAAATCAATAAACGTATCACTGACTTGTAAAACTTTTTAAGTTTTCAGAATCTATATTGTTTTTTTAACAAGTCTCAATTGATTGTTTAAAAACAATGCAATGAACATTTTTACGGATTTTCATACAGTGTGTCTAAATTAAATCAAATTTAAATTCGATTTTCTAAAAAAATACTGAAAATTGAACTGAATCATTATATATCATAATCACATTTATTTGTGGTTAACTTAAGATTCATGAGACACCCTGAAAATGATGGAAAGTATCTTTTAAAAGCAAAATGAAAGATGAAAGAAAATCTTATATGATTTTTACCCATGTGATCGCTAAACCTTAACCTAATTGTCTGTGCATAATAAATGTATTAAATCAGTCTTTAATTGTCAATCAATAAGACCCACTGCTTTATTTCATTGCATATCTGTAATTTTCCAGTCTTTGAATTATTTATTAGCCCGTCTGTGATTTTTTGATTTAATGAAAATTTCAAATTGCTGTCGGTTACATCATCATTTTCTTATTGTATAAAATTTTGAAACATTATTTAGCATAACATGTGTTTATATTAAACTAATATTTTTAACATCCGTTGTATACTAAAAAAGTTTCTTTCCCAGCCAACAAAAGCTGCATAATTTCTCTGGGATCAAACAAATAATAAGAAAAACTTTCAAATATTAGATTATTAAAGAACAACCTGTTCCTTTAAATGACAGTTAATGTGGTACCAAGGGATCATCCTTCTTCCAGATTTTAGTAATATTTTTAACATTCGTCGTATATTTAAAGTTTCTTTTCCAGCCAAATAAACCTGTGAATTTTTTAGGGATCAAACAAATACATGTAATAATACATGTAATAAGAAAAGATTTGTATTGTTTCAAAGATAAATTAGATTATTGAAGAACAACCCGATTTTTTAAATGAAAGTCAATATGCTCCAAAGGGATCATCCTTCTTCAGTCTTTGATATTATAACGTGTGACGAACTTTAAAGAGTATATTAAGTAAGCCTCATATAAGTGATAATCCATATTTCTTCTTAGGACCCACGATAATGTTGTAACCACTTTTGGTCTAATCCTTTTGTATATTGTGTTATTTTGTTGATGTTAATAAATTGATGTATATCTATATATGCAATAAACTATTAAAAAACTAAATTTCTTCTTAGCTATTAACGTGCAATGTTCGTGCAGTTTGGCAACACATTTGTAATTCATTGACCACTCTGTTGCGTCCTATAAAAAAATTATAGCAATTGTCTCATAATGCGTATATGAACACAAATGTTGTTTGAAAAGGTTTGCTCATTGGAGGCAATTATTGACATCGCTTGGACAGGCGATTCAATCTACTTTCAAGTAGGCATGTAGCGTTAAACGATATAAAGTTGTTTTCCATTCGCTCTGAATGCAGAGTAAGTGATTACTTACTGACATTTCAAACAATTTCTTTTTCAAATTTTTATTTCTTTTATGACACTTATTGTGTGAATAATATAGTTATAAAGGTCTTTGGTAAATTAATAAAAGTTCTATTTGAATAATCAGTATTAAGTGATCTATATGCATTCGATTTGTTATCACATTTGACAGATATTCGATTAATATTTTCTCTGCATCAACAGGATAGACTTGTATGTTTCAATTTTCTTATGATTTACCATTCTGATATAAACTTTTTTTCTTTCAAAACCAATTACCCGATTGCTTACTTTTGTAAATTATAGATTTCAAATAAGACTGTAACTTAGTACCTTTAAAACAATAGTATCTCAATTTAGCTGTTCATGATTTAACGTAACGACTTTCGTTAAAGCTATTCACTGATTAAGTTCTTCTTTTTTTGACTTGGCAGTAATTTCATTTTAATTCCCGTGTGTAATCAAGTCGCTTAGACAGTGATCTCATTTGACTTCATTAAATTAATTTTTGCTAAATTTTCCAAGGTTCAAAGAGGTTCAACAAAAGCGCGAATGTTGATATAAATATATGTCTTACCTTATGATCAGGTTCTTTAATGTTTAAGTATTCCAGATATAAGTATATATTAATGAAGATACAGTATGGTTCAGTTTTAATAAACCTGTTTATGTTTGATTAAGATGAGAGCTTAATGTTTATTGGAACAATTCTGGAGTCTGTTTCCAGGAACGAATCAGTACTTGTGTCATTTGAGTAAAAATGGTCCTGATCTCTTGTGAGAAGTAGACACGATAACCAAATAAACGCATTATCACTACAAACTAAGATACATCTTTCCTCCTATTAAATAAATACAGTCCTTTGGTAATATTGAATTTACTTTACTATTCCTACAAAACATATAAGCATAACATATTTTACTCATCTTTATTCTGATGTAAGGTGCACATGTCAAAAGATTACCCAAAACCTATTTACTCGTTAAAGGCGCAAGATAACATTCAGTGTATAGATACCTGTAGAAGAAAGATAATGTATTAAAAAATACAACTCCTTTCATTGTATTTTAAATTACCTTTTATAAAAAGATATCGATTTACACAAATGTGATAAACATCTACAAAGGATATTGCATATAGATAAGACACAGTAATGCTCTTCACAAAACTATCTAAACTAACATTAACTTTTAAGTCTTATTTGAGTAAGTTTTAACAATATTTATTTTAACATTTTAGCTCGAGTGTGATGAAAACTCGGTACTTATTTGTAGCAGTATCAGTCTCAGCTGTATTATCTAAACCAGTCTATTCTTTTGTGAAATCTTAGAAATGATGAATTCCTCAAGGTTAAACAGTTAGGAACTGTGAAAAACACATGTTTCTTATCGTAGGGCGTAAGTTTAATTACATCCATATATAGACACAATATAATTCAAACTTTTTGCAAGTAACAAGAATCTTGTATTATTACTGCCGGGTGAACTTCCATCTTTTACAAGTTAAGGTTTATGTTTTGTAGTTTGTTAAAAGTAAAATGTTTTATAATCGATGAGTATTCCCAAACATTCATACAATATTGTTTTATTCGTGTTATTGTCTAGATTTGAGAAATGCTTCGTAGGATCGTTACAATAGAAAAAAATCTTGAAATGTTCTGTATACAATCGAAAGTAATGCAAACGTTCCTAAATTTGATGAATACATGGATACAAAGGTCATTGCTCGTTTCAATACATGCACAAGGGTTATTGCTGTATTTAGAGGAATAATAATCACGGTATCTAATTGATGAATGTGTAATTTCAAACATTCTTACAATATTACATATGCAAAAAATAATATTGTTTATTCAAGATGAGTTTAATATGACGTTTTCACGCAAAGAAAGTTAAACTTATACACTTACTTCTTGTTTATACTTTAATTATCTTGAAGAAATATCTTGACGTAATATCTTCCATTGCCACGAGACTTATTCAACGTTATATTGATAGTCGATAAGACAGAATTTCAAAAGTTCTTGAACTAAATCAGTGTTTCATGACAACCGTAATTACCGGCTTAATAAAATCAGCCTACACCATCCTGGAAAATAAAAAAATAGTATCAAGCAGGATACGCATTTGTATTATTATGAAAGAAACAAAAAATTGATCCTTACTTTTTCCGCGTTTTGAAACAAGTCTGGAGTTGTAATTAACTTATATCGCAGACTTTCAAGCAAATTGAATAAACACTTTATCGGATACCGTAATTTGATAAAAAAAAACCTGTCAGTGGCTCGATTGACTTTGAAAAAAGCGAACGATGTCTGGAGTGCAATTGTTATTGAACTACATAGAATACAGCACGAGTTGTAATTGAATTAAAAACAAGGTGTACGTGTACGTAGTAGCATCAAGTTTGCACAACGAAATTCAAAATAATCCCTGGACAAAACCAACGATTAAAATAACATTGCGACTATTCTAATAAAATAAGTGTCATCTTGATAAGGCGGCTTAGAAAATATACTTATCATAATATTCTGTCAATGTCTTAAAGGAACTCCACTGAGGTCCGACAGTCTTAAACCATAATATTTGAATGTCTTACAAAGACCATATAGAATATATAAAGAGATATATGTACAAGATATTTAAAAATTTACTCAGAAATAAGTTGTAAATTGTATTTTTGTGTTATTCTTGACCCGATTTTAGTTAATAGATTTAAGGACATTTTTCACAATTATAATAATTATTTTGGAAAAACGGAATTAGAGGATGATCTGTAATTTTGCACACAAATTATTAGCCTTTACGTACATCAAATGGAACTTTTATCTCGAAAAGAAATTTCCAGTCCCTTTACGTCAAATATCACAGTGATGTCCCTTTAATATGTTATAAAAAGTAGGTAGTGTTGAACAAATTCCTACCAGGAAGTAAATGACTACGATTTGACATTTTGTTTTTTGTCGTCTGCAAAGAAAATACGTAAACATCATGGTATAGACTTGAATTTTTTTGGATAAATTTTTTTAATTTTATTTGTGAATCAGACATCATATAAATGTCGTTGAAATTTACAGCAGACGACATAATGCAATAAAAATCTGTCTGCATACCAATTCTCATAAATTTCATTTATTCAGTATTGTAAGGTTTTATTCCAATTTTAAATAATTGGACTGTTAAAAGTTTCATTGTATTGAAGATTTTTTACATATCTGATATATTATATGATTAATTAATCAATGAATAAATCAATCAACCAATCAATCAGAGCTCTCTTGAGACCTATAATGACACAGATTCAAAAGCTATACTGTATGTTAAAATGGACTTTTCGAAAAGTGCCAGATTTAAAAAGAAAAAAAAAACTTATGAAATCATGTTTTGTAAACTTGGCCAACCGCATTTCATTGAATTTTTTGTTGGAACAAAGTAAAAGAAAATTAAATTAAGCGTATTGTTATCCGCAAAGAAGAGAATATAGTCGATCTTTTTGTCTTTGTAGTTTTTTCATTGTTTAACCAGGCACCGATAAAATTTTAAGAATTGTTTTGCGATTATTCACAAAAAAGATTTTTTTTGCCATGGTGATAAAGCCTTCTGATATCTACCTGTTTAATCTGAGTTTAATTATTATGGTGACTGATTTAAGTCATGTCGCAGGGCGCCGGAGAAAAACGCGAAAATTCAAAAAAGTAATCATTTTGTTGTATTTTCGTGTTTTTGCCTTTTTCTCCACGGGGCGTCAGACATAAACATAAACATAAACATTCGTTCTGTGGTTACTATGTCCGATTGTCTATTTTTGTCTGGTGCCTTGCAGGGAGAAAAAACGACATGAGACAAATCAGGAACCATAGAATGCCCCCCTATTACTAAAGAATAACTGGTAGTATAAATAATAGTTTGTCAAGCTCAATTGTACATACCCACATCTTTAGATTATTGATAAATTTCTAAATCAGAATGACAAATGTACACACCCCCATCTTTAGATTATTGATATATTTCTAAATCAGAATGAAAAATGTTCTGCATCTATCTTGAGTTCGTTTAAACATGTACATATATATTCATTCAATGGTTATTCAGTAAATGGTTCACATTTGGCAAGGAAACAAACACTCATTAAAAGGTCAACATTCATAGGAAATTAAAAAAAATACAGTATCTAAATCCAAGTGTTTTCATTCATTTTGCCTCACATTTGCCTCACATTTGTATTTATTGCAATATTTATACAGTTTTACAATTTACTTATTGATGTTTATAAAACTATAATCACATAGTGGGGAGATTATGCCGTCTTTATAGAAAAAGCTGGCGAATATGACCATGATAAAGTATTACATATTGAATAGTTTGCACTAAAAAGAGATGACAATGTGCTTATATCGTTTATGTTTTGTGTTATTAGCAGGTGATGATTAATAACTGCTTTTAAAATTATCTAACTAATTATTGTTAACATCGTTAACCCACACAACTTCATAGAAAGAATGAAATCGTATAAAATATTTAAGGAGAAAATGACGAAATGCATTGGCAGTGTACGAAGTGAAGAGAAAACAAACCGCTGGCTTTTTTGTTTTGTATTGTATTACTGAGAAAAAAAGCGAAATCTTATTTCTATTTATCTATTTATACCAGAGGCTGATGAATTTTGTAAGACAAAAGCCATAGAACGGAAAGAGAATTGATTTGATCATGTCTTTGTGTTAAATAATTCGTTAATATACATTCAAATATTATGTGTTAATATTAAACCTAATATACTCGTATTCTGTATTGTTTGTTTTTGATCCGGTTATGTTTGAAAAAAGTAAAACTTGTTTCATCAGTGAAGAACTATGTATTCTGATTGAACTACATAACCAGTAGTACAAGCTAGAGCAAATGCAGTCACCAGTCACCGCAACATGATAATCTCTAGAAATATTGTATAAGTAATAGAAAGAGCATCGTAAACATAAAAACACGTTCCCTGTTGTCACAATATGAAACCGCGGATAAAAAGGAACCAATGAAAGAGCATCGGAATATGATATTTTTGTCGCTTTACCTTTCTCTGCCGTCACAATAAGTAAACCCCAGCAAAAATGAGCCAATCAATGGGCATGCTCTGGAGTGCGGTTAACTAATACATGCACTCCAGTTGTATATGTATACGATATAACTCTGACACATTTTCAACAGAAATGTCCCCAAACTATGATACAATGCAGATAAAAGTACCGTTCTTCTGTACTCAAAGTTAAAAAATACAAGAATTAATTGAAAATAAATTTGAAGACTTTATTTAATCATTTTCATGAGTTTAACTATTGTCGAAATCTGTGTGCAAAACTTGTAAAATCCAAAGGTTGATGAGCAGCTAATCAAAAACCTTTTTCTATAAAAAACGAAACATCTTTTTAAAAGACATAGTAAACACATATGTTAAACTCTTAGTAAGGAAGTACATGTTTACATAGTTGAGCTACAAATTAAGCTGTTTATAAAACTTTAAACAAAACAAAAATGCTGGCTCAACTTAAAGATACAATGATTAATCATGAAGCAACTAACTGATGGCATTTAAAACCCGCTAATGGAAACCAATTAACTAGCTGCCCACATTTGTAAAAATAATATTGTATATGATAATACCTTCCTGATTAAACATCAGAGACTTTTAAGTATATAAGTGTGTGTGTGTGTGGAGAACCATTTGACGACAAAAGGCATGACATTGAAAAAAGAAGCAAATGGTTACAAATAGTTGTCATGATTAATTTTGACATACCCTAACTATTACCAATTCGTTGTACAGTCTACATAATAGTGATTCACTCATAAAAATGTTTCTATACCTTTGTTTACCTATTTTTACCGCTGTAGATTTACATCAATAGTGATCCTCTCGAAAGTATATACAACATATTTAGCATTGTAGCTTGTCATCAAATGAGAGAAAAGATTGTAGTCGTTTTTATGAATATCTAAAACTTGTTTAAATATAGGAAACGTCTTTTAATATCATAAAAAGTGACTTCTGACGGACTTCTTACGATAAATGTGAAACACTTACTCCATTAGTAACAGCTAGACTTGTAAATAAGGTCACACACTTACTTGCATAAAGCATTAAAATGTTCTCATGTATTGTGAATATATTAACCATTTCTTAAACTCCTATATAATTTTATCCTTATAAAGAATGAATTTTCATGACAGGGTTTACTGCTATAAAATAATGACAAGTGGTTTTATTGATTCGATCAAAATCGAAACAAAACATCTTATTATGGCATTAGATAGCATGCACACAATCACAAAATAAATGCCGGATATAAACATAATGTAAGAGCGTTTTACTTATAGCAGTTTTATTAGAATACAAAAAAAGAATATTGCTTCACACAAAATGATAAGATATTGCACGAGCATTTACGCTCTTTATTAAATATTACAACTATAAAATGTAATGATTTAACAGTCATGCATGTGCTATAGATAACCCCTGAACTAAGATTATATCCAGATAGTGAGCACAATTTCTGATATTCTAACGGTTACTGTAGATTTCTTTTTGTATTTGACTAAGTATAATTAATTGTAAACTTTTGACGAGGTATTTAATTCTTGTTTCGATTTCATTTGATAAAAAAATAAATTCAAACACTAAGTTGAGTTACGGTACTGTATATAAATCAAAGTTAAGGATAACATAAAGACGTATTTACTTCGCCATCAATAGAAAATAGTAGCTTTAATTTCATTTAGATAAAAAATTTCGGTATATACTTTTTTCAAACATACCACCCGCCAAGAAAGAATTAAGTTTAATAATTCCATATACTTGACCCTTATTATTCTGAACTTCTTAAATGGAGTCGTCCAGCCTCAAGTTGTGTAAGATTCATTATCAATTTACATGCTGCAAAGATGAAAATTGGAGGTAAATAAGCCAATGTCTTTATTTATCATAGGAACTAAAATTCTCATGTATTGCAAAAGAACTGTTTGTTATATATTTCTGGATTAATTCTTTATTTAATGAAGCATTTTGTTTCTCTATACACAAAGTAAAACGCATTCTTTTGTATTATTGATATGTTAGCCCTTCCTTTGTAGAAAACGTCTTCTTTTACTGTTATTTTAATGACTCACAGCACACCTACGTGGCACTGCTTCACTAGAAATCAAATTTTTTAACTGTTTTTGTTCAAGATATTCACGCTTGCAAATGCATCTAGAATTGATGAATGCGGTACACTAATGTATAAAATATAGGTTAATGATCAACGAAAATGTTCGAAAGGTGTGTTTTGAAGATATGTAAAGAATATTATTTCGTTTAAAGAGAACAGCGAAAAGAACAACAAAAATTAAACTGTTACGAATTTAACAATTCTTGTATTACTACTTACAAATGGAAAACATTTTTCTATCTACGCATATATTTCTTTTTGTTAATCATTGGAAACGAGCAAATAATTTATGTTACCGCTTAGAAGTAGGTCGGAAGGACATCTCGATATATAATTATAAAATATCATTCCGTAGCACTCAAAGTCCGAAAGTATATACCTACTCAGAGAGTGATCATTAAAGGGATAAGCAAGGCGAACACTAGTGAGAAAAATACATCTTTAATGCCAAGAAACAGTTACCAAGTTCGACTGAAGTGCAAAAGTTCATATATTCTGAATTTAAATACGATTTTATCAAGTATCAGTAAAATGTAAATAATGGATCAACAATATGTAACAGAAGTCTTTTTACATGTATGAAATGCACAAATAAACAAAGAATAAATATACGTTTAGAAATTAATTTGGTGTATATTCAATTGTGCTGTTAAAGCAGCGGCGTTGAAGTCGATTACTAGCTCATTTGTACAAGAATGTATTTTTTTAATGTTTTAATACCTAAGGACCAAATTGTATTGAAACAAAGATGAAGATCTATGTTTTTGATTGAAACATCAAAAAGGAACTATTTTATAACAAGTACCAATATTGTGATAAGGAATGTGATAACAACAAACGCTGATTTAAAAAGCAAAACAAAACAACAATAAACGCATGAAATTGTATATTGTAAACTTGGCCAACCGCATTTCATCGAATTGTTTGTTGGAACAAAGTAGAGCAAAATTTAATGAAGCTTATTATTATCCACAAAGAAGAGGGTATAGTCGGTGCTTTGTGATTTTGTAGCTCTTCATTGTTTAATCCTGCACCTTGCGATTATTCACAAAGGACCGTTCTCATGTGTTAGTTCTTTTTTGCCATAATGCATAAAGCCTTCTGATAACTACCTGCTAAGTCTTAGCATACTATGATGACTGATTTGTGTCATGTCGTATTTTCGCTCCGCAGGGCGCGGGAGAAAAACACGAAATCCGACAAAGTGATCACTTTGTCGTAATTTCGTGCTTTCGTCTTACGCTGCGCGGGGCGGCAGAAAAAAATACAACAAAGTAATCATTTTGTCGTATTTTTATGTTTTCGTCTTGCGTTTCGTGGGGCGCCAGACGTTAACACAAAAAAGCTCGCGCTCTGTGGTTACTCTGTGGTATTTTCGTTGTTTTCATCTGGCATCCTGTAGGGAGAAAATACGACATGAGACAAATCAGGAACCATAGTATTCCCCTATTCCCCTAATGAATTTAGTATTAATAGTAGTTTGTCAATAGATTGTACAAACCATATTTAGATTATTGAATAATTTCTAAATCAAAATGAAAAATGTTCTCCTTCTATATCAAGTGCGTATATACATGTACATTCAATTCATTCAATGGTCATTCGGTAACTGTTCATATTTGGCAAGAAAACAAACACTCACTAAAAGGTCAACATTCACATAATCTTTTGAAATCCAGTATCTAAATCTAAGCGTTTTCATTCATTTTGCTTCATATTTGTATTTTATGCAATATTTATACAATTTCACAATCGGGTTAGGATGAAATATCTTATTGATGTTCACATAATGTGCTTTACAGTCATTACAGAAAAAACTGACGAATATGACCACTATAAAGTATCACATTTTGAATATTTTGCACCGAAAGGAGATTACAATGTGCTTTCATACTTTATGTAACTAATTATTGTAAACATTGTTAACCCACACAGCTTCATAGAACTAATGAAATCCAGTAATATAATTAAAGAGATAATGACGAAATTCATTAGCAGTGTACGAAGTGAAGACAAAAAAACTCCTTTGCTTTCTTGCTGGCTGTTTTGTATTGTTTTACTGACAAAAGGCGAAATCTTATTTCTATTTCTCTATTTATGCAAGGCACTGAAGTACTTTTGTAAGAAAATAACCATATAACTGAAAGAAAATAAATATACATAAATAAACACTCATTACAAATAGTATGTGTAAATATTAAATCTAAATCTAAAACAAAAGTAAAATGTATTATTTCAACTGACTGAGTGAAAAGTTTTTCATTCTGATTGAACTAAATAACCAGTAAGGTAAGCATAAGCAAATACAGTCATAATATGGTAGGAATGCTAATGTTAAATACTAAACTACATGACAATCCATAAAAATATTGTATTACTAGTATGCAGATATAAGTACCTTTCTTCTGTACTTAAAGCCATTGTTCGTTAAAAACATGCAAGGATTAATTAAAAATAAGTTTTATGATTATATTTTATTATATGAGTTTAATTATCGTCGAAATCTTCCAAAATTTGCTTTATGAATAACAAGCTTGTAAAATCTCAAGGTTGGAGAGCAGCTATTCAATAATTACTCCTTAAACACTCGAAACACCTTTTTCAAAGACATAGTAAACACATATGTTAAACTCCTTGCATGGAAGTATATGTTTGCATAGTTGTGCTACAAATTAAGTTGTTTGTAACACTTTAAACATAACAAAAAAGCTGGCTCAACTTAAAGATACAATGATAAATCATGAAGCAACTAACTGGTGGCATTTAGAACCCACCAATGGAAAGCAATTAACTAGCTGCCCGCATTTGTAAAAATAAGATTTTATATGATAATACCTTCCTGATTAAACATCAGATACTTTTAAGTATATAAGTATGTGTGGCGAACCATTTGACGACAAAATGGTCATGACATTGCAAATAAGAAGCAAATGGTTACTAATAGTTGTCATGATTAATTTTGACATATCCTAACCGAGTCGTTGTACAGTCTACACAATAGTAATTCTCCCGGAAAGAAGAAGTTTCTATACCATTTCGTTATAGTTTATGTTTACCTATTTTTACCTTTGTAGATTTACATCAATAGCGATCCTCTCGAAAGTACGTACAACATATTTAGCATTGTAGCTTGTCATCAAATGATAGAAAAGATTGTAGTCGTTTTTATGAATATCTAAAACTTGTTTAAATATAGGAAACGTCTTTTAATATCATAAAAAGTGACTTCTGACGAACTTACTGCATGTTATATCTTAAGATGAATCAAAATGTTCATATGAAGCCCTTACCCTATTAGTAACAGCATATATTGTAAATAAACTCACAAATTTGCATAAAGCATTTAAACTTGTTATCTTGTTTTGTGAATATATCAACCATTTCTTAAACTATTATATAATTTAATTCTTATTAAGACTGAATTTTCATGATAGGTTTATACAACATACGAGTAGCTCTATAAAATACTGACAAGTGGTTTTATTGATTCAATCAAATTGAGACAAAACATTTAAATATGGCATCAGATAACATGTACAAAAAAATGCCGGATATTAACATAATGAAAGAGCGTTTTACTTATAGCAGTTTGATTATGATACATACAAAGTTATTGATTCGCAAAAATATTAAGATATTGCAAGTAAACGACTTGTATTTACGCTCTTTCAATGAGATATTGAATAATATGTTTTTACTGTCAAACTTGTACTATTGACAAACAATGAATTAATATTTACAACGGATGGTGAGCATAAATATTGATACACATCCGCATGGCTACTGAAGATTTGTTTTTGTATTATGTTTAAAATTGTACACTTTTGATGAATTACTTCTTGTTGCGCATTTAATAACAAGACAGTAATTCAAACACTTAGTCGTGTTACTGTACTGTCTATATAAATCAACGTTTAGGATTACACAATGGATCTACGTTATTTTGCGTACAATAAAGTCTTGTAGTTTTAGTTTCATTTTGGTCAATTTCAGTATATACTTTTTCCAAAATTCCACCCTCTTAGAAAGACTAATCGTTGTGGACTGCTTTGACACTTATTATTCTGAACTTCTTAAATTGACTCGTCCAGCCTACAGTTGTGTTCGATCATTGATCAATTTACATGACGTAAAGAAGGAAATTGGAGGTAAATAAGTCAACGCTATAACACTAACTTGGCTTTACTATACTTAAAGCTCTACCAGATTAAGGGTTAGCCGTTCCTTTAGAAAAGGAAACGCAATACTCATTTTAGTAAACACTTTTAAATGAAGCATTCACTGTTTCATACGTTCCTAATGCATCAACTAAAAGATTGATGACACTTATTGCAGACGTGAATCTGGATTTTTTCCTCTAATTTGAAGGCACAGAAATAGACACGGAGATGTTAAGATATTTTCAGCAACTTTTATTTTACCGAGAAGTAATGACTTTATAGAGTTAATTTCATGACAGAACTTGATATATACATCATAATATGGTCTTTATACAATTTAGTTATTGTACAGACACTCCTTATTTCAAATGGTTTGTCTATACGTATAAAGAGAGAAAAGGCTCATAGAATCTTTGGCTTAACAGCAGTATCAACATTATTTGTTTTGACTAGTCGTGTAAAAAGCGATTCATCGACGAATCCTCACTTACTGTAACATAGAAATATGAATGCAGTTTTAAATGTCAACATTACAATGTCTATTTATGTCTATTTGTTGATTATCATATGCATTTTTTTTTATTTTATCTTATTTCATTTTTGTTTGTTTAAACTTGGCATGATTATTTTTAATTGAAGAGTATAAAGGTATAACTGGCGAATGATGCATTATGCATATCAAATAATTAACTATCGCATTGTTTACATAATATTATCGTCGTTTATTAAAAGATTTGTAAGGTTGTATCCCAGAGCGTGTAGTACTTTCAATACTACTTTCAGAAATTAAGATAAAAGCTCTCACTAAATTTGCAAATGTTACTTTTCCCCTGCATTTATTATTATTATCTATTTATTATTTATTTCCCCTTCTTTATTATAGTATAATACTTACATAATGGAACACATTATTCATGTTAATAATAGACATGTGCATAAAGCTACATGTATATACACTTCAAAATTTTTTTATGATCATACATGTCAAGTATAGGTACAAGCAATCAAAAAACCACTTAAATATTTACAGATTGCACTATCTTCATTTAAATATGCTATAGAAAATCGTTCCGTCATATTCTTGGCTATATAGTTTTCTAGTGTAAAAAAACATATTTTGAATGTTTAGATTGATGATAGTAACAATACTATTTTGTTTGGTTTTGCATATGTGGAATACTAGTACTTTGTACATAGAACAGTACAAAACCGTTTTATACAATGTTTTTTTCTGCCGTAAATGTTTTATTTTGTGCGACTTAAGTGATAATTAATTCCAAAAATCAAAACTACCATAGGAAAGACATATTATACTTATTTATAAACCTCTTAGTAATGAAGTATAGTTCAGTTACAAATTAAGCTGGTTGTAACATTTTAAACATAACAAAAAACCTGATTCAATTTAAAGATATGAAGCAACTAACTGATGGCATTTAGAATCCGCTAATGGAAAGCAATTAACTAGCTGCCCACATTTGTAAAAATAAGATTTTATATGATAATACCTTCCTGATTAAACATCTGAGACTTTTAAGTATATAAGTGTGTGTGGAGAACCATTTGACGCCATAAAGGTCATGACATTGAAAAAGGAAGCAAATGGATACTAATAGTTGTCATGATTAATTTGACATTACCTAACCATTACCAAATCGTTGTGCAGTCTACACAACAGTGATTCTCTCGAAAAAAAATTATTTCTATACGTTATAGTTTATAGTTTTAGTCTATTTTAACCTTTGTAGATTTACATCAAAAGTGATCCTCTCGAAAGTTTGCACAACATATTAGCCATTGTAGCTTGTCATCAAATGAGAGAAAAGATTGTAGTCGTTTTTATGAATATTTAAAACTTGTTTAAATACTAAAACGTCTTTTAATATCATAAAAAGTGACTTCTGACGGGCTTCTTACATGTAATACCTTACTTAAAATGAACGTGAAACACTCCATTAGTAACAGCTAGACTTGTAAATAAGGTAACACACAAACTTGCATAAAGCGTTAAAATATTCTCATGTATTGTGAATATATAAACCATTTCTTAAACTCCTATATAATTTTTTCCTTATCAAGACAGGGTTTACTACTTTAATAAAGTGACAAGTGGTTTTATTGATTCGATCAAAATCGAGACAAAACATCTTAATATGGCATTAGATAACATGCACAAAATCACAAAATTAATGCCGGATATTTACAAAATGAAAGAGCATTTTACTTATAGCAGTTTGATTATAATACACAAACGGATATTGATTTACACAAAATGAGAAGATATTGCAAGTAAGCCACGTGCATTTACGCTCTTTATTAAAAATTACAACTATAAAATGTAATGATTTAACAGCCATGCATGTGCTATAGAGAACCCCTGAACTAAGATTATCTCCAGTTAGTGAGCATAAATTCTGATATTCTAACGGTTAATGTAGATTTGTTTTTGTATTTGACTAAGTATTGTGCAATTTTGACAAAATATTAATTCTTGTTGCGATTTCGTTTGATAAAAATGTAAATTCAAACACTAAGTTGAGTTACGGTACTATATATAAATCAAAGTTAAGGATAACATAAAGACGTATTTACTGCGCCATCAGTAGAAAATAATAGCTTTAATTTCATTTTGGTTAAAAATTTCGGTATATACTTTTTCCAAACAGACCACCCGCCAAGAAAGCGTAAAGTATAATAATTCCATGGATTGCTTAGAATCTCAATATTCTGAACTTCTTAAAATGGACTCGTCCAGCCTAGAGTTGTGTACGATTCATTATCAATTTACATGATGAAAATTTGAGGTAAATAAGTCTCATGAATGCTGGGAGGTCTGCACGGATGTACACACTCATTTGGCTTTATACTGGTGACAAAGGCTAATCACGTTTGGCTCTTGCAGATCAAGAGTAAGCTTTTTCTTTGCGAAAGCAATCAATCTTCTATACGTTCCTAATGCATCAAATAAAAGATTGATTACACCTATTGCAGACAGTCATGAATCTGGATTTTTTCCCCGCTAATGTTGCAAATTTCAAAGCCACAGAAAAAGACACGAAGATGTAAGCAAATCATATTTTCCCGAAAAGTCATGACTAAATAGAGTTAATTACATGACAAAAGTTGATATAGATATCATAATAGGATATAAATACGATTTAGTCATTGAACAGACTTAAGTTTTTCAAAAGACTTGTCTAGTCAAAGTTTAAAAATGTGTCTGAGCAAAGTGCCTATAAGGTTATAATGTAAGATTTTATAAATAAAAAAGGCTCATACAAGCTTTGGCTAAACAGTAGTATAAACATTGTTTTGACTAGGCGCATACAATGATATACTTTACTTTTCAATGAATTCTTTGACGAAAAGTCAATAAATGCATCAGAGAAATACGAATCCAGTTGGAAATGACAACATTACAGTGATAAATAAAAAATGAATTGTAATATTCAATAAGAATAATTTATTTTTTTGGTTTATACTTAGCATGAATATTTTTAAGAGTGGATATTATACAAAGTCTGGCGAATGATGTTATATCAATATCAAGAACTGCAGAATCGCATTCATTGTTTTTATTACAGTATCGTCGTTTATTATTATATCTGGTTGGAGACGACCAAAACCGAACAAACACCAAACTCGGACGGCTTCAAAAATGTTTGATTCAGTTTTTTTTTCTTTTTTCAATGGTTGTCAATCTATCAGTGGCATTTTTGCATATTCTTCTATAATAAAGTCAAATAATTAATCAAATATTTAGACGTCAAGAGTACATTACCTGACCTCTATACTAGCTATGATCATTTGGAGACATTTAAATTGACAATCCAAAACTTCAGCATTTGCTATCGAAAAATTGTATATAATTTTAAATAAAATAATAAAATAATACACCCAAGCTTTTATCTGGATTATATCAACTTCATGTATATATCTGTCCGGACACATGGTACTGCAGTGTGGACAATTTTCATACCTACATTCCTGGCCTCAGATGTAAGTGTCAACATAATCAGAAATAATACAAATAGTTCGCTAGTTAGGAGAAGAACCAAGTTGTACTGTGTCAAATTTTCAGATCTCTAGATATAAAATTATGAAAACATTAAGGACAAAAGTTCAAAAAGTGTCCGGTTGATGGTCCCCGACCAGTAGTATTTACTATCTGAAAATACATATTCACCAGCTATTTTCAGAAATTCACCAATTTGCTTTCGCCAAAATTTATAAAAGTTACTGTTCTCCTTCAATTTAGGTATTATAGTATATTACTTATATCACGAAACATACTATTCATGTCAATAATAGCCATTCAAAAATATTGCTATATAAATACAATTTAGAAAATCTTTATGACTGAACAAGGCAGTTCGTATTGTTTTTAAGTATAGGTATAAGAAAAGCGAGAAACAACTTAAATATTGACAGAATACACTATTTCCATTTACATATGACATAGAATATCCTTTCGTCATATTCCTGGACATGGACATATAGTATTCTAATATAAAATGAAATAAAACATATCTGGTATGTTAACATTATGACAGTAACAATACTATTTTGTTTGGTTTTGCATATATACTATACTTTGTTCATATTACAGTACAAATCCGTTTTATACAATGGGTTTTTCTGCCGTAAACTTGTTGCCGTTTTCTTTTACCTTGAGCCACTTTAATATCAATTCATTTACATAGACCGTCTTCAAATAATTAAATTCTATTAAGAGAACAAGTCAAGCACTTTTAGAAGGCAGTTTTATCTATCATAGAATATTAGGTTCTAATGTATTGCAAAAGAACTGTTTGTTGTATATTTCTGGTTCAATTATCTTTTAAATGAAGCATTTTGTTACTCTCTACACAAAGTAAAACGCATTCTTTTGTATTATTGATGGGTTAGCCCTTCCTTTGTAGAAAACGTCTTCTTTTAGTGTTAATTATAATGACTCACAGCACACCTACGTGGCAAGGTTTCACTAGTAATAAAATATTTAAAACTGTTTTTGTTCAAGAAATTCACGCAAATGTGTCTAGAACTGATATGTGCGGTGCGTTAATGTACAAAATATAGGTTAATGGTCAATGAAAATGTTCGAAAGATATGTAAATACTATTGTTTCGTTTTAATAGAACAGCGAAAAGAACAACAAAAAATAAACTTTAACGAATTAAACAATTCATGTATTTCTACATGCAAATGGAAAACTTTTTCTACCTACGCATATATGTCTTATTGTTACTCATTGGAAACGAGCAAATAATTTATGTAAAATTGTCATTTTTCTTATAACTAATTGAATAAAAGCACTCTCTCTAAACTAAACCGCTTAGAAGTAGGTCGGAAGGATGTCTCGATATATAATTAAAAAAATTCGCGAAAACCCAAAGTTAGAACATCTATATTTACTCAAAGAGTGATCATTAAAGGGATAAGCAATGCGAACACTCATGAGAAAGAAGTAAGATCTTTAGTGCCAAGTAGCAAAACAGTTATCAAGTTTGATTGAAGTGCAAAAGGTCAAATATTGTAAATTTAAATAAGATTTTATCAAGCATCAGTAAAATGTAAAAAATCAATCAACCATATGTAACAAGTGTCTTTTTACACGTATAAAATGCACATAATATACAAAGAATATGCATTAAAAAGAAGCTGTAATTAAAAAGAAATTTACTTGAATTGTATTCAATTTGCAGTTAAAGTAGCGGTGTTAAAGTTGATTACTAGCTCATTTGTACAAGAATGTATTTTTAATGATATGATACCTAAGGACCACATTGTATTGAAACAGAGATGTAGATCTATGTCTCTAATTGAAACATCAAAAAGGAACTATTTTATAACAAGTACCAATATTGTGATAGGGAATGTGATAACAACAAACGCAAGTACCGCTCAAATAATTCTCTTAGCAAGATATTTTCAATTTATCTAGTTATATTGGAAGCATAGTGTATTTCTTGTTTCGTGGTACATTTAGTTTTGTAAACATGAAGCAGAAATTTAAATTCAAGAATACGGAAGCACAGCTCTCAGTTATATGCGGGATAAATCAATTGTATACAGTCACTGAAAAAAACATTTTTTGTTGCCATCAAAGTTTGAAAATTTCCCTCGAATACATGAATACACCATTACCATGAGACCCTCAGTGATTTATTTAAACCTACCGTGCCGGTTCAACACCGATTCAAGTAAACTGCAATACCTTATCATAGAAACTTTAAGGTTTCGAAACACTTGATTAATATCATCCATGATTGTATTAAAAATCTGTACTTGAACATATTTCTGACTATCTTTAATTCTACCATAGATTCGTCGCTTATAACTTGAACCCCTACAATAACCTACCAGAACCAGTAGAATATCCTTTTAACTTCCTATGAGACTTGAGTTAAGTCTTTTAGTAAGGTAATGAATGTTTCTTACAAGTAAACTCAATTTCTATTTAGTACAATCATCTCATTTGAAAATAAAGGTAATATATATTTGTTTGGTGTCGTCTGCTGCAAATAAAGAAAACTAAAAATCATGCTATGAATTATTTTTATTTCAATTACGTATTTGTATCAGACACCGGAAAAATCACATTTTATAATGTAAGAAAATCTGTTTGTGAGACAGTACTGGTACTCATTAATTGCATTAAATATAATTCTGTAACATGTAGACAAAATTTTAAGAGTACTTGAGATCGTAAAAACCGTTTCACAATAGATATAACGTATTTAGCAAAACCTGTTTACATGACATTTTTCATATCAACAAAACTTACTTTGATGCATTATCAACAATCTAACAGCAAGAACGACAGGGTCGAATGAATAAATTCTTATAAGTCCAAATGTATGATTTGTCCCCACGATAATAAGTACATAACACATTTATGAGTTTAAAAAGAGTACGTTTATGAAATTTTGCGTTAAGTATTAACTGATTCAAATAAGGTTTTACAAAAGTAATCTAAAAAAATAATACTTGATTTTCAAGAAAAATATTACAATGATCAAGTTCCAGGTCAATGAAGAATTTCCTGAAGAATGGCATATTAAAGTGAGACATTGATGCATTATTATGAGTATCGCACACCTCAATATCATCTGCATTTAATGTTTTAGACATGTAGGTGGAATTCTATTATTTTTTTCTCTTTTTTAGATATTGCCATGTCCAGAACTAACCGGCGGCTTAATATGTATAGATAATTACATTGTATTCTGAGCGTATTTGTGAATGAATTGTGTAAGTATTTTAATCTTGTTTTGATTTGAATAATATATACGTATATATGTATATTCGTCAGATCAAGTTATTTTACATTAATTGAATAAAGACATTGCTAATGTACTGTTGCTAGCAAAACTGACTATAGTTTCAAGTTATCACAATAATTCCGTACTGCAAAAGCGGGTGTTCTTTGAAATAAATTACTTTTAAAATAGACGACGCATTTGAGCGTGGTATGAAAAGTTTAGATTTTAGCCATTGCGATTTATGTTTTTATGGATATCTAATTCAAAGATATTCTGTAAATAAACTGATTTAATTGTGATTTCACAGTCCCATATATCTGACAATATCAACAAATAAAATGACAATAAACGGTTTTAATTAGAGAAGCATTCTATGGTCAGAACAAATGAACTCTCCTCAAGTCAATTTCTCTGATTGTGATTTTTTTAAGTTATCAATGTAGTTTCAATAAATGTTACAAACATAAGTTAGCAAATTAGTTATAAAAAGTATTGTTTTACTGTTAACAGTGAAAATGTGGATCCTGTAATATAATTAAAAGTAATGATCTTACTCATTAGCAGTACTAAAGACAAGGGGAGGAATCACGCCGTTCGTTACCCAAACAAACAAGATGGCGGATGCAGCCAAAAAGTAGGTTTTTCAATTTTTTCTCTGAAATTCGTGATGTTCTTTTGTAAAGGTACATATAACAACCTTCTCCACAATTTTCCTGGCACACAGAAATTCATTTCATGAAGTTTCGTCCCGTACTTCTTCTGAAATGCGCGTCACTAGATTCGAAGCGAGAGAATTTTCCACCGGTTTGATCTTGGTAACGTACGGCTTCTTCTCTAAAATTCACTGTTTTGTTTACATATATGTATATTAACTGAAATCACTGACATTAAAAAGTTGTAATATGCCGGCATCTAAGTATTCATGCCCATTCTGGCTAGAATAA
The DNA here is from genome assembly GCF_026571515.1 of Ruditapes philippinarum. Lineage (NCBI taxonomy): Eukaryota > Metazoa > Mollusca > Bivalvia > Venerida > Veneridae > Ruditapes > Ruditapes philippinarum. The sequence continues at coordinate 362,671 of NW_026866414.1, forward strand.
CCGCTGAAATTATTAAAATCGGGGCATTTTCCGGAAATGATAACGTATGGCGCACAAAATATCAATGATAACGTACGGCGAATTTTTGTCTGCTTAATTGATTTTCTATATAAGAGAAAAGTTATGTTACCAGTTACCAGACATAAGAGGATGTGTAGAACCAAATAAAGAAACTGAATATTATTTAGTGTTTGCATAATAACTGTCATGTGTTTTTGTATCGGATAGAAATATCCGATCCAAGGGCTCTTTTGCATTGGGCTGTAACGAGTCTTGCTAAGTTAAGCCCTTGTGCAGGTGCCAGTGGGATGGATATTAAATTCCGATAGGTAATCACGAGTGATATGTTTTCTTGCATATCATACTCGAATATAGAGCAACTTTTCCACCTTTGGTGATCTTAAAGTTTCGTCAAAAGTGAAACTTGATCCCAAATTTCAAATATCTATGTATATGTTAGTGCTCATCCGTACTGTTCTATAGAAATTATAGATTTTGACGGGAGCGATAGCGACAAAAGGATGTTTTAATTTCTGTAGAACAGCTACGGATGAATACTAACATACTAAGCGTCAAGCTTTTTTGGCACTTTATTACGTCACTATGCTGTTCTATGAATTATTATGAAAATGAGAAATCGACTATGAACGGAATTCGATAAAGTATCGTCTTTTCTTCTTCAATGAAAATTAATGCACAGATTTTCTTTTAGAAATACAGCGCTTTCATTGAGTGAGAAATAAATTTGGACACTACATAAACTTCTATTTTTTATAGTGCTTCATAGAAATGTGTTCGTAAAATAGACAAGTATAGTGACAAAAGAAAGTAAATATTAATGAAGCCAAATAAATTCTGTAGAACAACACAGATGAACACTAACTGATTACTACGCTACTGTGATGATATTGTTTACGAAGTATATGTTACTAACATATACTTCGTAAACACTATTATCATAGTAGCGTAGTAATGTAGCGTAGTAATTTTTACAGCTGTTCTTTCATAAAGATAATGACGTCATCTGAGCGCATTCATGAGCGGTCTAGCTTTAATGATTTCAGACGGGTTCTCGGACATGGATAAAACATCGAAATCCAAATACGATTTGAAACTTTATCATGGTCGGTAAAATGTTTCATTGACACTCTTTTATTGCTGATACCTGCAATACTATTTTGTAAGAGATTGATTGTTTTTGTTGGGCGTTTGCGAGAAAAAAAGCCAAAATATGATAGGCAAATTTATGAATTGGATGAAATTGTTTTGATCAAATCATTTATAATAAAAAACTGTACGGATATGTCGTGCAAATATATCTGACGTCATAGTGGCACAACGTCACACTAAATAGAAAACGTTTCGTCAAATAAACTGGAAATTTCTTATTTAAATTTGAACTTTTTCGCAAAACATTATTTTTCTAACTATTTCAATAAATTCAATATAGAACCTATACTCATTTATTATTCTCTTTTATGAATTTTCTTTTAATGAGCGACCAGATTGTATAAACACAGGCTCATCTCCTCTGGGTGTAAGCTAGTCGAAATCACTTTTCGTTTTGTTTATGTTTGACGTGGTTCAAATATTAAGATTTTCTTATCAGTAATTTGTTAAAGTAATTTTGGGAAAGAAAATATATCAAGTCTTCCGTACCATTTAATCACTTTTGCTCTGGTGAATGCATTTCTTCTTTCTGATAAGGGATAAGACCATAATTATCGCACAACACTGGCGAAATTTAATGTGAAGACAACAATACACAAATGTTTCCTAAAAGTGGAGGCTTTTCTTTCCATTTTGCATTTTATACAAAAATATTCTCAAACTATAAATGTGTGTTTTACTTGGTATATTTACAACGAATATCTATTATCCCACCAGCTAGAAAGATATTGATACCGATGGTGCAGCATTGTTCAATAAATTTATTTCTGAAATGACAAACTTTTTGTTTCAAATATCTATCATTTCCTACACACAAATAATTTATTATCAGCTGACTGGACAAATAAAAATCCACCAAGTAGAAAAATGCGCCCGTAAGTTATCATTGATATTTTATACGCCATACGTTATCATTTCCGGAAAATGCCCCGATATTAATATTTACACCAGTAAATCTAGCCAAATGGGCATGAATGATTACTTGACAACATATTACAAATTTTAAAGTCAGTGGTTTCAGTTAATATACATATATGTAAAGAAACAGCGAATTTGAGTGAAGAAGCCGTACGTTACCACGATCAAACCGGTGGAAAATTCTCTCGCTTCGAATCTGGTGACGCGCATTTCAGAAGAAGTACGGGACGAAACACCATGAAATAAATTTCTGTGTGCCAGGAAAATTGTGTAGAAGGTTGTTATATGTACCTTTACACAAGAACATCATGAATTTCAGAGAAAAAAGGGAAAAACCTACTTTTTGGCTGCATCCGCCATCTTGTTTGTTTGGGTAACGAACGGCGTGATTCCTCCCCGTGAAAGAAATAACGAAAAAATAAATAATTGGCATGTTTCTAAGTCTGCTCCCAGAGTTATGTAAGTTGGTAAAATACTCTCAATTTCTCTATGCCACTGAGTCGCTAAATATTGTTCAAAGACAAATATTATTCTGTTGTCATTTTGGGAGGAAATATAGATGAGTATAAGTCTTCATCTATAGAAAATAGTTAAATATATCTTACTGGAAATATCATGAACTATGTTCGCGTCTATGGATCTCTTGAAACCAATAGAGAACATGTCTAAAAGGAGCTCCCCTGGGGTTTAAAAACCTAAAGAAAAATAAATATTTGAAATTGTTATATAAATCAACTGGGGGAAAAACTGGAATAATTGCAAAATATGTAAAAGAAAAATACCCTTAGTTAGATCAAAATCGATTTTCGTGCAATTCTTAGCCCAATTGTTCAGAGTTTTCATTTTCAATTCTTCTGGCCTTTTTGCACTATAAATCATCATTCTAAAAAGTTTGAAATCTACGTTTATTCTTTATAATTATCGAAAAACAAATTTTCAATCCATTCTTCTCAATACATCTCTGCGTAGTCCAATGAATACAATTAAAATTACAAACATTAACCACTGCGATATAAAAATATCTTGCTAAGATATAAGCAAAAAGATAAATTCTGTGTTACCATGGTTATAAATGCCTTGCTATATTTTGCAAAGCACTTTATGTTGATATAAAATATTAAAGAAATACATTAGAGGGTGACAGTCACGGGACACAGAAGCCCCTCAACCCATTTAATATCCACCCAAAAGGGCAACTAATGGAAAAGAACCCATCGTGTCGTTTAGAAAGGGTTCATATTGATAACGTAGATTGTCTAAAATATTATCCTCAGTAAAGAAAACATAGATTGTAGATAATATTAAACTA